>NW_028318883.1:1640000-1995000 GCF_062004578.1 Staurois parvus
AGACGGAACAACCTGCGAACCGGGAGCTTTATTGCCCTGACCCGCTGAGCAGCTTCTGGGATACCCAAGAGGCCCATGGCAGAGTGGCGGAGCGTAAGCAGCTTCAATTAAAGGCCATACAGAGGCCTATGTTAAAAAGTCCCCCCAGCAGCAGCGTGGGGAGACGACTATCAAGAGTCCAATGGCAGAGTGGCGGAGCGGAAGCAGCTTCAATTGAAGGCCATACACAGGCCTAGGTTAAAAAGTCCCCCCAGCAGCAGTGTGGGGAGACGACTATCAAGAGTCCAATGGCTGAGTGGCGATCCGGGAAGTCAGCGTTGTGATTGCAGATGCAATGCAGAAATTTTATGAGGTAATGCCGTGGGTGCGAAGAAGATCATATACCGTCGTACTTCCATCCATAAGACGGAACAACCTGCGAACCGGGAGCTTTATTGCCCTGACCCGCTGAGCAGCTTCTGGGATACCCAAGAGTTTGGCTTCTGTGGGGAATATGGTTGAAAACTGAAACTTAAAGGCATGTTGACGGAAGGGCACCAGTGTCAGTGCTCCGGAGGGAATATAGCTTCAAAGCTGACACTTAAAGGTATATCAACGGTCAGAGACCACAGGAAGTGGAGCTTGCGTCTTAAATCGACTGAATGTGGCAGACGTGAAACGTCTACGGGCCGTATATGAAACGGGTTGTTCCTCTTTCTGGAATAAGTGTTGGAAATGGCCACTCTTTTTGGTGTGGCGTTTTGTCTATTTAATTCCGATAACGGACTCTACTCCTCCGTGCAATCTAGTTACGAGACCCTGGGCAGGTCTGGGTCCAATTTGTGGTAGAGACTGGTTTTGTTCAGCCATGCTTGAGCGAGTAATAACAGGTCTGTGCTGCCCTTTGGTGTCTGGCTTAATGCGCACAACACTGAACGTCCCAGCATTTGTCAACGATTTGCCGTTAAGTGATGCAAACCCGCTGAACCACGTTCATGAGGAGCCGGTACAGGGGGCCATGAATCAGTATGGACCTGGCAGCAGTGTGAGGAGACCCGAAAGTGGCACATGGCGCAGGGTGGCGGTGGAGGCAGCAGTATTCGGAAGCCATACACAGGCCTAGGTTAAAAAGCGGAAGCCATCAGCAGCGTGAGCAGACGACAGAGGCACATGGCGCAGGGTGGCGGTGGAGGCAGCAGTATTCGGAAGCCATACACAGGCCTAGGTTTAAAACTGGAACCCAGCAGCGCGAGCAGACGACAAAGACGCACATGGCAGAGGATGGATCTGGCAGCAGTATGAGAAGGCGGTACAGGGGCCCGTGGCACAGTGTGGTGATGGGGGCTACAGCAACTGGATGCCAGAAAGTGGCTGATAGGGCTATATACTGCATGGAATTATAAAGTTGTAAAGACAGCGGCCTATAAGGCTATACACACTATAACAATCATGACTTGATTGACCATTGGCCTATAAGGCTATACACAGCATGAATATCATGACTTATTCTGAGAGTGGTTTGGAAGGCTATATACAAAAAGTAATTCATGAGCTGTCCGGACAGCGGACAATAAGTACATATATACAAATCAATTCATCAGCTGTCCAGCCAGCGGCCTCAAAGGCGACACATATAGAAAGCAATTCATGAGCTGTTCAGACAGCGGCCTCTAAGGCGACAGATATACAAAGCAATTCCCGAGGTGTTCAGGGAGCGGCCTGAACGGCTAGGTTATTACTAAATATATTTTTGTGGCCAAACATCGGCCTATAAATAGATGTCTACACAGTGACAAAAAATTATGTCGCCAGACAGCGGCCCCTAAGGCGACAGATATACAAAGCAATTCCCGCGAGCGCACAGGGCCCACAGTGTCTGAGGATGGACGTTGGCGCAGAAAGGCAGAGACCAACTGACTACATAGGTGGTTTTTATAGTACTTTATTTTGGCCTCCCTCTCAGCAGGTGTGAAAAAGGCCACCATTTTTGAACGGTAGCGAGGGTCCAACAAGGTGGACAGCCAAAAGTCATCCCTCTGTCTGATGGTTATTATTCGGCTGTCGCTACGCAAGCAACCGAGCATGCTATGGGCCATTTGTGCCAAGGAATGCGAGGGACTCCCTGCCTCCATCTCCACAGCATACTGCCACGGTGCGTCTGGGTCCTCTGTCTCCTCCTCCTCTACCAGATGCTCCTGCTCCTCCACTCCTGTCCGCTGAGTGGAAAAACCACCCATTTCACTCAATAATTCCTGAGCACCAATGTCCTCCTCTACCTCCTCTTCTTCCTGTCCTGCCCCCACAGGGGTCATGTGGCGTTGAGATCTGTGCGCCACGTCTACCGCACCCTGACCAGCCATTGTTAACAGCATTTGTTCCAGGACGTGCAACAGAGGAATGACGTCGTTCATCCCATAGTCCTGCCGACTCACGAATAGCGTGGCCTCCTCAAAGGGCCTGAGGAAGCGGCAGGTGTCACGCATGAGCTGCCAATGGCTGACATCTAAGTTACACAGGGGAGTACCTTTATCCGCTTGTAACATCAGGAAATCGGTGATGGCCTTTCGCTGTTCGTAAAGGCGGTCTAACATATGTAGGGTTGAATTCCACCTTGTTGCAACGTCGCAGATCAGGCGATGCTGTGGAATTCCGTTCTGCCGCTGCAGCTCAAGGAGGGTGTGCTTTGCGGTGTAGGAATGGCTGAAATGCATGCAAAGTTTACGTGACATTTTAAGGATGTCTTGCAGTGGGATGGTGGATTTTAGGAACCGCTTGACAACCAGATTGAACACGTGAGCCATGCATGGCGCATGGCACAACCTTCCTTGACGCAGAGCAGACACCATGTTCTTTCCGTTGTCGGTCAACATGGTTCCGATTTTCAGTTTGCGCGGAGACAGCCATCTGTCGATTTCTCTGTTCATTACACTCAGAAGTTCCTCCCCTGTGTGACTACGTTCACCAAGGCTTACCAGGTGCACCACAGCGTGACACCGTTGCGCCCTGCACATGTGATATGCCGGTCGGGTAATGGGACTTGGCACGGGGGTGGCGGCTGAGGACACGGCGGAAGAAGAGGTGGTAGAGGCGGACATCTTTGCTGGACCAAGGACGTGCAAACGTGGAGGCAAAAGCGGCGTGACCTGTCCAAGTTGCTGGTGCGGCTGTGCCGGCACCACGTTCACCCAGTGGGCCGTAAATGACATGTACTGTCCCTGACCGTAGTTACAGCTCCACACGTCGGCGCTGCCGTTCACTTTGGCAGAGACCGACATGCTCAAAGACTGGCCCACCATCTCTTCTACATGTGAATGCAGGGCTGGCACTGCCTTTTTGGCGAAGAAATGCCGGCTTGGCACTCTCCACCGCGGCTCGGCACAAGCCATCATTTCTCGGAAAGGTGCTGAGTCCACCACTTGGAAAGGGAGGGACTGCAGCACCAGCAACTTGGACAGGAGGACGTTCAGCTTCTGCACCGTCGGGTGCGTGCTCGCAAACTGTTGTCTCTTGGAAACGGATTCCAAGAAAAACTGCTGACGGAATCCGTGAAGAGGAGTAGCAGGAGAAGGAGCATCTGAACGAGCGGAAGATGCCAACGAGCGACAACTCCCCTCAGCAGAGGTGTTGGAGCCTTGACTGGCTGATAGAGGGCGATTGACGTCGGGTGACGGAGCAAGTAACGGAGCGGGTGATGGAGCGGGGGCTGGGGCAGGCAGAACCGCCGTATCTTTATCACGGTTTTCCCAGGCCACCGAATGGCGACGCTGCATATGCTGACGCAACGCTGTAGTCCCAACATTGGCCCCCTGGCCACGCTCGACTTTCTGGCCACATAGTCGACATACGGCTACGTTTACTTCCTCGGGCGGCTTGACGAAAAATTGCCACACCGCCGAGAAGGAAACTTTGCCCCCGCTACTCCTCACTGGCTGACTGCTACTTCCTCCGTGCACACCGGCACCAATACTGGCCGTGGTGGTAGGCTGCAGTGGAGCTGGTGCTCTACTCCGTGGCCGTTTGGCTCCACTGACACTGCTGCGACCCTGCTGCCTCCTGGGCAACCCACCGACTGTTTTGCTCGCTGGCAAGCTGGCACCCTCTTCTCCTGATGATGCGGAAGCAATAGCCTGATGACGACGAGGCTGCCAAGTGCGATCAGCCTCATCATCATCAATTAGGGTCTCCGCGTCACTACTAGCCCCCTCGGCAGCGTGTGGGTCAGGAGACAGACCTGTCTCTAGACCGGCTACCGAGCCACTCTCCTCGCCAGTACTTCTTCGCCTGGCTGCTGAAGAGGCGGATGTCTCCCCCCGTTCCTGACCGCCCTCTGTTAGCTCTTCCTCACTGTACAGTGGGGCTGAGCCCACAGCATGCGATACTTCGCTTGGTGAGGGAACACCAAAGGACAGGGGCAGGTCGAGGACACGTGATTTCAGTGGGCTTGCTCCCGGGCCATGCCAACTAACGGTTGTGTCTGACGTACCCACCGACCGTTGGCTGTAGGTGTCAGAGGTGACCTGGGAAGAGGAACCGAGTCAACCAATCGATGACGGCAGGGTTGTCGGTGGAGACACGACCGCTGGATGACACCGGGAGCACTGGCCTCTGGCTGCGACTAGTGCTGCCTTGACCCCTTCCTCTGCTGCCACGTCTGCTCGCTCCTGAAACATTGCCTCCTCTGCCACTCCTCTGCGTGTTGTCTGACATACTCTTTAATTCAATAAGCACCCCAAAAATAAAACCGGATTTAACTCTTTGAACGTACAATAGTGGTTGTGAAGCAGAAAGTCAGTTTATTTAGCACAATCGGTCAATTGCAGCTTGCCGTTGGCTGGAAACTGTACGTTTCTGTCACTGGAATGCACTAATCACCCAAAAAATATTACCGCCACCCGGCGTGTAAATGGATCTAACTCTTTGAACGTACAATAGTGGTTGTGAAGCAGAAAGTCAGTTTATTTTGCACAATCGGCAAACTGCAGCACCAACTGTGCACGACAGCCACCAAAAAAAAAAAAGGGTGTATGTCACTTTAAATTTTCGATTCTTTGATAGCTGTGGCCCTAAGTAACGATTTTGTGGCCCTGAGTAACGATTCTGTGGCCCTGAGTAACGATTCTGTGGCCCTGAGTAACGATTCTGTGGCCCTGAGTAACGATTCTGTGGCCCTAAAGTCTCTGTGGCCCTAACTCTGTCCCTTAATACAGACAGGTCTGTCTCTCTTGAATGACCGGAGGCTAATGGAGAATTCTAAGATGGCCACGATTTATAGTGCTGGCTGGCTGCTGATTGGCTAATGCGATCACATGTCATGAATGCATTATGGGTCAGTGCGCCTTGTCTGTGTGCCTTCCCAGAGATCCACGCCCCATCTTCTCTGTCCATTTTCTCCGTGGCCACACATGTCGCCGCCATTTTTGGGAAAATTCGATTCGTGCATCCGAAGTTTGCTAATCTTCGGATTCGTCGCGAATAGAATTTTTCCAAATCTTCGGAACGAATTCCACTTCGTCATGTTCGATTCGCTCATCTCTAATAAATACAATTGTTTGCAGCACTAATAAAAATAAATAAATAAAATCCAACAACACCCGTAACAAGTGTGTTAATTAACACACTTGTCACAGGTTTTGTTTATTTATTTTGTTTTTTATTAGCGCTGCAAACAACTGTATTTATGTATAGTAGATCTCTCTTCATCTAGGACTCCAGTCTGTACTGTAGACCCCCCTTTATCTAAAACTAGAGTCTGTATAGTAGATCCCCCTGCCTCTATGACTCCAGTCTGTAAAGTAGATCCCCCTTCCTCTGACTCCAGTCTGTACAGCAGATCCCAATTCCTCTATGACTCCGGTCTGCACAGAAGATACCCCTTCCTCTATGACTCTATTCTGTACAGTAGATCCCCCTTCTATGACTCCAGTCTGTACAGCAGATCCCCCTTCCTCAATGACTCCAGTCTATATAGTAGATCCCCTTTCCTCTATGACTCCAGTCTGTACAGTAGATCCCCCTTCCTCTATGACACCAGTCTGTACAGTACAGTAGATCCCCCTTCCTCTGTGACTCCATTCTGTACAATAGATCCCCTTTCCTCTGTGACTCCAGTCTGTACAGTAGATCTCCATTCCTCTAGGAATCCAGTATGTACAGTAGATCCCCTTTCCTCTGACTCCAGTCTGTACAGTAGATCTCCATTCCTCTAGGAATCCAGTCTGTACAGTAGATCCCCTTTCCTCTGTGACTCCAGTCTGTACAGTAGATCTCCATTCCACTAGGAATCCAGTATGTACAGTAGATCCCCCTTCCTCTAGGAATCCAGTATGTACAGTAGATCCCCCTTCCTCTAGGAATCCAGTATGTACAGTAGATCCCCCTTCCTCTAGGAATCCAGTATGTACAGTAGATCCCCCTTCCTCTAGGAATCCAGTATGTACAGTAGATCCCCCTTCCTCTAGGAATCCAGTCTGCACAGTAGATCCCCCTTCCTCTAGGAATCCAGTCCGCACAGTAGATCCCCTTTCCACTAGGAATCCAGTCCGTACAGTATATCCCCCTTCCTCTAGGAATCCAGTCCGTACAGTATATCCCCCTTCCTCTAGGAATCCAGTCCGCACAGTAGATCCCCCTTCCTCTAGGAATCCAGTCCGTACAGTAGTTCCCCCTTCAACTAGGAATCCAGTCCGTACAGTAGATCCCCCTTCCTCTAGGAATCCAGTCCGCACAGTAGATCCCCCTTCCTCTAGGAATCCAGTCCGTACAGTAGATCCCCCTTCCTCTAGGAATCCAGTCCGTACAGTAGATCCCCCTTCCTCTAGGAATCCAGTCCGTACAGTAGATCCCCCTTCCTCTAGGAATCCAGTCCGTACAGTAGATCCCCCTTCCTCTAGGAATCCAGTCCGTACAGTAGATCCCCCTTCCTCTAGGAATCCAGTCCGTACAGTAGATCCCCCTTCCTCTAGGAATCCAGTCCGTACAGTAGATCCCCCTTTCATTGATGTATCTGCAATGAGATAAATATGTATATTGTGCCGAGATCACAGCTGTGGTCTCTCTTGCTCCCTCTAGCGGCCGTCCCGGACATCGCACTGGTACCCTGTCCTACTGTTGCAGTGCAGGTATTTCTTCTGGCAAGCACCGCTGACGTCAGCATGGTGCATCCCTCTCGCAAGGGATGCTGGTAAAATCCCAATGTTTTCTGCTGCTGCTTTAGGAAAAGCATTGAACGGGAGGATTTGGGGAGGGGGGAATCTGGTGTCTCCCTGGCCTGGGTGGATTATGCACAGCAGGTTCTGGAGATCCAGATGATGCAAGGCATCCCAGGGGGGATAGAATCCAAGTGATCTCCATCCTCAGCATCTGCTGAACTGAGGTCTGCTCCTTCCACTGCTCAGCTGGCTCACATAAGCTTCTTTAATGCAACCTTCTCAAGCAACATCGCAGCTGACAGCCCATGGCAACATCACAGGAGCTCCCGGGGTCATACGTGCACAGAGGGAGATCCAACAGTGACCCCAACATCATCCACGGTGACCCCACAGAGCTTGGCTCAGAGTCAGAGGATTGCACAGGTAGGGAAGGGGGTGTGTATGTGTATGAGAAAGGGGGGAGGGGAGCTGTGGTACTCAAGGGGTTAATGGGAGCAACGGACATCACACCCATCGCTTGCGTCCAATGTGATTGTAGATTAAGTAGAGGCTGTGACCAGTATTAGCGAGGATTAATTCATGCTTCTCTAGCCACCATTGATGTGCATTTACAAGACATCATACAGATGCTCCCATTCTTAATGCTGCTAATGCTCTTTCTGTGGCAGCAGCTGCTAATGAGCAGATAATGAATGTGCCCAACCAGTGCATGCACTCTTTTCATTATAAAATGTAAGATACAAGAAACAAATATTATTATTGGGAGCCAGAATATATTTTACAATCATTTTTTCCCCCTTGTATTCTTACATTAAAAAAAAAAAAATACTAATAGAAGGGTGAGCCATGTTCATGAATGAATATATCTTTTTTTCCCCTTACATTTTTTTTTAAATTATTTTTTCATTTTTATTAATGTTCTTACAATTTTTTCGCTTCCTTCATGTGTATCCCTCTGTATTTGTAAATAGGAATTCAAGTTTGAGTCATATGTAAAAAAAAAAAAAAAATTTATATATTTTTTATTATCATTAAATTATTATTTTTGAGATATATGCAAAACATTATATATATATATATATATATATATATATACACACACACACACACATACACACACACACCCAAAATTTATTTTGCACATGGCTCCAAAAAATATTAATAGTAATATTTTATATTATATATATATATATATAAAAATTTAATTACATTTTATTTATTTTTTTACATTTATTATACCCCAAATCCTACCGTAGCATTACACTTTGCACTTAAGTATTAAGGCAGGGAGAATTATGGAATGTGTGATTTTTTTTTTTTTTTTTTTTAATTTCCCTGCCTGCTCCATGCGGATGAGATTTGATTGGTTACCTTGTTTTACTGCGCTTTGGACATGCTGTTTGCACACTTGTGCTGTGTCATGAGTTACTGGGGTTGGAGCACAGCTGTGCTGAACAGGATATTGCTGCAAGACTAATAGGGCAGGGCATTGAGGTCCTTTCAGGAAGTGTCCAAATGCGTTTCAAGGTAGGGAAAATATTTAATATTTTTACAAGTTCAAAAACATGTATGTGGGTTATATGGGGGGGGGGGGGCATTTTTTTTTAACACAGAGAGAGGAACAACAGGTGTGTGGTCAGTGGTGACCATCCAGGTATAAACATTCCTACTTGGGTGCAGTTTGTAGTGACCATCCAGATGTTCAGATTCATACTCATGTGTGGTTAGTAATGGCTATCCAGATGTTAACTTTCCTACTTGTGTGCAGTCTGTAGTGACTATCTAAATGTTCATACTTGTGTGCAGTCTCTAGTGACCATCCAGATGTTCACATTCACTCACGTGCGGTCAGTAGAAACCATCCAGATGTTAACATTCCTATGTGTGACGCCTGTAGTGACCATCCAGATGTTAACATTCATACTTGTGTGGTAATGACCATCTACATGTTAACTTTCCTACAATGTGCAGTCTGTAGTGACTATCTAAATGTTCATACTTGTGTGCAGTCTCTAGTGAGCATCCAGATGTTAATATTCCTACTTTTGCTAAACCCATAGTGACCATCGAGTTATTAGAGTTGATACTTGTGCGCAGTCTGTAGTGACCATCGAGTTATTTGAGTTGATACTTGTGCGCAGTCTGTAGTGACCATCGAGTGGTTAGAGTTGATACTTGTGAGAAGGAGTGGACTGACAACTCATGGGGCCCCTGGGCAATAGGGGATCATGGGGCCCCTGTGTCCTTGCCCAAACTCAAAAAATCCTATGAAAAAGGTACCAGGGGCATCTCATGGGGCCCCCCTACTGACCCCGGGCGCTCGCGCAGTGCCCGAGTTTCCAAATGGTCAGTCCACCCCTGCTTGTGAGATGTCTGTAGTGACCATCGAGTTGTTAGCGTTCACACTTGTATGCAGTCTGTAGTGACCATCGAGTTGTTCGCGTTCACACTTGTATGCAGTCCGTAGTGACCATTGAGTCATTAGAGTTGATACTTGTGTGCAGTCTGTAGTGAGCATCCAGATGTTCGCATTCATGTTTAATGACAACTGGAGTCTGTTTAGTTGTCAGGTCAATACCTTCACTTTGGTTGATGTTCTTAGGGCTCATTCACAAAGAAAAAAAAACGTTGCATTTAGATGTGCACGGTTTTGTGTGCATCTAAACGCAATGAGCCCATACACACAACTGTGTCTTCAAATATGCGCTGCAAAAAAAAAAAGGGGGGGGCGCAGCTGAGTCCAGGGTCTGCGCAGATGTGTAGTCATTCATCTGAATTCAAAAAAGAATTGTATGCATCTAAAACTCTGTACCTGCTAAACACAAGTACATTAGACGCACATTTTACGCAGGATCATCTGCTAGCTCTGTCAGCAAGAACCTCCATTCCCTGCAGAAAATACACATACTGTATGCACTGTGCTTCACTTTTTGTACACTGCTCTTTGAAAGGACTATTTTTGGAAAATCTAATAAAGTCTTCTGTAAAACAGAAAAGGCAAGCATGCGCACAATTTCCATGAACTTGAATTGAGCTGCATTTTCCCTATTTTTATTCAATAGGATAGAAAATACTTTGATTTATTTTTAAATCGTGTTCTAAAATAGCATTACATCTCCAGATGACAAACATTATTTAAAGGGACAGACCCCCTACTAACAGCCAGGACCTATGCTATGTGAGATTTTGGGAAAGCAAAGTCCAATTTATGAGGGTTTTAGGATAGAACATTATGAATTGACTTTGTGAATTTTGGGGATCATTGGAATAATAGTCCTTCTTGTGCTGGTTGACTGTAGCATGCAGGTATTCTGCTGCCGTTAGCACGAGCCTGTAATAGAACGGGACCCAAGAGGTGAATTTTTTTGTCATCTCCATGGCAACGAGCACAAGCAGAGTCGTAATTGCACCCATTGAAATGTTTCATAGCAGGGCAGCAATTAGCAAGTGGTTTTGTATGTTTCGGTTAGAGAGCGGTGCAAAATGCCAGATGTGGCCATTTCTATTTATATCGACATCTCTGCAGTTCACCCCAAGAAGGATGAAGGCTGCCTTCTCAGTTCTCTGGAATGGGGGGGGTCACCACAATCACACATGAAGACTGACAGCTCACGGAGGCCCATGGCTTTGCAGGGCGATCATATGGCTCAGGCTGGTCTGTTGAGCCTCTGGGCCCTGTAGCCACTACTCTTTGCAGCTCCATAATTGGCAGATCCTAGCATGCGTGGAGGTGTTTAGGAAATGAATCAGACACAAAGGGGGGGGGGGGGGGAGGAGGAGGGGGTGAGAGGGGAGAGGAAATAGGCAGGAATAAAGTCTTTGTTCATACAAAATAATCACTACACCCCTCCCGCAGACAGCAAATCTATTAACACGTTTTAGGTCACGTGCCCATTGTGACATTGTCAAGTGACCATAGAGCCATCGTCACCGCATCATTAGACATTGGGGGGGGGGGGGGGGGGGGGTTTAAAACGTCATGCAATGGTGGAATGCAAGCTCATTAATTTTGCCATCTGAGGCCTTTTCTAATGATTGTCATGCATTGCAATTTTAGAGTGTGCATGTGTTAGAATGTGCCCACTCAGCGAATTTGGCTGTCATTGGTGGGGGATGGGACCTCCCCTGAGATCACCTGATTCTTGTCACACACACAACAGACACACTGCTCCCCTAAGGCTCTTTGTCAGGAGTCATTCCAGAGCCTGGGACCCCTGAACAAAGAACAAAGACTACTTGTGCTGAGAGCCAACCACAACGTCATGCCAGGTGACTATTGGGGGTTATTACTGTGCTAGGGACTGCTGGCATGAATAATAATATATTACCATAAGCTGAAAGACAGGTAACATGATATTATAATAATGACCCTCATATGTCTTTATATCATGGACAATGTCTTCAGCCATTATTATCATCATTTTATAAATTCCAGGCACTGACAGGTGACTTTGCATAACTGCTATATATAGGGCAATGTCTTGTTTCTTTTTATTATTATTGTTATAATATATCGATCACTGACAGGTGACTTCATATAGATGCTATGGGCACAGCATGCATGGAGAGTAGTAGTCGTTACAGTAGAATTATAAAAGATAAAACTTTGTAATATTGTATAAAGACAAGAGGCATATATATATATATATATATATATATATATATATATAAAATTAAATTTATTTTTATTGTGGTTGCACATAGCAGCAATGTGATGTTAGTTATGGGGAGGTAATAAGCAGTTGTAGTGGTAGAAATAGCTAGGCACCGGCTTTATATTATTATAGCATTCCATAGAATGTTTAATGACTGGATCAGCTAAGTAGCAATGTAAAATCTGTGTAAGGCTGGCCATATACTATACAATATTCTTCCAATTTTCTGTTCAGTTTCTGCTCAATTTCCTTTAGATTTAATTTCAGGTATGTAGTGCAAGGGCCTGCCTAATTGGATGCAATTGAAAGGGTTGTTTAGGTTTGACCTCATATGTTTTTGGTAAATCTAATGCAAAATTCTCAAGAAAATTGTATGATGTATGGCCAGCCTATTTTTGGAGAGGTTTGTGCCAATAAATATCTTAAACAAAGTAAAACAACAGCACTAAAAACAGGGGGACCTTTCTACAAAATCTGTAACAAATTGATTGGTTGTTGCCACAGAAATGCCTCAGTTTTGGAAATGCATACAGATAATCTAATCTACAAAGAGCGTAAACATCAAAAAGGACACTCCATCTTCCTAAGGCTCGTCCCCAGTAGCCAAATTTTAAGGTCCTATTGAGCAATATATATGCCTTTACTGAAGGAACATTTCTACAATAATACGGTGGTATCCATTCTTGTCACTAACGTACCTGTTCAGGGGGCAGCCAGGCAGCTAGCATTTTCAGAAAGACAACTATGGCAGCCTTCATATTCCTTTTCATAAAAGTTTACTCTGCAGCTCGTTCAAATAATGAATTTTGTTAATGCAATGCATTATTGTGTATGAAGGCAGCACATTCATGGTAGGGCACCTTCTGCACAAAAAAAAAAAAAAAAAAAAAACCTAGACTTTTTTTTTCATGTCTGTGCTGCAATGCACTGCCTGCTATAGTACTGTGTTGCAATGTATTTCAACATGTATGGCGCCACAACACACTGCACCAAGGTTTGTGTGTTTGTTACGGTAGCACATAGTGAAACCATGCATGTTACCACCTAGAAATGGGACCTCATAATAAAGGGCTTTAAAGTAAAGGACATTCATGTATGTGCCTAGAGGTTCTATTGTGCAATATAACTTTTCAACTGTCTGCCAAACACAGTTCACTTTAAAAACACATATCAGCATGTACTGTATCTTTAACAATCATCTTACAGAGTTTTTAGTAGGCATTTTGCCTTAAAGCATAAAACACATGTGAGATCACTCTTAGAAGAATATACTACTTCCAGAACAAGTAATATGTAAAGTCACCAACCATTTAAAAAAAAACAATTTTGTACTGAAGGTGATGCTACATACCTGATCATGAGGCTCTCCCAATAATCAGAGATTTTCAGGTGCAATGCTTCCAACAGGTGACATAATTAACACTTTTGCATGGGTTGCTAATGAGCTGTGCTTACACCTGGAAGTTTGCAGAACATGGCATGTTTCCTACTTGAACCTCATTTATAACATTTCCATGTTGCCTTGGGCTACAGCCACATGGGTGACTTTTGATTGTGTATATTTTTTATTTAATTGAAAAAAAAACCCCATAATGTTATATGTACACTAATGTGTGATTTTGCTGTGATCTTTGTTAGAGTTAGGTCGATTTTTCGATCGTTCAAAAATCGGACCTAAGAACAATCGGACGATTTTCGCTCTGTTAGTGGGGTGATTTTCGTAGTTCCTCCCCATTTCGTTTATTGGGCATGCTGGAAAATTCTTGAAAAATGACCGATTTTCGAAATCATTGGTGGCACCATCGGATTACAGAACGAACGATGCTTTCAATTTTTGAAAAATCGTTCGGAATTCGACCCATGTATGGCCTGCTTAAGTGTTGAAACTAATTCTCTGTGTGCAAAGCTATACAAAGACATAGAAAAAAGAGCATAGTCTAGCTAGAGTTGCTAATTTAAAAGATAGAGGAGAATATTACCATGCTATGACTGGTTTGGAGCAAGGTGCTCCTGTCTGCCTTCAAGCAAGTGACCAGTCATGTTCAAATGTAGTTGCACAATTGTGCGATCAACATTTACCCAAGGAATTCAAACCTGTACTAGGAGATACCAGCCAGCAAAGAAAGTTTGATTCAGGTTGGTATAGAGCAATACAGATAGCTCTTAAGAAAACATTTTCTATGGGAAAATGGCCCAGACTGAAAGCAAATATGATTTCTAAAACAAACAAAACTGAAGCAGCATGACTGTTACCTATAGAAGTTGTAACAGAATGGGTTCATTCAGTTTCACACATTCATTGGTGATTGGATTAAGGTGATTAAGTTAGTTGTGTAGCTATAAGGCAAATAGACTGCTGAGTGCATGTGCGGCGAAATATGACCACATATAAACTGGTTGATTAACTGCAGCCTAACCCAGAGGCATCCCTAGGGATGGTGTCACCCCTCCAGAGAGGAAGGAGCGGTGGCGGTGTAGCGGTAAAAAGAGTATCCCTGACCCGTGAAGATATGTATCCCCTGAAGCAACTGCGCATGTGTCGGTTTCAGGCCGAAGAAGCCGATCTCCGACTTTAGCACAGAGCTGCCACAGTTAACCTCTTACAGGCTGCAAACCGCTGAAGCTGATCCCGCGGATCACTATGGGTTGCAAGATCATTTAACCCCATATAGGTTAAACCTATAGGGGGTTAACTGATTTTGCAACTCATAGTGATCCGTGGGATCAGCTTCAGCGGTTTGCAGCCTGTAAGGGATTAACTGTGGCAGCTCTGTGCTAAAGTTGAGTTGGAGATCGGCAATCAGCTTCTTCGGCCTGAAACCGGCACATGCGCAGTTGCTTCAGGGGATACATATCTTCACGGGTCAGGGATACTCTTTTTACTGCTACACCGGAGGGCCGCTGTCACTGTGCCAGGAATCCGGGATCACCCCAATAACTGGCCAGGACCTTCACAGAGCCCAGAAGCTCTGCTTGCATCCTGCTCCCGCACCCCTGTGATGGTGTCATTCGGTGCGGCCCGCACCCCCCTAGGGACGCCACTGGCCTAACCTTTGAGATTTCAAAGTCGGGTGAGATGCTGATTTCAGGTGCGATTTGCAAGAAATCTGACACAGATGTCTATGCAAATCACACCAAAAGTAGTACATGTACTACTTTAGAAATCGGTGCGGCTCTGACCAAGTCGGAACCGCACCGATATGACCGCTCTAATTGCAGACAATAGGGTGCGACTTGGCACACGATTTGCAAGTCGCATGGCATGCAAATCGTATGCCAAGTCGCACCCAATGTGACCATGGGGTTAAGGTCACCCTGGACTCAAAGGAGGAGATTTACTAAAACTGGAGCACTCAAAATCTGGTGCAGAGGTGCATGATAGCCAATCAGCTTCCAACTTCAGCTTGTTCGGTTAGGCTACTTTCACACTGATCCCCGTTTGTACCCTGTTTTTTTAAAAGGATATGTGACTCAAAACCCACAACAACATTGTTTTTCCCACGTTTTCAATTTATTTAAATGGGGAGGTGTTTTTTTGGTGCGTTTTGTTTACCACACCAAAGATGCAGCAAGCAGGATTTTAAAAATAGCACCGGGCCCACGACAGATGATGGACCACTCGGATGAGCATTAGAACAATGGTAGTGCCAGCCATTGAATAGTACAGGGCTGTTAATTTTTTCACCAGTAGGAAACGCCAGTTTCTCGCCAATAGATGCCTGTCTGAATGAGCCTGGTTGCTGGGGTTGGCCTGGACACTCACTAGAACTAAAGAATCTGTTTGGACAAGCAGCAAAACATCTGCAACATTATAGAACAAGTCTAATTGAAAGTGACTGACTACTAGCAGCCATACTTTGACTTATATAATGAGACCCTTCATAGACATACTGCCTATGGTAACCAATCAGACTACCTGTCTAAAGCCGGCCATACATGGGTCAAATACCGAAAGAATTTTCTTTAAAAAATCTTCTCTAAGAATTTTCGTTCGAATTTCGCATCATCAGTGGACCACAGAAACGGCCGATATTCAGGTGACCATCAAATTTGAGTGATCGGGCATGTTGGAAATTTGTTTTGAAAAACAAATGAATTTTGAATCAATGATGGGAGAATAGTGTGAGAAAAATAATCGAAAAAGAAATAGGCATGAGCACTGTAGTTATGTATATATACATGTGTTTCTCAACCTTTTTTCAGTCAAGGCACCCTTAAAAATAATATACAGTCTTGAGGCACCCCATTCTAAATGTGAAAAGTTTTATATAACGCAGTAACATCCACACATGTAGGACACCCAATATTAAAGGTGATTTATTCTTCCAAAGCAAATACACTTTTGCACACTGGTACTGACTAGTATTCCATTGTTTCTCTTCTCCTTCAGTTTTTCTCCATCACTGAGCTAAAGTGAGCCCAGCACTGATGAAGAGTGGCGGGGGAGGGTAAAACTAGGATGCTGTGCAGGCAGCCGATATCCTCCTTATCAACTGATGATGTCATTGGTTGTCAGGATGCCGGCAGCTAGAAGGTCATAATGGTGCACAATGCAAACCTGTGGCTTTGTGTAACTAAAAGGCAGGCTTGTATACAAGTTTTGGGCAATTTGTAGACATTTTGCCAAGGCACCCCTGAAGAAACCTCAAGGCACCCCTGAAGAAACCTCAAGGCACCCTGGTTGAGAAAGGCTGATATATACCACAATGCGTTAACAATTCTGTGTCAGTTCACTACCGGACAGCCAGAATTATTTGTTGTATGTGAATGTTTTACCTTGGAGTTCATTCATAGGGGTGTGTTCTATTCTGTTCAGCAGGGGATCCATGAACAAATCCCCAACTGAATCAGAGCAGAACAGGATAGATATCACTTTTCTGTCATTTGTGCCAGTTTACTTTTTTTTTTTCACAGTGGACTGTGGTATACCCATGTTTTTCTATGGACTGCCACATATAAACGGACTTGTGTTCATATATATCAGGTTACCTCCAACCTGTCATGTTTAGGTCTGGAAAAACAGAAAAGGACCCGGAAGGACTCGGAGGTAGGCAGATGTAAACGGACACAATTGCGTTTACATCCATCTGCCCATAGACTTAGAGCAGTTTCTCAATCTGAAAAACTGACAGGCGGAAAGCTTGTATGAAAGGGGACTTTCCAAAATGGTCTAGATACAGTACAAGTATATATATTTGCAGAAAAAAATGTGCATATATTATTTATTTGCACATGAGTCTTTAAGTATTGCAACTATGATCAGTGGACTTTTGGTAGACAGCTGGAAGAAGTGTCAATGGACTATGAGTGCAGTGATCACCACACTTGTGATGCACTGAGAACTACAAGTCCATCAGCTGCAAGCCATGCACAGCTGCACCAATTTCAAATCTGAGAAGAACCCCCATAAGCTGTCAGAGGAGGGTCTGTTTTGGGGATGGGGGTCTGCTTGGCATCATGTTACATCCTAAATATGGGAATAACATGGCTTTAAATGTTTAGTTAGCCTTTAAAGGATAAGTTCATCTTTGGGAACATGTTACATGTTCCAACCGTTTTAGGGTGGAACATGTAACATGTTCCCATAGCTGCCGCCACCCCCCATCCCTCTGACAGTTAGTACAGGGAGAAGTTTCCCTGTACTATCTGTCATATTTGAAAACAGCGCGGCCGTGTGGGTCTTTGCCTACTGAGCTGCATCATTCATTCACGGACTTCCGTGAATGAATGAACTGCAAGTCCCGGCATCCTTAGCGGCTGTGGGCTTGTGGTTTTCAATAAACTACCACGGCGCTGTGGAGCACTGTGATAGTACATTGAAGCTTCCTGTCAGAATATCTGCTTGCCCGTACATCCCCCATGGCAAGCAGATATTCTGACAGATCTGCAGGAGACCTGAATGGCATCAGTGATCTACTGATCACTGGTGCAATGCTTTCCTAGCTCCCATAGACAAAAAAAAATAAACGCACATTTTTGTTACCTGTAAAAAAATGTGCATTTATTATTTTTGTCTAAAAGGTGAACTTATCCTTTAAGCACAGTCAACTAGACTTCTGTCATATTGAAGACATTTTCTATTTATCCAAGCAGCTTCATCAGTTTTTATGAGTATGAGGAACGCTAGGGAACAATGACAACACATCAGAAACAATAAGTGAGGCTTTATGTTGGGAAATGTTCCAGGCACTCAGTTGAAAGAAACCATTTGGGTGAGTACTGATGAGATATCTTCTGCCTTAAGCAGGCCATACATGGGTCAAATTCCGCATGAATTTTCAATCGAAAATCAAAAACATTGTTCGTTGTGTAATCTGATGGTGCCACCAATGATTGCGAAAATCGGTCGTTTTTCACAAATTTTCCAGCATGCCTGATAAACAAAATGGGGAGGAACTATGAAAATCGGCCGGTGCCATTGCCCCACTAACAGAGCGAAAATTGACCCATTATTCTAACAGAGCGGAAATCGCCCCATGTATGGCCGGCCTTACAGAACAAACCAATTTTAATGTAATTAACTACTTCAAGCTACCCAGTCATAGAAACATTTTGTGCAGCACATTCCTTGTATGGTCTTCTCTACCAGGATTATAATCTTTAGGCCTCATTCACACAGGTGTACTAATCTGGACACCCTTGTGAAGGGCCAGCATCATCTACGAGGGATGTTGTTCTGTGCAGCCCCATGCAGGCAGCTTGTTCAAATCAATGACAGGTGGGTGGCTGTATATACCTGCTCGGATCTCTAAGCACATCCCTGACTGTACATCCATGATGCACAGATTAAAACACAGACTATCAGGTATGGCTTCCCCTGATGTTCAGCATGTTGTAACTGAGCAGATCCAAACCAGGATGGGAAAATAACTTGTCTTTCGTGGTGCAACATGCCTCTGCTGCCTCTGTTCTTGTTCCTTTAAAATCAATGCTTACAGTTGTCATATGTAGAGGAATAGGCACATAAACACAATTATAGATTCTGCATGAAAGTGGATGTAAATTTAAAGTGAATGACATGTACCTTGCTGTGTACACGCAAGGTATATTATAAACAAACAACATATGAACACAATGAAATATTGTTTTCACCTTTTTTTCATCCTTTGTAGCATCTTAGTGCTGTTGATCATCTGCAGCCACTTCCATTTTACATACACTCCAGCTGCATGATATTTCTTTGAGCGGGTTTCCAGATGGTGATAACAGTAACCTGTGCCTGCAAAATGTGTATTGAAACCTCTATTTGTAGTCTCCTGGTGACAACAAGGAGCACATTTAGAAGACAGGATAAAAGCGTTGTCACCCTGTTACATTGCTTGAAAAAAAGTCCTTCATGGCTTGGTATCATTTTTAAAAAATGCAGTTTTAAAAGGATTTACAACTTTTACAATTATATTAACATGTTGAAGATTATATGAGATTTTAGTGTATAGGTTTACGTTTACTGTAAATATTAGCTGCTGCAACATTGTGAGAAAATGTGCTGAAAGTGTTAACTGATTTCTGATTGAGCTAATATTAAATAATCGTTTCATTAGATCAGAGTTCTTCTTTAAGAGTCTTCAATTACCGAAGGGAAATCTGTGTTATCACAGAAGGTATGTTATATTTTTCCAGTTCTTTTGAAGACGCTCAGTAGAGAAAGACAAAGAAAGATTCCTGTGGATAATTTAAATGCTCTTGTCATTGATCTTTCATTACACTCCGCAGTCCTCATGTGATTTATTACTGGTTCTGTTACAGCTTGTCCTCCTGGGAGCTCTGTACAGTAAGTGCTTGCTGTACACTGTAAATACAGCTGGCCAGTCTTGATACAAAACTGCTGCAGGATGGAGACAATACGATAGGCCCTGTGTGAAGGTTTTATATCCCACTACTGCAGAGAGGAAACAAATATTCAAAGGTGGATTAGTACCCTCCAGAACTTGTAAAGTCAAGCTGTGACCTGACTGGTATGGTTCATCACCATTGCTGGCAGCTTTACTATACAATGGTAGGGTACTGGAGGAAGTGTGTGGTCAGACTAGCCCTTCATTGTTACATAGTTAGTCTGGCTGAAAAAAGACAAAAGTCCATCCAGTTCAACCATTAAAAAAAAGTTATAATCCTATACCCACAGATGATCCAGAGGAAGGCAAAAAAATAAACAGCAAAGCACAATCCAATTTGCTCCTGCAGGGAAAAAAATTCCTTCCTGATCCCCCGAGAGGCAATCGGATATTGCCTGGATCAACTTTACCTATAAATATTAGTATCCAGTTATATTCTGTGTATCTAAAAAAGAATCCACTGAGCTGGCCAGAACTCTTGAGGGAGTCTATTCCACATTTTCACAGCTCTCACTGTGAAGAAACCTTTCTGTGTTTGGAGATTACATTTTTTTTCCTCCAGACGTAAAGAGTACCCCCTTGTCCTCTGTGATGACCTCAGGGTGAATAACTCTACACCAATGTATTATACATGTTGATCATATCCCCCTTATGTATTATACATGGAGATCATATCCCCCCTTATGTATTATACATGGAGATCATATCCCCCCTTATGTATTATACATGTTGATCATATCCCCCTTTATGTATTATACATGGAGATCATATCCCCCTTTATGTATTATACATGGTGATCATATCCCCCCTTATGTATTATACATGGAGATCATATCCCCTCTTATGTATTATACATGGAGATCATATCCCCCTTATGTATTATACATGGTGATCATATCCCCCCTTATGTATTATACATGGAGATCATATCCCCCCTTATGTATTATATATGTTGATCATATCCCCCATTATGTATTATACATATTGATCATACCCCCCCCTTTGTATTATACATGGAGATCATATCCCCCCTTATGTATTATACATGGAGATCATATCCAGCCTTATGTAATATACATGGAGATCATATCCCCCCTTATGTATTATACATGGAGATCATATCCCCCCTTATGTATTATACATGGAGAACATATCCCCCTTATGTATTACACATGGTGATCATATCCCCCCTTATGTATTTATACATGGAGATCATATCCCCCCTTATGTATTTATACATGGAGATCATATCCCCCCTTATGTATTATACATGGAGATCATATCCCCCATTATGTATTATACATGTTGATCATATCCCCCCCTTATGTATTATACATGGAGATCATATCCCCCCTTATGTATTATACATGGAGATCATATCCCCCTTATGTATTATACATGGAGATCATATCCCCCCTTATGTATTATACATGGAGATCATATCCCCCCTTATGTATTATACATGGAGATCATATCCCCCTTTATGTATTATACATGGAGATCATATCCCCCCTTATGTATTATACATGGAGATCATATCCCCCCTTATGTATTATACATGGAGATCATATCCCCCCTTATGTATTATACATGGAGATCATATCCTCCCCTTATGTATTATATATGGTGATCATATCCCCCCTTATGTATTACACATGGAGATCATATCCCCCCTTATGTATTATACATGGAGATCATATCCCCCCTTATGTATTACACATGGAGATCATATCCCCCCTTATGTATTACACATGGAGATCATATCCTCCCCTTATGTATTATATATGGTGATCATATCCCCCCTTATGTATTACACATGGAGATCATATCCCCCCTTATGTATTATATATGGTGATCATATCCCCCCTTAATCTCCTCTTTTCAAGAGAGAATAAATTCAGTTCCTCTAATCTTTCCTCATAGCTGAGCTCCTCCATGCCTCTTATCAGTTTGGTTGCCCTTAAAATTGTATACCATAAATATGACACAACCCGTCTTTAAAGCTGAATTCCAGGTATAGTATATTTTTACATAGTTAGATTGATCCAGCATGGACCAATGTAACTATGTATATACAATACCTGGCTAATGCCCCTGGAAACTGTAAATCACTGAAGTAAATGCTGATACGCCAGTGATCTTTATTATCTTCTGAGGTCTGTGCTGAGCGACCAGCCTGATGCATTTTGAACACAGGAGGTCAGCCATTTAACACAGGTGGCATTCAGAGAATGCTTAGAATGAATGCACAGCATTCTCTGATTGGACGAGGTGGAGAGCGTAAGATCACCATCCTGCCTTTCCCCTACATCTAATCAGAGAATGCTTTGCACTCAGAACGGGACCTGGATAAAAGTGGAGATCACTGGAGTTAGAGGTGTCTACTTCAGTGATTTCCAGCTTTCAGGGGAAATGGACAGGTATGGTATATACATAGTTACATGGGTGCAAGCTGGACCGATTTAACTATGTAAAAAGATACCATTCTTGGAATTCATCTTTAAAGATGGGTTCTACTGATTGACACAAGGACTGTCATTTCTATTGTATACAATGAAGGTCTACTTTGCAAAACCCACTTCCTCCTGTGCCTTCTTTTGTATAGTATAGCTGCCAACAATGGAGATGGACCACAGGAGTCAGGCCACAGCTTGACTTTACAATTTTTGGAGGGTACTAATCCACATTTGAATATTTATTTCCTCTCCACAGTATTGGGATGTAACCCTTCACACAGGGCCTCTGCTGGACCAATGTAATTATGTAAAACTATACAATACCTGGAATTTATCTTTAAATATTAGTCCATACACCAATACATATTCTGTGGGACTTTTAAGACATCACTATTAATCTCATCTCTCAAAAATTCTCATTGTATGTTATACATAATTAAAGCATCATTGTAAAAAACAGATATACAGGCTCCCCAAACTATGAGGAGCATTCAAGTCAAACTTTTGAGTTTATATAATAAAAGAACAAATTTCAAGGAGTGGAAGCTTTATTTTCCAACATACTCCCCTGCTACATTTACACACTTGCCTGGAAAGCTTCAGCATAGAAAGATTCTTCAGCACGCCTGAGCCATCCTAGATCAGCCTGCTTTGCTTCATCACCATTGTGTTCAACGTTCCCATAGAAAGATTTGTCTCTTGTGCAATTTCATGACAGGTTATGCATTGATTATCCAGGATCAGGCGTTCCACATGCTGAATGTTCATAGGAATGACTGCTGTGGGCTTGGAACCACCATTACCGGGATTGTCACACAGTGATGGACCTACGGCCATATTTGAAATGTTTACACCACCCAAATGTTTTACTGCGGCTGAGCATCTCATCACTGTACTGTGCATAAAGCCTTCTGTAGATATCCAAGGGTTTTACACTTTCATTCACAACTTCATCACCACACACTGCTCTATGCACGCACTAACACTGTTGTCTGCCATCTTGATTAACGGTTTCTGGACAGGCCCTGCGACATGTGTGCCACCTATCAGTAATAGGACACACTTGTCACTACTGTGTGTAGTACCACCACGCTAGTATCCCTTTTTATACCGGTTTGACTTGAACGCCCCTCGTAGTACACAAACAAGAGTACATACTGTATACATAAGTGTCATAGGTATCCTTACAAGGATAGACTACCCTTTCCCAGCCACCTAAAAAGTCCTGCAAAACAAGTACAGTGCCTTGAAAAAGTATTCATACCCCTTGAAATTTTCCATATTTTGTCATGTTACAACCAAAAACATAAATGTATTTTATTGGAATTTTATGTGATAGACCAACACAAAGTGGCACATAATTTTGAAGTGGAAGGAAAATGATAAATGGTTTTCAAAATTGTTTACAAATAAATATCTGAAAAGTGTGGCGTGCATTTGTATTGAGCCCCCCGGAGTTAATACTTTGTAGAACCCCCTTTCTCTGCAATTACAGCTGCAAGTTTTTTGGGGATGTCTCTACCAGCTTTGCACATCTAGAGAGGGACATTTCTGCCCATTCTTCTTTGCAGAATCGCTCAAGCTCTGTCAGATTGGATGGAGAGCGTCTGTGAACAGAAATTTTCAAGTCTTGCCACAGATTCTCCATTGGATTTAGGTCTGGGCTTTGACTGGGTCATTCTAACACATGAATATGCTTTGATCTAAACCATTCTATTGTAGCTCTGGCTGTATGTTTTGGGTCGTTGTCCTGCTGGAAGTTGAACCTCCACCCCAGTTTCAAGTCTTTTTTGCAGACTCTAACAGGTTTTCTTCTAAGATTGCCCTGTATTTGGCTCCATCCTTCTTCCCATCAACTCTGACCAGCTTCACTGTCCCCTCTAAAGAAAAGCATCCCCACAACATAATGCTGCCACCACCATTTCACGGTGGGGATGGTGTGTTCAGGGTGATGTGCAGTGTTAGTTTTCTGCCACAGTGTTTTGCTTTTAGGCCAAAAAGTTCAATTTTGGTCTCATCTGCCCAGAGCACCTTCTTCCACATGTCTGCTGTGTCCCCCACATGGCTTCTCACAAACTGCAAATGGGACTTCTTGACTTCTTATGGCTTTCTTTCAAAAATGGCTTTCTTCTTGCCACTCTTCTATAAAGGACAGATTTTTGGAGTGCACAACTAATAGTTGTCCTGTATACAGATTCTGCCACCTGAGCTGTGGATCTCTGCAGCTCCTCCAGAGTTACCATGGGCCTCTTGGCTGCTTCTCAGGTTAATGCCCTCCTTGCCCACCCTGTCAGTTTAGGTGGACGGCCATGTCTTGGTAGGTTTGCAGTTGCACCATACTCTTTCCATTTACGGATGATAGATTGAACAGTGCTCCATGAGATGTTCAAAGCTTGGGATATATTTTTATAACCTAACCCTGCTTTAAACCTCCCCACAACTTTATCCTTGACCTGTCTGGTGTGTTCCTTGGCCTTCATGATGCTGTTTATTCACTAATGTTCTCTAGAAAACCTCTGAGGGCTTCACAGAAGGGCTGTATTTGAATTGAGATTAAATTACACACAGGTGGACTCTATTTACTAATTAGGTGACTTCTGAAGGCAATTAGTTCCACTAGATTTTAGTTAGGGGTATCGGAGTAAAGGGGACTGAAAACAAATGCATGTCATATTTTTCAGATACTTATTTGTAAAAAAATGTTGAAAACCATTTATCATTTTCCTTCCACTTCACAATTATGTGCCACTTTGTGTTGGTCTATCACATAAAATCCCAATAAAATACATTTACGTTTTTGGTTGTAACATGACAAAATGTGGAAAATTTCAAGGGGTATGAATACTTTTTCAAGGCACTCTGCCTACGAGCTAGTAGACCTCCATTAAAATTAGATAACCCTAGGTTTCAGAGTGCTTTGGAGCAAAACTGAGCCACTTACAAGCACTTTTTGGTATCTGCTGCTTCACTAAAGAGTCAGTTAATTCATTTGACACCTTCTACAGAACTGCTTTAAAGCTGTCCTTGCATCAAAATGAGATTGCTAATTACAAATTGTTTTAGTAGTAAATTGTGAACCAAGTCTCAGTTTTCAGAATGTAACAGAATTTGGTCAGTCAGTAGTACTGTCAGTAGGAAGAAGCATTATGTAGGGAGTAGCTGACCAAGGTGCTGAAATGAGAGCTTTTTGCCTTTGCAGGGTTTTATTGTCTGAGCAAGGGACTGAAAGTATTGCAGCCAAAGGGTCAACATAACAATCAGGCATCTATCACTATTTAGCTAACCTGAAATAAACATGTGCATAGCAAGTGATGTGTATGATTGTTGCAGGGCAGTAATTCACAGCTCCAGGCTCGGACCAGCAATGGTATTTCTGTCCTAATAGGTTAAATTTAAAGCTAAAGTTTAGATATGGCAATATTTACATAGTTCCATTGGTCCAGCGTGGAAGTCCATGTTCGGAGGTAAGGTTTGGGGGATGATAAATATTTGGGGCACCTTTCCTGAGTGTTCTGTCCCTTCTAGGCTTCTGCAAGGAGAGGATGTGTTTTCTGGAAAGATCTCAAAGGACTTTGGACTTGTATTGACCAAGGGCATGTACTTTAGCTGCCTGCTGGAGTGTGTATCTGGATGGAGCTGGCCTTTCAAAGAATCTTCTTGCCAAAGAGTTTTGTTGAGGGCCTACATGGAAGCTACTCCTGGACAATGTAATGAGGATCCCTCATCCTTCAGTTGAAGTATCCAGATTCATTCATGCACGGTAAAGAGATGAACCGCAACTTTAGAAAGACGGAGACAGCTCTTACAGGGTCATAAATCTGCCTGGCTGATCACAGAGGACCAGCATGTACCAAGAGGCCACTCTAAAAGTATCTACTACTTCAACTACAACCAGAATACCTGTCCTATATTTGTGCAGTTTGTGTGTATACTGCACCCTTTCTCATACATTTAAGTTCAGCAAGAAAAGGTAAAAAGGCTAAAGTAAATGGCACTTATTTTTCAGCCTACCACACCCCAAGAACCCAACCCTGAGATGGAAATGTTGGACTGCTACAATACTTTGGGGGTCATTCTACATCACCCTAAGAGGGGAAGTGCTACAATAAAGCAATCCGACAGGAATAATGGGAGCTAAGTAGAAAGAAAAAATCCACACTTTCAGCAGGTCTCTTTTTTCCTTGCAAACAACTTTATTGTCCACAGGATTATGACATCTCATTGCCAGACTGTGCAGTTGACGCGTTTCACCCCTTCATGGACTATAGGGATAAAGGGAACCCTTCATAATGGCCACAACAGGTGTGCAGACCTGGTACCTCATCACTGTCCTATCCAGCAGACCAATGCTTTATATCCCGTGCAAGACTGAACACTGTTGGACTCTACCTAAAACTGAAAAGTACATTTTAGGTGGAGAGACAATTTTAGATGCCACCCTGGATGTTTCTCTATCTTCTATCCAGATGGATGTACAGATAAAAAAGGATCATGGCTGTTATGTCAGGCATTACTCAGGAGATACCTGTCCTCCAGCCAGCACTGTAATTTTCTCCCAGTGCCTTGTATCATCTACCGGTGTCACTTCTCGGCCCACGCTGAGGATATAATGCTCCATCTCTCTCACACGCTGCTCTACATTACAATTTACATGAGAATGACTGAGTGGTCGCAAGGTGACAGGAAAGCTCTCGAACAAGGCACAATGATATAATCACTCCACCGGCAGTCGCTTTCACTCCGGTCACAATGGGGAACGTGTATTATTAATTTTCTCCCTATGATTTCAAAGAGCTGCAGCTGAATTTCAAACTGTGCTGTTGTGACACAAATACGCCAATCAATATGCAAATCTATGGAAAGCACATATGGAATCGGAACACGACTTTAAGCTTTTTTTTCAGAAGGAGGTAAAGCTTGTGGTTATTTATATTTTGGAAGAACAGTCTTGGATCCCCAAAATGGGGCATGGGTGAGGATCCACTGTAAGCAGGACTGTGTGGGTGTAGTTGACTAAGTTTTGACACCCCTTGCTTTTTTATGATAGCAAGGCTTGTCTTTTAACTGACACACAGCATGAGCAGCAATGCATTTTAGAAATTAATTCAAGAGAGGGTTGGGGGATTTTTGCTAATCATTACAATCTTAATGAAAATCTGTTGGTTTTGAAAAATAAATGACCCCCCAGCCCATGTAACGTGCTAGGCCTTATGTATGGTAACCTACCTTTGGCTCTCAATTGGCACTGCTGCTTGGTTTAAAATTCAGGTATGGGGAAAGACATTTTGTTTCCTCTGCCTTCCCACACTGCAGTGTCCAGTTCCGGAGTCAGGATTGGTCAGACTCCAACATGGCCACATTGGGCAGGAGAGTGTGGGGAGAGTGCTTAGCTGTGTACAAGTACTGACTCAATCAGTTATAATGACTGAAGAAGTAGCAGCATTTGATAAGCAACACTAACAGGAAGTTAAAGTTATAAAGGTTTGTTTTTTTCCTCTTCTCAGGTCCCTCGCCAGTGCCTCTGGCCTCTCCCCCCTGCTGAGTGCCTTCAGAGCAAGCGTTTTGCTGTGGGGGCACACATGCATGCTTGCTCCCGAGCCACCTCTGTGTTGTCACCTTCTTGGCTTTGCAGGCATACAGAGCTTGGCTCAGTCCCCCCGCGCCATCCTCACTGGCTGCGATTGACAACGCCAATGGTTCCCGCTGCTGTGTCTCAGCCAATGACGAGAGAGAAACCTGGCAGAGCCTTGGCTCTCATGCACATTGCTGGTTCGGGATTGGGCAGCAGAAGGTTTTTTACCTTAATACAGGGAATGCATTAAGGTGAAAAACTTTTTGACTTTAGAACCACTTAAAGTGATTGTATAGGATACATTTGTAATTGAAAAAAAAAACAAGCATGTTGTACTTACCTGCTGTGCAATGGTTTTGCACAGAACAGCCCTGATCACTCTCATCTGGGGTCCCCTGCCAGCGCTCCTGGATCCTCCTCCCCTATGATTGCCCCCATAGCAAGTTGCTTGCTATAGGGGCACTTGTGTGGGCTCTCTCCCAAGCCGTACTCTGTATGTCCATTCACACACAGAGCATGGCTTGGCCTTGCCCCTGCTCTCTGGTTGTGATCAACAGTAGCAGGAGCCAGTTGCTCCCACTGCTGTCTCTGAGGCAATGAGAAAGGAAAGAGCTGAGAGAGCTGCAACTTTCATGCACGTTGCTGAACTGAGATAAGGCTCAGCAAAGCATAAGGGGGATAGGGGGATAGCTACACACAGAAGGTTTTTACCTTAAAGGAGAAGTACAGCCAAAGCTTGTCTGGCTGTACTTCTCGTGTGACTCACAGGAGTGCAGTTTGTTCTGCACTCCTGTGACCCGTTTTCAGCTGACAGTGGGCTAAAGTCTGCTGTTGGTTGACGTCACTTAGCCAGTCCAGGCTGGGGTAAGATCCCGACCTTATGGTCAGGATCCATCCAGGAGCCTAGGCCGGCACTTGGCTCAGCCTCTCAGTGAGTTGCTGAGAGCCTGAGCCAGCTGCTCACACTTCACAGCCCAGGGTTCCAGGGAGTGCTGGGGAGGGGGGGAGCAGAGCAGAGAGGTGGTGACTGACAGCTCTGGCTTTCTGTTCAGAGCGGCAGAGAGAACTGAGCGATCATCCCGATTACCTAGGTGGATGCAGTATCCACCTAGATAAGTATAATTTAAAAAAATATTTCACAAACTTCTCTTTTAATGCAGAGAATGCATTAAGGTAAAAAAAAATTCAAAAAAACACTTCTACCTTTAGAACTGGTTTAATGGCACCCCCGTGCATCTGAAAATGCAGTGCATTATACTAGTGTGTGAATCCACATACAGTAGTGCTGCAGCATCATACCTATCGGTGCATTGTGGGAAAAAGTTTTGGGTCCTTTTCTCTGTTTCCTGCATGTACAGCAGCCTATTCAAATGAATGTGCTGCTGTGCCTGTGCAAGTGCAGCACGCAGGAAACATGAAGGTGTGAACCTGGCCTAACACAGGAGGTGTGTTCCTGGGCAGATCACCAGGTGAAAGCAGAGAGGAAAAAGCCAAAGAAAAGAAAACTAATGCAGCCACCACATCTAATGATTAGTAATCTGCAATATATTACATTTTGTAGGTTTAACACCGCTTTAACTCATGGTAATATTTTGACATTCATCTTTAGGTAAAATCACAGCCTCAAATTGCATCTTTTTTTCTATCCCAATCCTGCCTTTAAAACCCTTTTACCCAAATGGTATTATATACTTAGTGATCCTATCCTGTTGGTGGTCTATCTAGGACTGTGATCTGTACCTGGAGGTGTGGGGATGACACAGGAGAGCTCTGTCCAATGCTGGCACTGATATGACATTGTGGGTGGCAGGTGACTGAGGATGGGGACCAGGTGACTGAGGATGGGGACCAGGTGACTGAGGATAAGGACCAGGTGACTGAGGATGGGGACCAGGTGACTGAGAACGGGGACCAGGTGACTGAGGACGGGGACCAGGTGACTGAGGACGGGGACCAGGTGACTGAGGACGGGGATCAGGTGACTGAGGACGGGGACCAGGTGACTGAGGACGGGGACCAGGTGAGGCACTGCAGGAACTCCCGATGGTGGTGTAGAGGAGGGGGGATGAGTCATCTCCGGAGACACCTCCTCACACAGGAGCCGATATTTTGGCCGCAGTCTCCCCCACATGGGATCCTGCAGCACTCCGCTGACAGCTCCGGGAAATAAATTATTCTGCAAGATGGGACGAGCGCTGCGAGCTGCTGAACGTCCGCGAGAGGCTGCGGGCTGCCGGAGGGTGTAGGCAGAGCCCGGATCTCCTTCCCAGGGATGTCCGGATCACTGGCTGAGCTCAGCGCACAAGGACGACTCGGGGCTTTCCTGATCATGGCTCCGGGGATGCCTGGCAGCTGTCATTCCGGGGAGCTGTGAAGGTGAGTGCTGGGAGAACGCAGAGTACACGGTGTCCGATCACAGGGGATGCCGGACAGAGTTGGTGCTCGGTGCCCAAGGTCAGAGGAGCAGAGAGGGCACATCCCTACACTCCACATACCTCCTCTCTGTATGATGAATCATGGCATTGTGTACTCAGCAACGCTGCCAGCCGGCATTTATTACAGCTATTGTTACTGTCTAACCATTCCCATTATTACTGGGCTGCGATTAACTACACAGGCTCTCTACTCACTTCATTCTCTTCTCTGTTTCATCCTCTCATGTTCTCTCCCATTATACCCTTCTCACCTTTCTACTTTATTAGGCTTTCTTTCTCTGTCTGTCGTCCCACCAACCCCCCTCACTCTATGACACTTTCCTTATCTCCCTTCTCTCGTTTTTCTTTTTCTCTCTCTAATTATCCAATTTCTCTCATCCCTGTCCTCTGTCTCTTATATTCCACCATACTATCCCTTCCTCTCTCTCCCCTCTTTCTTTCTTTCTTTCTTTCTTTCTTTCTTTCTTTCTTTCTTTCTTTCTTTTTCTTTCCTTTTCATTTCCCCTCTCTCTATCTCACCTTCTATCACTCTTTCTTCCTCTAACCATCCCATTACTCTTATTTAGTCTCTCTCTCTCTCCCCCCCTTCCCCCCTCTCCTCTTTCTCTACCCCTTCTCCCCCCTCTCTCTCCTCTCTCTACCCCTTCTCTCTCTCTCCCTTCCCTCCCTCTCTCTTCTCTCTCTCCTCTCCCCCTTCTCTCTCTCATGCTTTCTCACTCTCATTATCTCTCTCATGCTCTCCCCCCCTCTCTCTCATTCTCTCTCTCCCCCCTTCCCCCTCTCTCTCCCCTTCCTTCCCTCTCTCTCGCTCTCTCATGCTTTCTCAGGGTCTCTCATGCTCTGTCTCCCCCTCTCTCTCATTATCCCTCTCTCTCCCTCCCTCTTCTTAGCAGTATAGGTTGTACCATAATATTCATGGGTAGAGGAAAATGTAATTACTAGTTTTATTGGCTGGGCTTTCTTTTTCTTGTTTGCTTTTTCATCCATCCACCCCTTTTTATCTCTCTCATCTCTTTCTCCTCTCTCTCTCTCTCTCTCTCTCTCTCCCCCCTCTCTCTCTCCCCTCCCTCTCTTCCCCCCTCTCTCTCTCATGCTCCCTCTCTCCCCCTTCTCTCTCATTCTCTCTCCTCTCTCTCTCTCCTCCCCCCTCTCTCTTTCTCCTCTTCTCCTCTCTCTCTCTCCCCCTTTCTCTCACCCCCTTCTCTCTCCCTCCCCCTTCCTCCCTCTCTCTCTCATGCTCTCCCCCCTCTCTCTCTCCCTCTTCTTAGCAGTATAGGTTGCACCATAATATGCATGGGTAGAGGAAAATGTAATTACTAGTTTTATTGGCTGGGCTTTCTTTTTCTTGTTTGCTTTTTCATCCATCCACCCCTTTTTTATCTCTCTCTCTCTCTCACCCCCCCCCCCCCCCCATCTCTCTCATGTATTTCCTCTTCTTAGCAGTATAGGTTGTACCATAATATTTATGGATAGTGGGGAAATGTAATTACTACTTTTTATCAGCTTTCTTTTTCTTGTTTGCCAGCTTTTTCATCCATCCACCCCTTTTTCACCCACCTCTCTCTCTACCTCACATTCTCTTTTTTCTTCTTAAAATGCTAATTGTCTGGCTATTTAAGGTCACCACTTTCACTTTCCCAGAACATGTGTGCATTGTGAACTCAGTAGTGCTAATACTTCTTCGGGGCCGAGTGACTCTAAAAGTCTTGAAATCTGTGGAGATGTTTAATAGCCAGGTAACTAGCATTTCCAAAAGGAGGGGCAGTGATAGTGGGCAATGGCGGCCTATTTATTTTCTCAGTATAGGTTTCTTTTAAAGAATATGTAAACCCAACATTTCATATTCCTGATATGTGCCTGCTGTACCTTGTACTTGTATGAAAAAGTATCCTGTTCTCCTTTTATTACTTCCTGCATGTGAAATCCCTGGTGTTCCTGCCAGTCCCTCTGCTTTCCTATTAAAAACTGACTACACTAGACTTGAGAACACAGTGTGGTCAGTTTTCTTCATTATCTTCAGTTCTTCATTTTCTATGTGTTTATTATAATACTGAGATCAGAGCTACACCTTCTGTTCTATCCATATCTTATAATACTGAGATCAATGTTGTTCATCCTGTTCTATACATATCTTCCAACACTGAGATCAGAGATGTGCTCCTGATCTATACATTGCTTATAATATACTATAAAACTGAGATCAGAGCTGTGCTTTCTGTTCTATACATATCTTATACTATTGAGATCAGAGCTGTGCTTTCTGTTCTATACATATCTTATAATGCTGAGATCAGAGCTGTGCTTTCTGTTATATACTATAATACTGAGATCAGAGCTGTGCTTTCTGTTATATACTGTAATACTGAGATCAGAGCTGTGCTTTCTGTTATATACTGTAATACTGAGATCAGAGCTGTGCTTTCTGTTATATACTGTAATACTGAGATCAGAGCTGTGCTTTCTGTTCTATACATATCTTATACTATTGAGATCAGAGCTGTACTTTCTGTTCTATACATATCTTATACTATTGAGATCAGAGCTGTGCTTTCTGTTATATACTATAATACTGAGATCAGAGCTGTGCTTTCTGGTATATACTATAATACTGAGATCAGAGCTGTGCTTTCTGGTATATACTGTAATACTGAGATCAAAGCTGTGCTTTCTGGTATATACTGTACTATAATACTGAGATCAGAGCTGTGCTTTCTGTTCTATACGTATCTTATAATGCTGAGATCAGAGCTGTGCTTTCTGTTCTATACATATCTTATAATGCTGAGATCAGAGCTGTGCTATCTGTTCTATACATATCTTATAATGCTGAGATCAGAGCTGTGCTTTCTGTTCTATACATATCTTATAATGCTGAGATCAGAGCTGTGCTATCTGTTCTATACATATCTTATAATGCTGAGATCAGAGCTGTGCTTTCTGTTCTATACATATCTTATAATGCTGAGATCAGAGCTGTGCTTTCTGTTCTATACATACTGTAACTCATAATATGGAGATCAAAACTTTACTTCTGTTTATAATTGTATCTCATAATATGGAGTTCAGAGCTGTGCAATGTTATATGTATTTTATAATTCAAAGATCATAGCTGTGCTTTCTTTTTAGTTGTATATTTTGGAGAGCAGATAGCTTATGTCCCATGTCTGTTCTAAAATATAAATATTAGAGCTGTGTTTCCATTTCTATATATATTTTTAATATAAAGCTTAGGGCTGTACTTCCTGTTCTATATTTACCATATATTACAATTTGAAGATCACAGCTGTTCTTTCTCTTCTAAATGCACCTTTTAATATGAAGGTCAAAAATGTGCTTCTGTGCGTACCTAGGAAGGCCACAGCTGTGCTTCCAATATTTCCCAATCATCCTTGCGATTCAACCATTTTATTGCTTTATCTATGAATTTTTTTGTATACAACAACTCTGGTTGCAAAGGGCCAGCTATGCATCAGTTCAGACTTTTCTTCACAAACTGCTTCCTTACCAAGGTTGCTGTTAATTGCACTGTGAACTACAGAGAGGAGTTCTGCATTGTGCACATGGCAGGCCCATTGTTATTTTCTTGGTCACAATATGTGGGCAGAAAGGAAAAGGAAACACTTGTTTGTTAGGTTCCCATACTTCTAACTGTTAAAGTGCATGTGATAGTATTTCTAAAAATTGGATTTATATCTATCCACTTATCAGTCACGGTTGAAAAGTAGCTTCCTCTTGTTCACCCTACATTGGTTTTTCAGTCAGCATGATGTAGAAGAGAGGACGGCACAGACAAAAAAATATTTTCAGACCCTGAACTGTGTATTAGCACCTCTCCGACTGTAAGAAAATAAGAATGGCAATTGGTTCTATTATTTTAAAATAATTTTATTTATGAGATTGATTATATTTAGTGATTTCAACAGCCCCTCATTTTACCCTACTTTTCTAAATTACTTTTCTAAAAGATTTAAAATCTTTTAGGTAAACCTATGATTTCCCATTTGCTCACCTCTAGTTTTGGATCTTCATGTACCGAAACAGGTTTTGGATAGAGTGGTCTAGGGGAATAGGAAGGTTTGGGGGGGGGGTTATGGGACACATGCCCCCCAAGTTATTTCAGTAATTTACAGCAAGACTACACAATCTATGCAGACACTACAGCCCTGGAGATTGACCATCCACATACATAATAGATAACTGTGTTAGTCGTGTTCAGGCCCGATTCATTATTAATGTGACGGCCGTTCCTTGTTTAAAATCTGCTGATTTTTATTTCCAACCTCAGTTCATGACAAATGAGCATGTTATTATGTAGAAGCGATCCGGCCTTTTAAAGACGGCTGGTGGTTTTCTGAAATCGATCACCAATTCTGACACATAAAATACAGGAAGGTGTTGAGCCACTAGCTTGTTAACCCTTAGGATGGCCGCAAAGGATGATATGGGGCCAAATATCTTAGGTTTTCCCTATATGTTAAAAGATGTCTGTACAAAGTGAATGGTTTTTCACATGCATATAGATGAGAAAATATGAAGAGAAATTGCTGTGGGTCCTTTTGCATCTGCAATTTTTAGCATGTTTTGTTGTGTACATTTTAGTTCATTTTCATGTGTTCTGGGTTTTTTTGTTTGGACATGAAAGTCAAATAAAGTAGATGTCACTAGAGGTTGGGTTTTTTTCAGGAGCTAAAACACATGAAAATGCATGCTACATGCATTTTTCATTTACTATCATTGAAGTTTACTGATGCCAAAAATGCACATTGATGCACCAGAAAAAAAACATTCCTGTACTATTTTTCTCAATGCACAGCAGCACAGCACCAAGGTGTGAATGGGCACCATAGGAAAAAAATTACAATTCCTTTTTGTGCATTAATACGCATTGGACAATGCTTATTATCACAAAGGTGTAAATGGGGCCAAAGGAGTGTGAGCCTTTGTACTTTGGGAGATATCTACCCATCCATGGGCAGCTTTACTTGATCACAGGGCTATATTCTTAGGTTATGCTGCCTTGGTACATCTTCATTGTAGTGCACCTCTGAAAAGGCTCTACCACTTATCCCACCTAAATATTACATAGCTACATTGGAGCAAAATGAAAGGACATTTATATTGAGAGGGATACGGAAGCTAGCATTGCTTACTTCTTTTTAATAATGTTTTATACATGACTGACCCAGACCAAACACACAGAGTAGAAGCACACTCGGATCCATAGCACCGCTGAAAACTCACTCCTCTTTGCATACACAGACAATCCGCATGCCGGCTCCCATAACCTCTCCCTGCTCTTCATTAAAAGATAAAAAGATATCAGTTGCATTCCAACTTTAGCTCTTGCTGCATTTATTTGACTGTTAGCAAAGTGACTTCATGGATTATGTTTACACACAAAAACCAACCTTCTTTGGCACATTATACTGCTCCCAGCTTGTTCACAAGAATAGGGGCAAGTCCTTTGCTGATCAAATAAATATAGGAAGAAGAGCTAAGGTTGGAGTATGGCTGTAATCTTTTTAACTTTACATAGACTAGAACAGTGGTTCTCAACCTTCCTAATGCCGTGACCCTTTAATACAGTTCCTCATGTTGTGGTGACCCCCAACCATAAAATTATTTACCCAGTAATCATAATTCATGAGTGTCGTTTTACCTCCAATACTGCTGCTGTCAACACAGTAGCTGCTTTTAACAGAGTAGCTGCTTTCAACACAGCAGCTGCGTTCTACACAGTAGCTGCTCTTTACACATCGGAAATATGTGTTTTCTGATGGTCTTAGGGGACCCCTGTGAAAGGGTCGTTCGACCCCCAAAGGGGTCGCAACCCACAGGTTGAGAACCAATGGACTAGAAAAACAGACTGAAGTCAGAACGCCCGATCTGCATACTTGTTTCTGGTTGAAGTTAATAGCATGACAGCCAGACACCCAGCATTTTCAGATATAAAGTAGGCAGCTCAGTACAAGTTTTATTTTTAAAATCAGACCATACTATTGCAGATGGAACACAGTCTGATCTACATGCAGACCTACCATTGATCTGCACTGTCCATTTATTAAGGATCTGCAGAAAATAACAGAGCGAGTAAACAAAAAAGATACATATGATGATCATGAAGTGGCCCTTTTCTTTCTGCTATCCTTTGCAGGGGCCCAGTATTTCATTATAGTATACATCTGCTTGGGTTTGATTTATCAGATCCAAAGGCTAGCATCTGATATTTATGTAACTTTGCTGTGCAGACATTTTTGTGTTAGGGCCTATTCATACTTGTCTGTTTTTCTGCACTAAAACATAAGCGCATGAAGCTGCATTTTTAAAGGGAAATTGTAACAGCCCATACATGTGTGCATTAATACACATGCTGAAACACACATGCAAAGGGCTGATGTGCTTGTTTTAGGCTGAATGTGCAGTTCCAAACCTTCCAACTTTCTGAGATAAGAATTAGGGAAAACCATGAGCTCAGCATACTGTATGTAGGCAAGGAACAGGTCCCTCTCTTTACAGGGACTACAGAGAATTAATGCACAGTTTAAACCCACAAGTATTATTTTCACTAATAGTTTTCCTTTTATGCCCTGTGTGCATAAGGCCTTAAGCTCTATGATATTGAACATTATGTTAACAATTGCAATGTACAATGCTTTACCCCCCAGAGGGAGAGGTTTAAAGTTTAACTACAGGCAAAATCAAAATGACATCTATGATACAGTTTGTACGTAGCATTAATACAGCTTTTTTTGTTTTGTTTTGTTTTGTTTTTTTAATCCCCCCAAAAGACAGTTTTTATTACCTGTTGATCCTGCCAGTAGACCCATTGGGGTTGATTTACTAAAAGTCGAGCATGCAAAATCTGGTGAAGCTCTGCATAAAAACCAATCAGCTTCCATATTGTATTGTCAAAGCTGAATTGAACAAGCTGCAGTTAGAAGCTGATAGACTACAATGCACATCTACACCAGATTTTTCACTCTCCAGCATTAGTAAATTAACCCCACTATTTTCCTCCGCTGTTCCTTCTCGTCTGAAATTTAAAAGTAAAAAAAGAACAATAAAAAAGTAAAGTTGATAGAATAGTAAATATTTAAAAAACTGACAAGAAAGCATTTTTCTTTTAATTTCTCTGTAACCCATTTGTGTTTCCTCATTTTGCTGTGAGCTGGTGACTGCCTTCTTCTTCTAATTCTACTGATAGCCCTGGGTGTTCATGCACAGACTGTCCCCACTTGTACGCAACTATGGCTGTTGGAGGCCCCCTAACCAGGCTTGTCAAACTGGTGGTTTTTTTTGGCCACTTACAGCTCTCTCACACCTTCTACGTGGTCCTCAGTGGTTTAGGAATTTACGTGGAACAAGGTCGCAGCTGTCTTCCAGTTGCTAATAGCTACACTTCCTTACATAATTTTGTAGCTCAATACTGCAATTATGTTTTAATCTCGATTTTGGGGCCACCCACCTCTAACCCATCCTACCAGACATTTAGATGTTCTTACCTTGTGAAGTCAACTATACTTACCTGAGTCACCCATCCAGGTCCCTTGATTTTTGACTGTGGGGATCTCTAGTACAGTGCCATGTGTTAACCCTTGTTGGATGGTCCCTTTGTTCCTCTCAGTCTGACATCAGATGTCTTTTGGATCATAAGAGAACCCCTCTGCTGCCCAACCAAAGGGAAATGTCCACAGCACTCAGGCAGTGGTGACGTGGATACCCGGAACAAAGACCCCTTTGTGAGAGGAGAAGTGCACGGCGCAGGATGATCATATGACCACACCTTAAGGTAAGCGAAACCAAGTTTCAGAGCGTTTATTTTTTTTTTCATCTCAGAGATCAGATAGTGAGGGGTGAAAGGGGGTGAATTTTATCCCTGAGTTGGGCTTTAAACTGGAGTTGTGGGAAAGAAAATGATGGTATATATAAATCATTCTTTCACCAGCTGTAACAGCAGTTTTTGTTTTTCTTCCTCCCCACTGTAACACCATTTTATTAGAAGTTGATCCTGCCAGTAAGTCAGAAGCAGCTCAATGCAACTGTATGAGTGACGGTGAAGGCAATTGAAGGCAACTCGGAAGCACATGACAGCATGTTACAATTGACCATATACTTCAGCTTCAAAGCCTGATCAGTAGGGTTTTCATGCTGCTTCTGGGTGGGTTTGGTTGGCCCTCATCGCAGCCAATTAGGTTTACTGAACAAATTCACAATTTAGTAATATTGTAAATCTTTCTCCCTTGTCACACAGAGGAAATGGCTCAGTCCCCGGCCCTACGGACGGAATATCTTGTGTCGGGCATGCGGACTCCCCCTGCCAGGAGGAACAGCAAGCTGGCCACGCTGGGCCGGATCTTTAAACCATGGAAATGGAGGAAAAAGAAAAGCGACAAGCTCAAACATTCGCCTGCAGGTGGGAGCAAATCTATTCATCTTTCTATATTTGTAGCTGTTATTTATCTATTCACCAATCGTGTTCCTATTCTTTAAGGCTGCAATGTAGGTAGAACAAATGCAGGGGCGGATTGACCATTTGGAAACTCGGGCACTGCCCGTGGGCCCAGGGTCAGTAGGGGGCCCTATGAGATGCCCCTGGTACCTTTTTCATAGGCTTTTTTGAGTTTGGGCAAGGACACAGGGGCCCCATGATCCCCTATTGCCCGGGAGCCCCATGTGCTGTCAGTCCACCCCTGAACAGATGACCCTTAATTGACTCCTACAGGCCTCACAGACAATATGTAACTCTCATTAATAATATTACAAATTGGAGGAAATAGTGCATGTAACTTTCAACCATCCTTCCAGCAGAGTAAGAGTAGTGGGTGGCAGAGGAAAGAAGTTTTTACAGTTGTCCCTTCAGGCATAAAAGAATGTTCATCCAATTAACTGTAACATCAGAAAACAGTTGTATGTACGTAGACTCTCCATAGTGTCTCCTGGTCAAGCAAGGGGGCAAGAATTAACTGTAGGGGATTAACGTTTTCCAACTGGTTGCTGTTGATTTTTTTGAGACAGGTAGGCATCTAAGAACGCCCTCCTTTTGAATGTGCATATTTGTACATGCACTAGTGAGAACGGTTATTTGGCAATGCATGCATGACTGGCTGCCTTATCTTAAGCTATCTTAAGGACTTAGAGCTTAATTACACTTGTAGCCTCCATCTCTTGCACCTCCATCCTGCACTTATTTATTTTTTTCTTTTACATGCATTTTAAATGTAGTCGTTTTTTGCCTGGCCACATAACATCCCGTGGTTCTGCCTCTTCTGCTTCAGTGTTTGCAGTGGGTGGTGTTCAGTACTGAAGAGTTTGGCATTGGCGATATGTTGTCTCTCTGCAACATTGTACTGTGAGCCCAGGCCAAGGTGGTGACGTACCCCTCCAGAGGTTGTTTCCGTCACAGCCTGGGCTCACATGAAGTGGTTTAAATGATGCTGTCTGTCCTTCAGCCTGGAGGAGGACTGGTGGCTGATAGCAGATTGGACGTTCAGTTGTTAGCCTTGCAGGTAACTGAAGTGAGAGCTGCATGGCTTTATTCTAAAACTTCTGGACATTTTGTGCAATTAAAACAAGGTATTCTGCTTTACTATACTATATGATAAACCATGGATATGAACTTGTGTGAAAAGTGTAACCAACGTTTTGGGTAGATTGGGTGGGGGAGGGGGGATTATAACTCCTATCAGATTTTTATTGCCCGTGTCCCCTATTAGCCCTGTATACGGGTATCATCGAGAATAAAAGTGAAAGAAAGTCCCGGGTGGGGGTGGGTGTCACCAGAATAGGAATAGAGGAGAAATCCTCTAATAGGGACATTCATTTGGGTGATCCTGGTGACAGCACTTTGGAGGGATTTCCTCTCTCTTCCTGTTTTGGCTATGGGAAAATGTTTGCTTTCAGTTCTACTTTAAATACGTACAGAGCATTAAAAGGAAGAAGTTCCTATGGAAGCAAAGTAAATACTTTGATCCAAACACCTAGGCCATAAGAAGAATTTGATTGGTTGCTCTGGGCACTCTGACAGTGGGAACTCTGGGCTTTTTTGACACATTTATATTTAAAGTAGAACTAAATGCAAAGCTTTTTTCATATTGGATACAGTACGGGAGAGTTTACCCCTGTCAGTTTTTTTTTTTGTGCCCTCTGTGTCCCTTTGGAGAGATTTCTCTTCATTTCCTGGTCCAAAGCCAAAACAGGAAGTGAGAGGAAATCCCTTCAGAGTGAGGGAATCCCTGGGTGTCCCCATTGGAATATTTGCCATCTACTCCTGTTCTGATGACCACCCAAAATTTCAAATTTTCTTCCACTCTATGCTATAATGCTAACCAGGACAGATAGAGAGGGTGAACCTCCCTAACAGGGGCACAGACAGCGATAAAGAGCCAACAGGGATTCTAATCCCTCTATACTCTATCCCAGTGGTCTCCAAACTGTTGCCCGGGGGCCCTTTGCTTGCCTGTATCTGGCCTTGGGGCACTATTTCTTCCACTGACATCTACTATGGGGCATAATCCTGCCACCGATGCCAACAGTGGGGCACTAGTCCTCCCACTGACATCAACGACAGAGTACTATTCTTCTCAATGACACCCACAAAGGAGCACTATTCCTTCCACTGACAACCACGATGGGGCACTACTCCTCCCACTGACACCCATGATGGGGCATTATTCCTCCCACTGACACCAATGATGAGGCACTAGTCCTCCCACTGACACCAACGACAGAGTACTATTCTTCCCAATGACACCCACAAAGGAGCACTATTCCTTCCACTGACAACCACGATGGGGTACTACTCCTCCCACTGACACCCATGATGGGGCATTATTCCTCCCACTGACACCCATGATGGGGCATTATTCCTCCCACTGACACCAATGATGTGAGACTATTCCTCCCATGGACAACAACGATGCGGCACCATTCCTCTCGTGGACTCCAATGATGGGGCATTGTTACTGATGCTGCGATATTTTCTACTCCCACTGGCTACAGTCTGGCCCCTCTAAAGTCTGATTGGTGGAAAACTGGCCCTTTGTTTAGAAAGTTTTGTGACCCCTGCTGTTTCCAAAAAAAAAAACAGTTTTGCCTTTATTATTATTAACTGCAGTGTTGTGCACATGATGTATTTTGGAAATACAGACAAATGTTTTAGCAATTATTTGTTTATCCTCCAGGTCTGGAGAAGAAGAGCAGCACCAAGCAGAACCGTGATGAGGTCATTAGGAAAGGACTGATAGAGATTGTAGATATAGGTAAGATGCCACCAGCAAAGCTTCAGCCAATTGACTACAACATAAACCATTTGCAGATCTATAAAATACCCTTTGGTTGAGTGCCCCCAAGGAGCCTATAGTCCGACATCTTTATTATATGTACACTGTATAAGCAAACGCCTAAACATTTAGATAGAAGAGAATGTTTTTGCATTATGGAAGCCACAGGAGAGCATACTACTTTCATACACTTAGTGTCCCCAGGGGGAGTTAATCGTAGGACCCCTGCACTACCATTCTCAATCGCTAATCAATCAAAAATATAATCATTGTTATTGCATTTTGACAGGCTCTACATTTTAATCTTAAAGCTGAACTCCAGCTAAAAACAGATGAAATATAAATATGGGAGCTGCTTTACCTGCCAAAGGATTTGTAAATGTGTCTATTGTATATTTGTCTGTTTGTTGGTCACCCCACTTTTGTTTACTGCTGTTAAGTGATACAGTATGGTCACCCCCTGCTCCCAGTCTGTGACTGCACAAGGAAGGATATGAAACAGCTATTGTGGTGTTATCTCCATCCTCTGTAACTGTGTTTTTTATAACACATGTTCATGCAGAAGAGCCTGGTTGTCTCAGAGTACTGCCTCACTTTCTCCCAGGCCATTTGTACAGATGAGCCAGGGTGTATTTACCACAAGGCAAACAAGGCATTTGCCTAGGGTGGCATTTTTCAGGGGGGGCAACACCCCCCCAGGAAGAAGAGACAGGGCTGCTTGATGGTGTATGCAGAGCCCGACTCTCATTCCCCGGGATGTCAGGAGCTGTGAAGTTGAGTGTCTTTCTCTCTGTTGCTGGAGGGGGGGTGTGTGTGGGTATTTGCCTAGGGTGGCATTTCTCAGGGGGACCAGCACTGCCCCTCGGAAAAAGGGACGGAAGTAGGGACACATGCAGCATGGGAACCTGGTGGGTTCCGAGAGAGGCTGCGGGTTTCATGACGGTGTATGCACAGCCAAACTCTCATTCCTGGGGATGTCCAGAGCTATTAAGGTGAGTGTCTGTCTCTCGCCATGGGGTATGGTGGCTGATGTATGGGGGGGGCAGTGGTAGTGAAAGGCTCTCTTGGGTGGGAGGCAGGGGTGTTTTTGGTCAATGTCAGGCTCTCTCTGTGGGGGGAGATGATTTTTTTGTTGCCTAAGTCAGCACAAAACCTAAATACACCAATGAAGTTGAGGGTGATATGAAGACAGATTCAGGTGCTTATATTGGAAATACATGTGATTTTTCAATGCAAAACTCTATTACAATGTGTTTTTTATGTTTGCCAGGAAATTTGCGTTGAGAGGAGTTTGGAGGCTGCCACTGCTGCTGACTTGCCTTCTGTAAATACTAGTTTCCTGGGTGTCACGCTGACCCAGTGGTTCTAATACTGAGTCACTGTTCCAAAGTAAAAAAGCAAATCAAGAGCTGTGACCTCACTCTGATTTTTTACACTGCATGTTTGTTCTAGGTCAGTGATTCAAAATCATTGAAGCTTGAAACGACTAGGCACCGAGTTTTCCTGGAAGTAGTTTGGTAATGGCAGACCTGGTATTCTACTTTGTACAGCTTTCTTTTAAAGTGGCTGTAAAGGTAAAAAGTTGTTTTTATCTTAATGCATTCTCTGCATTAAGGTAAATAAACCTTTTAAGAGCAGCCCCCCCTCCCCGCAGCCCCCCCTTAAGCCCGGTTTCACATACATGCGGTGCGGTATATCGCATGTGATTCGCACAGGAACTGCACCACATTCCTGTGCAAATCACATGCGATTTGTAAGCGGTGCGATTTGAGCCATACATTTTGTATGGCTCTAATCGCACCGCACCAAAAAGATTTTTTTTAAATTGCCAAAGCTTTAATATCACTTAAAAGATTCAAAAATAATGTGTATAAATGTTAATTTAATATTTAAAATAAATTGCATTGCTGTAAAAGACACTTTTCAAATAGAACTGATGTGTGCGTCTCACATCAATTCTAAAATCCAGGGAGTCAACCCTTCAGTACATGAAAGAAAATCCATGCAAGAAGTCTCAAAGTGTGTGATGGACACCAATTGCCAACACTTGGGGTGCTCACTCACCAAGCTGTAGGACTGCACATGTACAAAGCTCAGTATACGTCTGCTTCCATCGGGGAAAAGCCAGGGGTGTATTTACCACAAAGCAAACAAGGCATTTGCCTAGGGTGGCATTTTTCAGGGGGAGCAACACCCCCCCAGGAAGAAGAGACAGGGCTGCTTGATGGTGTATGCAGAGCCCGACTCTCATTCCCGGGGATGTCTGGAGCTGTGAAGTTGAGTGTCTTTCTCTCTGTTGCTGGAGGGGGTGTGTGTGTGTGTTAATGGAAGGTTCTCTTGGGTGGGTGGGGGCAGGGGTGTTGTTGGTGGTCACTGTCCTGCTCTCTCCAGGGAAGGGGGGGGGGGGATGGTAGTCGCTCTCCTTATCCACAGAGTAGAAAAAAAGACTCCAAATAGCAGAAGATTGACTGTAAAATGTACTCAACAGCAGACTAGATAAAACAAACAGGCTGGAAGTTACAGTCGGCATTGTCGGTAGGATTTCTGACAGCGTTGAACGTCAGTCCGTTTAGCTCTTCCCAACACATTTAGTCAAATGGGACATCCTCAGGGGCTCTAGGCAGACTCATACATCTCACTTAAATATTAATGAAAATTGCAGCCATAGCCATTTCTACAATACATTCGGTTTGCAATACATCCACAGATCCACAGCCCTTATCTGTGTAAACGTGTAAAGATGTGTAAAATAAACCGAATGCAAAATATTACGTTGCATTCTTCAAATAATAGCAGGATTGGCAATCATAGTCACCACTGCAATACATTGGCAGGTCTGCAATATATTGGCAGATGATTTTTAAATGTACACATCATAGCCCACTGCAGGGGCGGACTGACAACTCATGGGGCCCCCGGGCAATAGGGGATCATGGGGCCCCTGTGTCCTCGCCCACACTCAAACCACACCCAAAAAAGCCTATGAAAGGTACCAGGGGCATCTCATGGGGCCCCCTACTGACCCCAGGCCATCAGGCAGTGCCCGAGTTCCCAAATGGTCAGTCCGCCCCTGGTCCGCTGTAAGTTGTAGCCTGCTTGTGTAGTTTGCTCAATAAATTTTACCAATGATATTATTTTATTTGGAGCTTTTTTTCTATTTTTCTCTGTGGATTGGAAGAACATCTACCATCCTAAGGTATTAGGAAAGGTGGGTGACCTAAGGGCTCATTCACACTAGTGGTTGAGTGTCAGTAAAACCCTGCTGTTGAGCCATGTTTTTACTGCCCCCCAACCGCTCCCCCTTTAGCTGAAAGGCAGCAGCTGGTGGTGTACGCATGCCCCAGCTGTGATGCTGCTGCAGGAATTATACCCCCTATCAGTTTCAGCAGGCATAGTGCCTACTGAGCACGACCTTTTCACCCATTCAAGTGCGTTGCATGCATATGCGCATGCTAGTGCAGGGCTCAAGGGCTTAAAGCAGACAATGAGGAGGCAATACAGTGCCTGTCAAATGCTCTCTGAAGAGCAATCTAGCAAGTTTGAACAAGCCCCAAGAGTGCAGGTGCAGATTCTCCCTAATGGGAATAAATGTGTACTGACCTCTGTACATGTTTGGTGAGTGTGCAGCCTGTATGTTTGGTGGCAGTTGCACAGATTTCCTCTTGTACTGAATAGATTCATAACTTCACCTTTCATTACATGTTACATGTTGTACCTATATCCAGGGTGTATCATGTTAATAAATGAGCAGCCCTCGCACCCTCCTGAGCCCCCGTTGTGAGAACGGGCCGGGGATCTTCTCCCCACACCCGCTATCACAATAAAAAAAAAAGCTGCTGTGCGGGGCTCCGCCTGTCTGCCGTCATCATTCATTCACAGAGTTCTGTGAATAGAAGAGCTACAACTACCATCAGCCATTGCGGCTGAGAGCTTGTAGTTCTCAGTGAACTACCAGGGCGCTGGTGAGCGCTCTAGTAGTCCATTTATTCTTCCCGTCATTCAGTAACTGCCTGCCCATACAAGGTATAGCCAGACAGCTACATTGACCATCTGCAGGAGCCTGATATTGCACCCACAGTCTGTTGATTGTGGGTGCAATGCTTTACAAGCCCCTAATAAAAAAATATTATAAATGCACATTTTTTTTAACTATAAGCAGCCCTTACACCCTCCTGAGCCCCCAATGTGAGAATGGTCTGGGGATTTTCTCCCCACACCCGCTATCACAATAAAAAAAAAAAAAAAGTTGCTGTGCGGGGCTCCGCCTGTCTGGCTAGAGCATTCATTCACGGAGTTCTGTGAATAGAAGAACTACAACTACCATCATCCATTGCGGCTGACAGCTTGTAGTTCTCAGTGAAGTACCAGGGCGCTGGTGAGCGCTCTAGTAGTCCATTTATTCTTCCCGTCATTCAGTAACAGCCTGCCCATACAAGGTATGGCCAGACAGCTACATTGACCGTCTGCAGGAGCCTGAGATTGCACCCACAATCTACTGATTGTAGGTGCAATGCTTTACAAGCCCCTAACCAAAAAATATTATAAATGCAAATTTTTTTTACCTACAAAAGGATGTGCATTTATTACTTTTTTTTAAAAAAAAGATGAACTTATCCTTGAAGGGCTGACCCCCAGGATACCAGGATTGGACACACACTCTGGTATCTAAAAGGTCTGTTTACATAGCTACAATTTATATTAGATTCTGAACAAAGTCTTTATAAATCATTCTTTAGCGGCAGGTTGAGTTGTTTATTTTATATAAATAACTAATGTAATGTAACATACTAAAACACGGATTTTATTGTGACTGTAGGAAATGTTCCATGTCACTGTTTTTTCCAGGGAGGGATCTTAATACCCAGAGGCTGTTCCTGGCAGCTGGGGAGAGATGGAAGCAATGGATTTATATTATAGCTATAGTTGGAGAAACCCTTTAATGTTCTTTCTCCATAATGTGTTGAACATGAAGGTCTTTCTGTAACTCCGCGCTCCTCTCAGTAAGCATGTAAACACAATGCCGACTGTGTTCAATTAAGAGGAATCCTGCAAAGCTTACTGGGCTGTGCAGTCACGCTGCTCCAATTATTTGCTGCTGTTCTCTTGCTGAATCACAAGGATATTACGTGGGAGCTTTTAACATGCAGTTTTGTATTCCCGCCCACATGTAGCTCACTGATATGCCAGTTTAGCTACCCTGTCATTTCATGGCTCCGTTCTTGGCTACAGAGTACATTCCAGCTTCCAAGATATTTTTGATTACACAAAGGCTGATCCTTCCCCCCTTAAAGGGAACTTTGTAAAGTGCATGTAAAGACAATTTTTTTTTAATTTGATAGTGTAGGGAAAGGTCAGAGCGTTTGCCAAGTTTTTAGTATTGTCTGTATCCCTGATGGGGAAATTTGCTCCCTCACCTCGTCCTGGTTATCTGTCATCAAGACAGAGAATAAGGGGAACTCAAAATTTTACACTAAAGGAAGAGGTCATGAAAAATCCTCTATTGAGGACATCTGTTTTTCTGACAACTTCATTTATTTAGGAGTGATTTCTTTTTATTTCCTGGATGGGAGGTGAAGCAAAATCTCTCCAGCAGGACACAGGCAACAGAAAAGATCCTAATTCTTCCATACTCCATATTTAAAACAAACCAAAACATTGTCTTGGCTTTACACACAGTTTGAAGCAGGGGCGGACTGACAACTCATGGGGCCCCCGGGCAATAGGGGATCATGGGGCCCCTGTGTCCTTGCCCAAACTCAAAAAAGCCTATGAAAAAGGTACCAGGGGCATCTCATGAGGCCCCCTACTGACCCCGGGCGCTCAGGCAGTGCCAGAGTTTCCAAATGGTCAGTCCGCCCCTGCTTTGAAGTAAAAGTGGACCCGTAATAAGCGAAGCATGGAAATGACCATGGCTAAACTCTTTCTGAAAGTGTTAACTGCTTGGCTAACTCTGGCTACCATACTTTCAGGCACTGACCTGAAACAAGTATGCAGATCCGGAAAAACATGGGGGTTGTTTATTAAAACATGCATGGTGCAAAATCTGGTGCGCAGAAACCAATCCACTTCGAGGTTTTATTGTCAAAGCTTAATTGAACAAGGTAAAGTTAGAATCTCCCTCATAATGAATCTGAATTTCCAATCTCCTGCCAATATTAAAGTTGGTGGATCAATATGTACAAATATCGGTAAACAAGTTGCATTGAAGCAGACCAAGTGTTAGCCACTTTGGCCGGACGGGAGCAGTTCTGGAGCGGGTTGCTGTTTATAAACGGTGCCCGCCATTTTAGCCTGTGCGCGATCCCTGGGAGCGTGTGGCACCACGATCCGGTGCCCGCTGTGTCCTCTGAACACCGATCGCTGTATGGGACCTCTGTGTGAGGTCCCGATCATGTGATCACTGATTGGCCAATCAGTGATCACATGAATAGTAGTAAGCAAGATATCACTTCTGACATCATTGCTTACTACGTGTGAAATCTGTGAATGATCACAGAGATCACATGGTACAAGGCTATTCACAACAGCCTTGTACCATGTGACAAGCATGACCAATCACAGCTCTCACAGTATTTCTCAATGGCTGAAAGAATGCAGCCAGAAAGAAAGAGAAGTTATTGCTTTTACAGCCTTTATGGGTGTAAAAGCAATCAGTGTAAAAAAAAAAAATCTTCATCACCCTCCACAAGTAGTACAGTATCACTATGGTGACACTGTACTGCTAGGGTGACAGTATGTTAAAAAAAACATAAATAATAATATAAAAAAAATTTAAAAAAAGTTTGTAAAATTATAATTTTTGGTTATAAACTAATTTGGGTTATTTTTTTATTTACTAAAAAGATAACTGAATACATTTTGGCCATGATTTATGAAGAAAGATTATTTGCAAAATTTTATAAGAAAAACACTTTTTTTTCAAACTTTTTTGACTTTTTCATTTATATAGCAAAAAAAAGTTAACCAAAAAAAAAATAAGAAGTTGTAATCCTATACCTACCATTGATCCAGAGGAAGGAAAAAAAACCCCCCAGCAAAGCATGATCCAATTTGCTCCTGCAGGTATATTCCCTGGATCAACTTTACTTACAGTAGCTTTTACTTACAGTAGCTAGAAAAAAGCTGTTAGGAGCATTTTAGTAACGTTATTCTATTCATTTATACACTTTTTATGGATTTATTTTATGCTTTCCATGTGTTTTTATGTGATCTGTGGTCCTTATATGATTTATATTATCTATTCTATATGGCATCACTCAAATGATGTCTGCATTTATGTTTACATTCTTATTTATGATGACATGTAAAAACAGCTCATGTGACGCCAGTCTCCACCTCTGGTGCAACCAGGGACGGCCCACTTGTGTTTCTAGAATCTGCATTAGTTACATATATAAGAGAGGTACTGACTCACTGCTTGGTGCCTCTGAGGAAGAGGTTGAGACCTCGAAATGTGTTAGCCTGTTCAGGGGCGGACTGACAACTCATGGGGCCCCCTGGGCAATAGGGGATCATGGGGCCCCTGTGTCCTTGGCCAAACTCAAAAAAGCCTATGAAAGGGTACCAGGGGCATCTCATAGGGCCCCCTACTGACCCCGGGCCGTCGGGCAGTGCCCGAGTTTCCAAATGGTCAGTCCGCCCCTGAGCCTGTTGGAAATCCAGGGTTCCATTTTTTTGGACTTCTATGCAATTTGGATTGGACACCGCTGTCTAGCGTGATGTGCCTCTGACCTGTTTGCCTATTGTGAGTACGATACTTACTTTTTATCCTTCCAATAAAATTTGTTATGATAATGCACTAGGCCGGTGAGCCCTCTGTTTGTTTTTCTTTGTATCCAGAGCAATTGGTGTGTAGTCTCAAAATTTGAGTGTGTCATGAGGATGAGTACACAAGCCCACAATCCCGCCCATTCACTACAATTTGCATAGCATCATGGGAACTGTATTTTCTCATCCCTGTGCTGTGAGAATGCAGGATGTGACGTCTATGCCTACTTTACTCCTCCTCCTGGGACTGGCAGAATCTGATGGTTTCTTTAATTGGAGTTGTGACGTCACAGAGTTTTCTTTCAGTTTATCTTCTAAACGGTGAGGTTTATTTCTTACTTGGTCAAACTTTATAGGTTTTTCATAGGTGATACTACTGATTGGTACTTTAGTGTATCCCGGAGTTCTTCTTTAAAACAACTGAGGGGACAACCACAGAGGCATAGACTTTTACATGCTATTTCAATCACTCTCTGTTTTGCATTCAGTAGGAAAGCCTTCACACTGATGGCTTGCTCATGGTTATTTCTTGATGAATACTGCCCTCTTATGGATGATTAGTAATATTACAGTCTATTTGGTGAAAAGATACAGTAGCCATTTCTTATGCCGTGTGTGTTTTATTTGTGTATTTTATATATATATATACATGTGTTTGTGTGTTTGCAGATGCAATCAAAACATACAAACCTACACAATAAAAGCATTTCTGTGTATTTACATTTGTTTTCATTGGACCTGCTTAAGGCATGAAAATGCAGCAGATCCTAGATTTTAAAAACGCACTAAGCTAATGCATGGATGGGAACTAGTCCTAAAGGACTGAATTTCTACTTTTCATTTTAAAAAGGATGCATGTATGAACAGGCGTGGGCTAATCTATTCAGTTTACAGTGGAAGTGAGGAAGTTTAGTTCATAGAAGCCAAGTTTCATTCTCCTAGCGGAGGGTTACAGAATAAAATCTGCTACTAGATTGGCTGCAACGGGCAACAACAGAGACTCAAAAGAGATGCATCAGACCAAAGACAAGCTGGTACGATAATTGGATCCTGTCTAAATTGGCCCTAGTATGTATGTATGTGTATGTATGAATGTGAAATCGGGACCTTAGATTGTAAGCCCCTTTAGGGCAGGGACTGATGTGAATGCATAATATAGAAGGGATGCATACATTGATAGCACTATACAAGTACCTGTAATAAATGAATAAATACATTAGTACATTTGGAATTTACATTACATTATTAGGAGGCATAAGGAATCACAGGTATGAGGAAAGATGGACTTCACTCAATTTATATCATCTGAGAAGAGGTGAATAAGTGGGGATATTATTATTATTATTATTATACAGTATTTATAAAGCGCCAATAGTTTGCTCAGCGCTGTACATTACAAAGGGGGACAGAACATGTGACAGAACAATACCAATACAATGCAAAACATGAGGGGATTGAGGGCCCTGCTCTTTCGAGCTTACAATCTAGGAGGGAGGGGATGGTGGCACAGGAGGAGATAGCTGCAGGGGACGGAGTGGTAGGAAGAGTGGAGGAGGTCGGCAAGTTAGCAGGGGGTGGGGTAGGCTTCCCTGAAGAGATAGGTTTTCAGGGTGCGCCTAAAGGAGAGGAGAGTAGGTGATAATCTGATGGGTTGGGGCAGGGAGTTCCAGAGGATGGGTGACACCCTGGAGAAGTCCTGGAGGCGGGCATGGGAGGTTTTATGATCACCTTCTATAAAAATCTAATAGTCCATATAATAAAGTCAGTGGAAAGTTGTTCACTTTAAAGTCTAACTGACCCCTTGTCTACTTGTTACTGTAATGCAGTCAGGCTGCATATACAGTTATGAATACATTTGTGGTTTTGTTTTTTGTTTTATGTACAGTACTTGTTGGAGTGCTGTTTTCACACAAAACACTGTGGCCAAGTTCTCCAAAGGTCCATGCAGTCATCCTCTCTCCTGAGATGGGCTGTGGACTATGGTATTTGTAGTGTGCATAGAACAGTGCACATGACTGCAACAAATGTGAACTATTAGTTCAAAACAAATCGAAATGAGGGGAGAAAATGAGAGGTTTGGGAGCTCACAGGAGGACCTTACAAGGAGGCAGAAAGACACAGTAAGAAATTATTTATTGAAAACTAGATTATAGGACCATTAAATAGTAGTTGTGTATGGATTATTTTTGGAGAATAGGATATGGTTTATTGTCCCTTTAAGGTCACCACAAGACACAGATGCACTCTTTGGCACTGGAGGAAGATACGGGAGTTAGACAAAAAAATGGAAGCACTACATGATTTGCAGGTCTGAAAGTGACGACATGTTTCACGATGAAAGCGGAAGTGATGTAACATTTTGTTGCTTCTGCTGTGTAATGAGACACCTAGCTAACAGGTGGGAAGCCTCACTTTCGTCTTTCACTGCATGTACTGCTAGTAATACGGAGTCATATCAGAGCTTACTGAGCTCAATCTCGGTCTTCACGGGACTGAGATTGAGCTCTGCAGTCACTTTTGCCACAGTTTTCTTATTCCGGGTCACAATCCTGCACAATGTCCTTTTGTGTCTTTCGGTCAGTTGACTATGTAAGCCGTGCTTATGCTTATCAGACGAGGTTTTCTCGGAAACTGTATATGCCGTCATAACCTTTCATACTGATTGACAATTAGCATCATCTGAAGGCAGGTGACGCTGCCTGTATAACGTCTCTCCTGCTTGTGCAGTTTTTTCTTATTCATTTTAATGCTATTGATTGTTCAGATCCTGATTCTAAAGAGAGCCCATCAGAGGACACCACGACTGAGGACTTCAGTGATTATCCCTCTCCAACAAGCCAAGCACCTTCCCCTGAAGAGACCCTGCAAGAAATCTTATCCGCAGCAAATATCAACTCCCTGGATGAGGACCAGCATGAAGAAGAGGAAGCAAGTACGGTGAAGAACATCTGATTTTTATTTGGTTCTGATTCTGTTTTTTTTCTTTGGTTAAACAGGTGATTTTGCAGAATTTCAGAAGATTGGTAGGTGTTAAGGCCAGAGATGTGTTTTTCAGATATTAATGGCCAGTTTCGCACTGTGTGCCCAGCTCTTCAGAAATGTCAAAATATTGATGAGGGGGGGGGGGGGGTGTATCTGCAGTAGGCCAATGCAGGTTAAAGTATGTAAACAAGAATGGGATGTTATAAGGTCCAATAAAATGAAGCCTGTTCATTCTTATTTCTCATCCCTGAAGTATATTATTCATATGGAAAGGTCCACAGTGGGACTGCAGACACCTCATTGTTGGTGTCACTGGCCCCCTAGTGGACTTTCCATAACAATATATTGAAAGTGTATAATAAGAATCTCACAGCAAAGCCCTTTTTGTCATGGCAGAGCATAGCATGGGTCTTCTTCTCTCACGCTTATTCATTTATCACCTAAGGTAAAATGCAGATGACGTTGGAAGAAGAGCTGAAGGACTCTGTGGAGAAGACATTACAAGCCTTACTGCTCACTGAATCTCTAGAGTCTCCACCTCCAGAGAGAAACACAACACTCCTCAGCAGCCCTCCGCTACTTCCATTGATCCAGCCTAAGCTATCCACATGGGTAAACCAGTGTGTACCAGGTAAGGGAACCCCTGACATATCAAGCATGCCATTCAAAATACAGCAGAACAAAATGGTAATGTCATTCGAGGAAATATATCACATTCTAGCTGTCAAAAACACTAAAAGCCAGCCTCAGCTGAATGCATTTGATAGTGCACTCCAACCAAATGTGAAATTTCACAACCAGGCTGACTCTGCGAACACAACTTACCTGATTAAAGCCCAGCATTCACCTTCACATTGGAACATGAGGGGGAGGTTGCACAAACCATGAGACATAAAAGTGTCATCCCTTCTATCAACAAAAGGAAACCTGCTGCATTTGGCTAAATGTAATTTATTTAAATACAATCCAGGCTAATGGTATTTTTTGTATACTTTTTGGTGTTACTGCCAAACACCAGATAAAACTTTTTGTTTTGTTTGGAGAGAGAAGGTAGTGATTTTTGGGTGAAGACAGGAAGTGATGTTTCCAATCATAGTACAGACAAATAAAACACATTGCTTGAAGAGTTAAAGGAAAGTTAAAACTTCTGACTGCAAGCTTTGGACTCAGACACTCCACAAGTTGATGAGGTCCAAATAAGATGCCTCCTGTGCCAGAGGCCAATCCCAAGCTCTTTGGATTGCCTAGGTAGCAGTCTTTGTGTATGTGCAGATAGTTAGGGAAACTGGGGCCTGTGCAGATGCACACATCTTGGAACCCGAAGTCCTACAGCACATTTGTGAACGCTCATAGGGCAGGGAAAACGAAACATAATTTTCTTCTAGGTGAAATGCTTAAGTGCTGCTTACTTTGTTGAAAAGAAAAAAAAAAATAATAATGACCATTTGTAAGACAGGAGGGGAGAGGAGGTAGGGCAGCACAACATGACCTTTAGGGTGACGGTCTGCTTTACTTTTCTGCCTGGAGTTTCACTTTAATAACAATAGGCCTTAGCTATCCAAATATATGCAACAAGAACTGTCTGTATAGCTGAGCTCCTAGAACGTGATTAGCACTGTACTCCTTGTACTGTTGCCCCACAGGTACAGAAATGGAAGACATCACCTCCCCTCCAGCGGGCATCATGAAAATTCCTGCCTCCGTTGGCTCCTCCCATATCTCAGGACACACCAATCTCTTCCAGCCATCTGGCCAGAAAATCTCAGAAAACAACGGTTCAGTGATGAAGGGACAGAACCCGACTCCAAAAGGCTCCCCAATTCTGCCTGCCATGCATATGCCTTTACCTCCCAGCCGAGTCATTGAGGAACTCCACCGGGCACTGGCCACCAAACACCGCCAAGACAGGTGAATGCACATACAATGCAAAACATGGCCGTAAGAGAATTACATTTATATTATAGCAAAGGAAACCTATAGGAATAGAAATAGGGGAGCTGCCATTACTGATCTGGTTATTAAAAGGGCAGGCTCTGGCCATTTATCCTGATTCTAGCTGCACTATTTATTGAGGCATTGACTTGAAGCAAATATGCAGGACAGGAGATCGTACTCGCTGGACTTCACTACCTGCATGCTTACATGACAAGCTGCCTGAATGCACATGACACACTGGGTCCTATCCCTCTTCCATCAGTTAGTAATCCTCCAAATGCAGAGATCAGTGCTGATATGAGTCCTGCTATATGCATGAAAATACTTTGATTAATGGGCACCGTCGTGATGTACCCTCTGTGGGAAGACCAATGGCACCCTGCAGTCACAGTATCAATTCAGTACCCATAGGTTGAATGATGCTGGGAGTCATTTATCCCAGAAGACTGAGGATTTGAAAAATATCAAACATGTTATACTTACCTGAGCTATGCAATGGTTTTGCACAAAGCAGCAATAATCCACCTCTTCTGGGGTCCCCCATTGGAGCTCCTAGCTTCTCCCCCTGCTGAATACCCCCCCCCCCTCCCCAGCAAGCCGCTTGCTAAAGGGGCTACTCCTGGGGTTCACTCCCGATCCCTGCTGTCAGTGTCTATAGACACAGACAGCGGGGCTTTGCCCTTCCCCACCTCTCCATCATAGGATTTGATTGACAGCAGCATAAGTCAATGGCTCCCATTGCTATCAATCTGCCCTGCGAATAGGGAGAAAGCAGAGAGCAATGCTGCCTTTGTGCACATCACTGGATTGGAAACGGGCTCAGGTAACTATAAGGGGGGCTGGGGGGGCATCCTGGACACAGAAGGTTTTTTTATCTTAATGTAGAAAATACATTAAGGTAAAAAAACAGTAAGGTTTTACAACCACTTTAAAGTGAGTATTGCAACCTAACCTAATTTTGCATTTTTTGAATCTTCTAGGAACTATGCTAATTTTAAAATAATTGTGCCTGGAGTTGAGCTTTAAATTTAACTTATTGGTGACTCTCTGGGAATAACAACGCTTTTCAGTGCTAACACTCCTATATTTGTTTCCTGACTTATTTCTCCAGTTTTCACAGTCGGGAAGTGAAGTCTTCTCCAAAGAAGAGGGTGGAATTTCGAACCTCACGGACCTCCAGCACTGAGAAGAGCAGAGACAGCTCCACTGAGAGCGACTGTGAAAACAAGTGCGGCTCAGTAAAAGAAGCCGAGGAAAACAAAGAAAACTTGATCAGGGATTCCAGCCATAAAGACAACGTGCTGTTATATGAGGATGAAGATGAACTCAACAGCTCTGTTATCTCTGGTGAGAAAAAAAAAATGTACAACACTTACACCCAAATGACACGTTTTTGACCTTTCTAAATCAATGTGGTTACTTTTTCTCCCTTGTGAACAGAGCTGTGAGTATATGTGGTGGGATGCATAGCAAAAACATTCTCTAAGGCACTTTTTTCTAGAAAAATATCATACTAATTGCTTTGTTAGCAATTATATAGATATAACCAAACCAGACAAAACTCTTTTCTGTTTGGGATAGAATAGGGTTGAAACAGATCCACTATCAGGTTTTTACTGCCGCATGTGTCCCAACTAGGTAGATTCCCCATTTTTCTTGGCAACCAATGTCACAAGACTGAAAGTGATGAAAAATCCAAAGTTTGAGTGTTTAGAAAATGTAAAGAATCCTTTCTATAGGAACACCTTTTCTAGTGAAAACTGTCTAAGAGGTGAATTGCTCTCATTTTGCAGAGCGTTCCTCTCAATTCCAATTGCATCTCCAGAGCAGGAAATGAAGAGCAATCTCTCTAATGGTATGCAGACTGCAAAATATTAACTCACATGGGCTTCAGCCATTCCCTGAGCTATAAAAAGAAAAGTAAACTTACCTGCCAGCCCACAGTCTTCCTCATGCCTGTGTGCTGGAAGGACAGAACTCCTGAGCAGGCACGAGTTACATCATCCCTTACTGGCAGATCAACATGGCCAAAGACTGGCACCTGGAACAAGTCAGGGAGAAGATGCCAGCAAGGGATCTTGTGAATGTCAGACACTTGGAGAAGAGGTAAGTATTGCCGACTTACAGTGATTGTAAAGGCTTGTGTTTTTATTAATAATAAACATGTCATACTTTCCTGCTCTGTGCACTGGTTTTACACAGAAAAGCCCTGAATGTCTGCTTCTGGGGTCGCCCGCTGGTGCTCTTGGCTCCTCCTCTTTTCCAGTTGCTATGGGGGCACTCGTTTGGACTCCATCCTGAACTGAGCATCTACTGACACACAGAGCGCAGCTTGGCCTTACCCCTGGCTCCCTTTTCACGGGATTTGATTGACGGCAGCAGGAGCCAATGGTTCCCACTGCTTCCTCTGAGTCCTCTGAGGAGAGAGCAGTACTGCTGCTCTCGGGCACACCGCTGTATTGATGTGCACATTGTTCAAGTTGTTAAAGCAGAGCTCCACCCAAAAGGGGAAGTTCTGCTTTAAAGATTTTCTCCCCACTCTCCATTAAGGATTGGCACGTTTAGGGAGCGGGTACCCGAATTTGACAGGTACCCACTCTCACTTCTGCTGCCATCGCCTAAGCAATCAGAAGCAGAAGTTGTCCTCCCCCCTCCCTCCCTGCAGTCTTCTGGGACACGTGACAGGTCCCAGAAGACTACATTCACAAAGCGCAGCGTTTCTCTCACATGCGCAGTGGGCACCCGGCTGTGAAGCCGCAAGCTATCATAGCCGGGTGCCCATACTGAAGATGCCGGAGCCAGGGAGAGAAGACGGCCGGTGAAATCAGCATTGCTGAGGACACCGCTGGACCGAGAGATAGGTAAGTGTCTGTATTTTAAAAGTCAGCAGCTACAGTTTTTGTAGCTGCTGACCTTTTTTTTTTTTCAGATGGAGCTCGGCTTTAATACTGGTGAATGTTTTATATAGTTAAAATGTAAGTAGCACCAACATTTTTACATTCCAGAGGAACTATTGCAGGTCTCTTCTGCAAAGTGCCAGCCTGCTCAGAATGATTTTTGTTCCATTTTAGATCCCTTCAAACTGACACACACCACACTTGCTCAGTGTCGCAAATTGATGTAGTTCCAGCTTTTACCACAAGAGGGAGTAGATAGCTAAAGGTACATTTATTTATCCTGTGAAGTGTAGAAGAAGCAGCAGTGCCTAAATATCACATCAACCATTTACACTGTTCTGCACCTTGCCAACATCTGATATGTATAGAATATGTACAGGGGTCTCCAAACTATGGCCCTCCAGCTGTTGAAGTACTACAAGTCCCATCATGCCTCTGCCTCTGGGACTCTTGCCTGTGGCTGTCAGAGTCTTGCAAGGCCCCCATGGGACTTGCAGTTCCTCAACACCTGGAAGGCCATAGTTTGTTGACCCCTGGTATATGTATGTCAAAACTGTATAATATGACCTACTATACTATCCAATCAATTTCTATCTGGTCAAGCATGTCTTTGCAGCACATACTTGTAGGTAGATCTAAAGGTCTATGTACAATCAGGTTGTAACATGTGTAGTGAGCTTTACAGTGTATTTTTTAGGCCTGAACTACGAAGGGTGGTTTATAGCAGTTCAATTTTGACACATAAATTGATTAAAATAATAACAAAGTGTAAAGAACAACCACTTACTGACGGAACAAAGGGTTCCTTATAGTGTAGACTGACACGATCGAGAACCCTTGTTTCCACAAGAAAGCAATTTATTGTACTCTTTGTATTTATTCAAAAACAATTTTGTCACGGTAATCAGTGGTGTATTTTTTTGTTTTTGAGTGGTGTGTTCTTTTTTTGATGCATTTTGCATTGAAAACACATCAAAATGTGTGTCACCCTGCACTGTGCATCAAGGCATCATGGTCAATACCTTCAGGTTATAGAATTTCTGGTTGTCCTCCAACACAGGTTAGTAATTAATGCATTCCCCTAGCTTTCTTCTGATTATGTAACACACACAACCTCAGTAAGGTAAGACATTAGCTGACATTACGCTGTACCTCACTAGCATAACTTTACCGCACATTAGCAACAGGCGTATCAATTACGCCCTGTTCTGCGGGTGGTTAAATGTAGTCAATGCCCTGAATCAAAGGAAGGCCTGTGTGCACGGAAAAATAGCTTGTATCTGAGATCAGTTTGAGATGCATTTACACAGTAACAGAAGCTCCGTAAATGTCAGCTCAAAAACTGGTTTCCCAATCTGATGAAAATACTTTACAAGGTTATGTCATAAGCAAAACACAGATGCTGGCATTGCAGTTATCAAACTCCTCAAGAGCCATAATATACTTACGGGTGAGTGTTTTACTGCATGATTCGCTGTTTTGACACTCATTATGTTGAAGCAGCTCATCTATTTCTTACGGGACTGTAACAATGCAAGTCAGTATTCATTCTATGCATTGCAGTGCATTGGAGGGACCAGTGCATGGATTAACATGCATAAGGGAACCATTAGAAATGAATGGGACTTTCCTCAAAACATATCTACGACACGTGTTATCACTCACACTAATGCCCCGTACACACGATAAGAAAATCGTCCAAAACATTTTGCGGAACCGCTGATCGAATGATTTTCTCTTCGTTAATGAGCAGGATGTTTTAACCTATAACGATATTTTGAACGAAAAACTCCGGTTGAACAGCAGTGAAAAAGTTTGTCGTTTCGCATACGAACGACCAATTATCAATGCGGTAGTATGACGGTCGTATGAAAAAATTTATCAAGCGCTATCACGCATGAGCAAAAACAGAAGATGACCCAAATGTTTATGTCCAAGAAATTTTCGTAAACACGAACAAAAAATCCAAATGTTAAAAGTAGATCGGCCTAATGAGATAATGAAACCAGAATTCTGCATTTTATATTTTATGTATCACTATTTATGTATATAGATAATGTAATAAACTATATTATACTCATTGCTGGTAATTGTTGTGTATATCCTAGATTCCTAGATTGTAAACTCGAAAGAGTAGGGCCCTCTAACCCCTCGTGTGCTGTTTGTTGTTGTACTGTTTCATGTATTGTCCCCCCCTCTATTGAACAGCGCTGAGCAAACCCTTTGGCGCTATATAAACTCGATGTAATAATAAGAAAATATCGCTCGTTCTGGCCGGAAGGGCGTGGCTGCAAGGTCACACGCACACTGCATCACTTCCACTTGTACAGAAGACGTCAACACTACGTATCGCCTGACAAACGATTTTTTTAGATTGGTTAATGTGGGCCACGATTTCAACCAACGAACGAATGCCTCTCGGTCGTCGGATGACTGATTGGTCGATTTTCTAATCGTGTATTCCCACCTTAAGGCTGAAGTACATCAAGCAAAACTCACACATTCTTGCACACGTAGCTTCCGCAATTTATCTAGTGAATCTCCCAGTTCATACTTGAGGTAGTTCTCATGCACACGGGATGTTTTTACAGCGGCTGTTTTTGGCTTTTGACATTTTTTTTCTACAGCAAGTAAACCCCCCAGCATGTTATCCTATGAGTCCATGCACACATAGACTGTAATCAATGTTTTTTGGCAGGAATGTTTTTTGGCTGGGAAAAAACCCCAGAACTAGTGGGTTTCTTGAGTTTTTTAGCTGTAAAAACACTCTAACGCCGAAAAACGTGGTAAAATGCCACAAAACGGCATTTTCGGACTTTTTTTGACCAAAAAAAATGGGAAGGAATGCTAACGAACACAAACACGGTAAACCGCAGCTAAACGCTAATGCAAAAACGCTACAAAAAGCTGCAAAAATCACGTATTTAATGTGACTTTACACAGCTAACATTACCAGTGTTATCAAAACGCCCCGTGGGCATGGAGCCTTAAAGTACACCTGTCATGATTCATAACAGTTGCCATTGCTAACCTCCATCTGAAAAATAGATTCATGGATTTCATGTTGACCATTTAGATTTGCTGAGGTGCATGTGGCCAGTGGAGTTAAAACTCCTGATCAGCGTTCCTATTGGAGACAGTGACTTATAGTATTGAAATTAAAAGATCAGCATGACAACCAGGCAACCTGTATTTTCAGGAAGTGTTCAGCATTGGGAGCCCATGTTTTTCCTTTAAAGAACAAGGGTCATCTGAGAAATATGGAGGCTGTCATTGCTGGCTTCCCTCTGAAAATGTCAGTTGCCTGGCTTTGGTTTCAATACATTTGAGTCAGTCTTGAAACAAGAATACAGCAAATGAATGTCAGATTTTTGGGGGGTTTATTGACTTAAAAGTATTATATCTGAAGCATAAATGTGGCAGCCATGGAACTAGCATTTTCCAGAGACCTGCAATGGCCACCGCTGATTTACTCATCACTGTTTTATTTGTGTATCTGATAAGGATTCTGCTGACAAGTGTTTCTAAATACTGAATTAAATTAGGGATATCAGAATTTCATTGCTAGTGTTGACAATCATTTCTTTCTCTGTTGGGGCTAATTCTTCTTCTTCCTTTCAGGCACTTTGCCTAGAAAGTACAAAAAGGAATTGTTAGCGGTAAAGCTGAGGAATCGACCCAGCAAGCAAGAATTGGAGGACAGGAACATCTTCCCGCAAAGGACGGATGAGGAGAGGCAGAAGATAAGACAGCAGATTGAAATCAAGCTTTCAAAGTAAGTGAATGGGTGCGACAGGGGAAGGAGTCTGTATAAAGAATGTTCTGAATAGTGCATATTGTCTGCAAAAACGACTGTGACTACTGATCTACATTATACTAGCTAGTTACTTGGACGGAGCTACAGGGTGTTACAGGGCGGAACACACAGGCATTTTCTTTGCCAGGTAGTTAGGAGGAGGATATATGGAAGATCCCACACACAGTCCAAGGTTCCAAAATATGTTACAAAGGCATACAGTAAAAAGCATGTGATGATTAAGGCCATTTTTTAGGATGACACAGGATTTTAGCTGTTTGCCTCTGTATGGATAAATCATTTTTTTCGTAGCCTTGGACTGTGTGTGGGATTATTTATATATACTCTGCAGCTTGGGTCACGGAAATCTTTCCTAGCACTGATGCACTCCTTCAGAAGAGAACAGAACACAACAGAGGTGGAGCAGGTATACATTTTGTATATCCATTGATTAGAGGGAGGCAAAAATTTATCTCCAGTGGTACTCATTTTGAATCATTGTATCATGAATAGCACAGGTGCTACCTTTGCTAGCTTGTATTTTTTTTTATAGGTGCAAGCCTTAAAGTTGTTGTAAACCTCAGACATGCAATATGAACAAAGCATATCCCTCTATAGTGTGTACTTGTCTCAATCCAGAGCACTAAGTGTCATTTCTGTCTGCTGCTTTGTTCCTCTGCTATCAGCATGAATCACTTCTGACAAGTTTTCCTGACACCAAGAGAAAAAAGGTGGCATGGGAGGGACCTCCATCTGATTGACAGCCTTAACTCGTTCCTGTGTGCTGTGTGAAGGGGATGTGTCCCTTCCCTCCAATGAGATCTCCGTCCCCTTTTTTCTGACAGCTCAGACAAGCTGTAAAAATTCTGGACTTTGAACAGATGTAGAGAAGAGAAGGCTGCAGATAAACAGGTACAACTTATGTAGGAAGATTTGTTTCATCTCTGTGTATCACCTAAGGCCAGTCACTTCACTGGGTATATGTAAGGGTTTACAACCACTTTAAGGCTATCAATTTGATCCTTCTTTATTTCTGCAGTAACTGAAATGAAACAAACATTTTCTTAAAGGATTATTATTAAAGGGACCTTTTCTTTTTAACTATAGGATTATCCACGTTTGCATCTCTGAATAATGAAAATATAAAGTTGGTGCATCCTCTGAGAAACAGATTTCCTGATATCACTTACTGCAACAGAGCCCTCGTCAGTGGTTATGTTGTTCCTGCATGTTAGTTGGCAGGTTGCGTGAGCAGAGCAGTTTCCATTGTGTGGATCAGAGAGGTGTGGATTATTTCCCAGCATGAGTGACTTTTATAAGTGTAGAACAGTTTATTTTGAGGAACATAGTGGACAGTTTTGTGGCAAGAGTATAAGAAATGGATTCTGAGTGTGTGACTTATCTTGGAATGTTGGTAGCTTACTTTTGTGCCAATGGCAAGCTGGGTTTCGCCTAGTTAAATCTTACTGTAATACATTTTTGTTTCGGAGGCTTTTTTTAATTAAAGTTTTATAGACTTGCAAGATATATAAACTGCGAGAAAGGAAAAAATAACAGTCAGGCAGAAACAAAAGAGAAAATAACGGTGGCTCAAGCATGTCTAAACCTTCAATGGACAGAGAGTGATGCATAAATTGCAGGGCACTTGGCACAAACATTCGCAGGTGTGCATGAGCTAGGACTCCATAAGAATAGAAACTGTTGCACTGATATGAACTGTATCATTCCATATTTGAAAAATAGCTAAAACAATTTATTTGCCGGAAATAGCATATGCAACGACTGTAGAGTCAAGTAATTTAAATTGTGACCTGCATCTCAAATACCAGCAGTAAGCCACATGTGACATAAAATGATGTTTTACATATCGATGGTATATTGCACTCCTCAGGCAGTTGCCTCTCAATCCCTGTCAATTGAGGAAAGTGAAACCACTAACAAAATTGCTGGGACCGGAACAATGTGGCACCAACACCCCTATTTATGACAAATGGTACAAAACTTTTGATGAAACTTTTAAGGTGCTAATATAAATATATAACATGCAATATATTTTAAAAAATCTCAGTATTCTTTATTATTGTCATTTAAAAGTTGATCTCTTAATCCATAAAACACACCACAGAGTGTATGTGTTGAAGGAGATTGGGATATTGTAATATATTAACATACTTTTGAAGGCCTACAATGGTGTGATTTAACGTTCAAGAGATCAGCTTTTAAATAACCATAATAAAAGTTACATGTTTCTTTTATATACATTGTCTGTGTCATAAATTTGTATTGGCACCTTAAAATTTCCATCAACATTTTTGTGCCACCTGCAAGGAAAAGTGAAGATGTCATTAAGGATAGGGTGGGAGCTAACTTATGTAAAGTGTCCATTATTTTAATCCAACAGGACCAAAGGACAACAGGAGATTCATCTCCTTCATCCATTCTTTGAACAAAGGTGGGGAAGAGAAGATCTCTTTCCTTGTAGTGACTAGGACCTTGGGTACAATGTCAGCCACTGGTCAATCCATAGTAGTAACGTAAAAAAATCCCAAATACAAGTAGTAGAACCATTCAATATAGAGACACTAAAGACCTAGTTTATGGTATGAGTTCTGGTGTGCCAGTAGCCACATCTAGGACAACAATGATCGCTCTGCAGCCCAACACTATGAAGGAACTTTGGGGTTCATTAAGCCTTATGCAGGATTAATTGGTGAACCTGTTAAATTGAGACAGAAACTTTCAGGAGTAATTGTAGGATCTCATCCCAGTATTTGATATAGTACTCAAGTTTCCACCTATGTTGCTGCGTGAACCTGGATAAATACCAAAGCAGTAAACGAGCATACAGATAAGAGATCAAACCCCTGGTAACACATGTCGGAGGTACAGTATTGAGAATCAGAGTTACTTCAATGTCATCACATTTATATGGAAAAATAAAAAACCTAGAATATCCTATGACCTGATGAGTAGAGGTAAAGAGAAAGGGGGATTGGGAGTGCCAGATTTTAGGAGATACTATAACGCTGTAGTTTTAACAAGAATTTATGACTGGACACACAATATAAGGGGAAAAAGGTGGGTTAAGATAGAGAACGAACTGAGTGGAGTTGACCTGAGTAGAAGCATATGGGCACCAATACAATATAGAGGTTTAAAAAATACCACGAGTGTATATACACTGAATGTTCTAAAGGTTTGGGATAATTTACATAAACGTATGAAGTGGGATTTTAATTCACAATTAATGTCACTAAGAAATATGGAATATTTTCCACCAGGTATAGAGGGGATTATGGGAAAATGGATTAAAAAGGAAGACATTCAATTAAGGGATATTATGGATGGACAGAAATTGAAAACATTAAAAGATTTAAAGAAAGGTGGAGGGGAACTTTTTATTAAGATCGATGAGTGGAAATACCACCAATTAAAACACTTTGTTGAGAGTCTTCCGAAACCTATGAGAGGGAGAAAGGATTGGAACTTATTTGAGAAGTTGTTGGAATCACGGGGAGAGGGGAAACGGGGCACGGCAAAAATATATAAAATTCTCACTGAATTAGTCACAGAGGTAAAACCAATGTATATAGAAAAATGGGAAAAGGACTTGGGGACAGAGATAGATGAGGATAAACAGAGGAAAATATATAGACTCACACTGAAAATATCAGCATGAGAGAAGTGGAGGTAAATTATAAAAGTTTGGTAAGATGGCACATCACACCAAAGGTAGAACATAAAATGGGTATAGAGAGAACACAAGAGTGCTGGCGTGGGTGTGGAGGGATTGGTACGTGGTTTCATATTTGGTGGGAATGCCCAAGGATTCAAAGTTTTTGGGAGAAAATGGTCAACTTAATAGAGAAAATCTCAGGGATAAAGATAGGATTAGATCCAGAAGTGTGTTTGTTACATAAGACAGATATACCAGTGAATAAATACAAGGATTCGGGTATATGGTACTATGCAAATGCAGCAAAAGGGTTGATACCTAGATTCTGGCATAGTTTAGAGGTCCCGAGAGAAAAAGATTGGGTAGAGAGAGTAAATCAGATTAGTAAAATGGAGAAATTATACTATATCCAAGAGGGTAAGATGGAGATATATAATAGGAGATGGGAGAAATGGGAGGATTTTGTACTTCAAATGAATATATATGAAGCAGTAGAAATGAGAAGAGAAGAGGGGTAGGATACGCTTGCTTTAGACAGAAAGTAGGGAAGAACGCAGAGTGGGGGGGTTGTTTGGGGGGGAGGAGGAAGGGGGTAATGTTTTAAGAAGGGAAAAATAAAGGATAAGAAGGAATTGTGTATTTATTATGAAAAAGATGAAAGTGTATTGTTATCTTTATGAAAAATTAATAAATATTTAAATAAAAAAAAAAAAAAAAAAAAAAAAAAAAAAACAGAGTTACTTCAATGTATTTTTTTTTTTAAATCAAATTCAGTGCCTGCAGGGCATGTCAAAGCTGTAAGTATTGATAGAAAGCTTTCTTGATAAGTCCAGATTCAAAGCAGAGTTGGACTCCATGGCTCCTCTGTATACATTGTTGACATGGTGTGCATATGTGCCCATTTCCCTTGAGGACATATATCCAGTTTTTAAATTTCTGGAAAGAAATCATTAAGCCACAGGGCTTACTGACCTACAGTCAGAAGGCCATTGGTACCCGGAGTCTTGTTATTAGGAAAACTTGCCATTGACTTCTCTAATTCCTGAAGTGTCACGGGGAGTCTAGAAGTTCCGTATCCTTATAAGTCAGCTGTGGGAGAAGGAAGCTACCTAAGAAGATCTTAAACTCCTCCTTAGTGTACTGTGCCCTGGCCACAGGCAAAGATTGGTGGAAATCACTAAAGAAACATCATTAGGTGATAATATGCCTGCAGAATTGGTGACAGGCCTGCTAACATCAGGCAGCAATGAAGGTTTTAATGGTAAGGACAGAGCAAGAGTAATCAATGGCGTGGTGCCCCACTACTCTTGCAAATTTGTCCAAGCGGGCTGTTGCCTTTCTTCGCTCTGTCCCACTGCCTACTAATCTGTAGCATATCTGTAGCATACCACTGCCATTTTGTGACCCCCTTTCTGACTGTCCTCTGACCTCCCCATTCTCTTTAGTCATCATGGAAGGCACCCCAAGGGTTCAGAAGGGATCTGTGAGGTGGTAGGTTAGAATATGAATCCACTTGAACAGGGTTGCAAGATCGTCTCAGGATCAGGAAACAGGTCAGCTTATATGAGCAGAAGGCCACATCCCCTAGAATATAATTTTTTTGTTGCTTGCTGTGCCAAACTTTCTGGAACCAGGCAGATGCCATCTGGGTCCCAGCAGGTGCATTGATCTGGATGAGAGGGACAGTTGTTTCACTGCCTATTCTTGGTGGGAGATCTGTCTAAGAGTTTCCACAGAGGCAGATATTGCCCAGCGAATAATGGGCAGGGGGACATCTACCTTTCTGTGAACAAATCAGTGAAGTTCTAGGACCTATTGCAGAGGAAATCATCAGGCTAGCTCATGGAAATACATAAACTGGAAAATTATCCTGTGCAATAATAAGCATCTCCAACCTCTGAACTACAAGGTCTGAAATATCCTGTTAATGCTCACCAAGGCTCACCTGTAAACTATTGCATAATAAGCACAGGCAACTGCACCTATATCCATATTGACTACCCTGGGAGTCCTAAATCTCAAGAATCTGTGGAATGCAATCTGTGATCAGCTCTTGAGGTCAATAGCTTGGGTCTACCTCTTTTCACTTACTTTGATTACTACTGGCCCACTACTCAGTGGCTTCACTGGCTATTAGTTAGGTTCAGGAGGATGTTGGGTCCAAGGTGGTTAACATTAGCATATACAGTATCATAACACCCTGCAATTTAGGGTTCCCAGGGCACTCAACAGGAAAGTTAAATTGACATGAGGGCCCCTGGGGGAATTTATGTCATATGGCTGGTGCTTCTTTTACCTGACTTTCGGTTCTGTGTGTGTGAAACTTATGTTTGTGGTTTCCTGGGCATACCTTTTGCAAATTACTGATGGATTTAATTTACCATCTGGAATGTTTTTTTTTTTTAATTTGCTGTTCTCTGTATTGTAAGAATGTAAAGTGTAATGTAAACAGTCAGGATTGTAAAAGCAAACAGAGAAGCTGAGTGTACTTGTCATGAAGTTTTTTCTTGTTATCAGTCCAAAGTGTGGGTGCATTGCAGCATCATTATTGGAGGAGGAAGTGGAGGCTCATTGTGGAGGGAGACACAAAGTACAAGTCTTTGGCAGTAGGTCCCTACCTGGGGAAAAAAACAGGCATAAAAACAGGGAGGAAACTTTGGACATCAGCGAGCAGTGTCTACAAGAACTGGCCATGTTAACCCTCATGAATGTGTTAAAGGAAGGTGATCTCCTTTCTGATTTTGGCTGTTGCAGCTTAGCTTAGTTTATACATGCAACAGTGTTCTGCTAAAAAGGGTCAGTCCACCCAAAAGTAACATTTCAGTTTTTGGTTGAAGCTGCAGAGTTAAGCCAATTACATTTTTTTATATTATTGAACACCTGAAAATTCTAAGGGGACAGGAACAGATTTGGGAATTATGTCCTGGAGGCAACCACACATACAGATCTTTGCTTGCCAGCCTGTGGGCTGAATGAGAGAAAAATCACATGATTTCCACTAAACAACATGGGTGGAGGACTCTTCATTTCCAGTTATTGTACTCAGACAACTGCGACACTCGTGGCTGCCTGAATACCCAAACAGTGACTGCAAACTTGCTAACATTTTATATTAAAACTGATTTTGATTAGGCGGAAGTACCAAAAGGTGTCTGTGTGTTCTTTCTTATTAGCTGTATCTTTTTTTCCTGTGTTTAGGATTCCTACTATCATGAGGGAATGCAGGCTTTAAATCTTAGCTCTGATTAGCCCTCGAACCAATGAGAGTGCCTTCATTTATGTTGACTTACTCACTGGTTTGTAGTATGATGGAGCGTGCACTGGCATTGGGGAAATTCAAATCTTAAAGACAACCTGTACTGAGAAGTGTACTGAATTGCTGACAATTATGCAAGCAGTGAATTCAGAATATGAATATGCCTCATCTGTATAATTGTTGCTGATCAGCTATCCCTTGAAGTTTATTGGATTAGTGTGACAGCCAGGCTGCTTGTAGGCAGCTGCCTACAAGGTGAATGTATCGTGTTAGTGAGCTGGCTAGTCTGGTTAGGGGAGGGTTAATGCAGTTTTCTGGCTTTTTGCAGGGCTCTGCCCTCCTCTTTGTATTAAGTAAAAAGGGGAAAGTCTCTGCCCAGGTAAGCCCACCCATATGGGCAGATGCAAGAGGCTCACAGAAGTTAATATAGCCCTTTACCAGGGTTATATAACCACCCAGGGCAGCCAATCTTTTCCACTCTTGATTCAACTTGGGGAGGGACTGTTGCACCTTGCAGTCTGCCACAGACATTGGGGTTCTGGAGGATCACCAGCAATGGACTTAACTGCACGGACTACCACCTAAAAGAGGTAGGCCTGGGCAGCCACCCACAGGTAGTTAGTGTTAGGGAAATTGTTCACATTGGACTGTAATGCTGAAGTTCCCTTAGTAAAGTTGCATTAACTGTTCTGAGCTTGGTCTGAAGTTATTCAAAGGGGTGCATGTTGGTTCTGGCATTTTCAAAAGAACCAGGGTCTGCAAAGCACAAACGGGGTATAAAGTCACACTACATGAAGTACACTACACAAACAGAGCTTTATTCAGCAAGTCACGAAAGAGTAGAGCCATTGCTAGGACTAACCAAGCACAAGGTCAAGATACAAAGCAACCAGTCGTAGGAGTGGTACCTGGTAAAGTGGTAGGTCCTCTGATTTGTTTGGTTCCCTCTGAGTGGTCCGTCTCCCATAGCCAGACCAGGATTATGGAGATCAATGACCTAGCCATAGGGTATGGGCAGTGAAGGAGTTAACTTTGAGTACACATGTGGTCCGTGCTATGTTCTTGGTGGGACCCCATTCTGTTACTGAGAGTAAGGTGACAGAGGTACCCTAGACTGGTGGAGTGGGCGCAGGCTCAGTGCGTTCCTTCTAATGCAACAACTATGGAAGGCACAGTGTGTAGTGACATGGGACACCACGGTTTGGAGGCACTCTGTAATTTAATGCACATAGTGCTTTCCACATCCACAGGACCACAGTACCTGCCTGGTCCCCAGGCATTAATGGGCACGCTTACAAGCAAAGGTACTCCACATACATAGGCGAAGGTAGACCCCGCCCACATGCTAGCTTTTTCACAATAGCAGTCTACATTTTTCTTTCAGCGCAGGTTTCTCTTAACTCTAGGCCTTAGGTCATTGGGCACCAAAGTCCAGCACTAGCCAGGTACAGAGAAGGATTATAAATTGACACTGTTAATCTGTAACATTAGTTATGAAATGTGGCTGTAAATGGCAGGTTCCCTTTAAGGGATTTAAGCAGGAACATGATTATTTGCTGGGGCATACCGGGGCACCTGCCATGTCTAAAGAGCGCCAGGGGCCAGCATACTCAAATGCTCTCTCTGAGCAAATAAGAGACAATTGAAAACACAAGCCTGATATTCTAACAAGAGTAATCATCTTTCTGTTGCTTAGTAACCAAGAAGCATGATTAGATTGCTGTGAGCATTCCTTCATGACTGTACCTGCAGAGCTCCTCTTCTTTGCAGCAGAGCTACATTCATGCAGCATAAGCCAGGTATAATGGCAGTATAATCATATTAATGATGGTAATTAGAACACCAAGGTCCCTTATCCCCATTTTGCAGTGATTTATATAATGTTTTCATGTTTAACGAAAACTGTGTTTTGTGTTTGGCTCCCTGGCAGGCAGGTCGTGCTAAACCCTTATTTATTTAACAGCTTGTATGAAAATCAGGCATACCTAGAGCTTGCAGAGCTATGGGCAGGCTGATTTTGTTGTTTTATCTGATGAGGCATAGTACAGTAAGTCCTAAAGACTTGGAGCTAAGGAATTAGAATTCACTTTTTAAAGTCCAGGCCCAGGATAATGTGAATTAGTGACCTGGGCTACAAATCTGTCCTTAGAGAAAAACCAAGATTGATACCATCAACCTCCCTCTCAATGTCACACTGACCCAAAGGCCACCATGCTTTTAGTCAGTGACCTGGAACAAATATGTAGACAGACAAAAGGAAAAAAAAAAAGTACCACTCGAATGCTCCTATCACCGATATCAGCCAACATGAGATGTAATGAACTGGTGCAGATAGTATAAAACAAAATGGCAAACAAGCACACACAGGACACCGATTTACTGTGACCAAAACTAAACCAGTAATGTCATTTTAATCTTTGAGGCCTCAAGTCAATTGCCTTGTAATTTATGAGGCTTCAATGATTAAGCCCACTAGAGTGCTAAAAGTGTCTGAGGGACCTCTCCTGTGGGTGGAGAGCAGAGCTGAAACCATCTTACATTACTGGTTTAGTATTGGTCACAGTGAGATGGTGTCCTGTGTGTTCGATCGGTTGCCAACAGTCATTTTCAGAATAAAGGTAGCAATGGCCACCCCTGTAGTTATTCATGACCGATCCACTATAAGGGCCGGTACACACCATGTCCACACATGAATGCACTGCACGTTCCTGTGCGATTCACATGCAGCTCTGCTGCGATTTCAGACCATTCATTTTGAATGGGCTAAAATTGCACAACACTGCGCCAAACGTAGCACATGCACTACTTTTTAAAATGCCCTGCAACCGTACATGCGATCTGGCCTGGGTAAACGCACTGCCCATGTGACCTGCGTTTAGCGTGTCGTTAACTTTCTATTGCAGATCGCAAATAAGGGTGCGTTTGCATGTGGTGTGGGCAATTCTGACGCTTTTTGTTTACATGTAAAAATCAGTATTTTTTTCTAGAAAATTATTTAGAACCCCCTAAAGAATTAAATGGTGGTTGATTAACATTTTTATGTCAGGTGGTATTTGCGCAACGGTTTTTCAAACGCAATTTCTTTGGAAAAAATACACTTTAATGCACTTTAATGCACAAAAACCCAATATAATATCCAATTGTTGGTAAAATATAAAAGACGATGTCACGCTGAGTAAATATATACCTAACATGTCATGTTTTAAAATTGCGCATGTTCATTGAATGGCGATAAACTAAGGTACCTAAAAATCTCCATAGGCGACGCTTTAAAAACTTTTACAGGTTAACAGTTTAGAGGTACACATGAGGTCTAGTGCTGGAATTATTGCTCCTGCTATAATGTTCACTACAATACCTCACATGTTTGGTGTGAACACCATTTACATATGTGTGCATGACCTACGTATGTATTCACCTTTGCATGTGAGCACGGTGGGAAGGCGGTGCTTAAAATTTTTTTTTAAAATTATTTATTTTATTACAATTTTTTTATTTTTACACTGTCCCTTCATTTTACAAAAATCACTTTTATTGCTATCAAAAGGAAAGTAAACATCTCTTGTGAAAGCTCTTTACTGAGACATCTGGGGTCTATTTGACCCCAGATCTCCCCTCTACCACTTACAGATTTGGATCAAACTCGGATCGGTGAGATCCAAAGCTTTCCCTTGCTGGTAATGGCCGGTAAACAAAAGACCGAAACAGGAAGTGACTAAACAATTGTTGCTTCCAGTTCCGTAGACCATAGAGATGATTGAGGACATTCTGGTCCCTGATCAGCTATATGAAAAGCTGGCAGAACCACCAGCTTCAGTTCTGGCTCACCAGTGGGACAGGAGAGCCCAGAGAGGCACCAAAGTGCGATGCGGGAGGCGGGTTTGGGGGGGGGGGAATAGACCCTTCTCAGTGCCTGTAAAAGCAATCCAGAAGGTAATTAACCGCTAGAATTGCTTTTACAAAAAAGGGAATTGTCCACTGAAAAAAACAATACTGGAATGATGACAGTAGCTGCAGGCATCGTCCCGGTATAACACTTCGAACTGCCACCGTATATATACATATTGTGGTCAGCAGGTACTTAATTTTACAAGTTGGGAATGGTCAAACCCATATACTGAAGCCTGTTCATGTTATAACACTTCAGCTAAATTAATGCTCTTCCTGACCCTTCTAAGCAAAGTACTCTTTAAATATATTATTTTGTCCTTTATCTATCAAAGTGAAGCACTTTCTCTTTATTTATAAGACAGTGCTTGTGTTGCTGGAGCCTGCTTTTGTTTAGTAACCGTTCTATCTGTACCATCAGTACTCCCACTGGATGCTGCAAATATAGGTATATAAAGAGAAAACACTCTGCTAACTCTGAGCAAGAAAGAAGAAAATTGATGGAGGACAATAAGGAAAGAGATGGTGGGTGGAAAAAACAGGCCTAAGTCAGTTTCAGCCAATGTGCTATGGCTTATTGAAAATAACAATAATTTGCAAACAGCAGCCTACACAGGTCACAGGTTAGTCCACACTACTTTATCTCTGTGAGAAAATGAGGAAGAGCAACAACAGGAATTTACGAAAAAAATATAAATTGGAGTAAATTAGTTTAATCCCTTGGCTGAATGATCCAGGCAGACCCGATTGGGTGCATGAATGACAGTCCCTCAGGACTATCCAGCAGAGACAACATGATGTCCCCTTGATTCTGGTATCAGCTGTTTCTCAACCATGATAATAATTGTGATGTTTCACTCCTTTTTAAATAAAGTTAGGTGTTTAAATATTTAAAATGAGTATATATCCATTTTCAAGGGATTAATTGGCCCTGTATGTTGGAGTTTCCATTAGTGACGTGTTTTTAAAGATGCAGGCTCCAGGACTATTATTCTTGTTCCAGCTTCACACTACTTGGTAAGGCACAGACCTGGAACAAGTATGTTGGCAATGAATTCTGAAAAGTCAAACCCTCCCAAACTACATGTTTGTTTCTGCTAGCACATATTCTGTGTCTTTGAAGATTTTACCCTGGCCTTCCATGGAGAAGTCCAAAAACATTGTAAGAAAGTCTATAATCACAAAAATGTTTAGCCTATAAAGGTACTGAGAATTAGATCTTGAGCCTTTATGTAAAAGTAACGCTTTGCTCAAGGAAAATTACAATGGCTCGAAAAGTGCATTCACTGCAGCCATTTCTATCAATTCTCCCAATGTAGTATATGTGCACAGAGTACTTGTACTCTGTTCTGTTATCCTTGTTTTGTTTATGGCATCCCTGGCAGCTTTTAGTCTGTACAGATTTCTTCTTGCCTCCCCATGGAATGAAATAAAACATCACTTTCATTATATCCTTTAAAGCCCAGCTATAGCAAAATGTCAAATCTTAGATAGAGAAGTGAAAGGTCACTCAGCTTTTTGCTGTGATGTGTGCCTATTGGGCAGATTTTCTCTTATGTCTGCCAATACAAGAGCTGAGGGGCAAACATTCCAACAGTAACACTGATAAAAACACATCTATAGTAGTGAAGAAGGTTTTATTCTTGTTTCTACCATTCAGTCCCAGCAACAACCATCCCCCCCACCCTCATTTCTTGTTGGGAAGTCATGATCAGAAATTGAGGAATGACCCTCTCACTTAGAATAAAGACCTTGGTAGGCATAAGGAGAACACCAAACCAAAGAGTCCAAGTATATTTATTTCAATAAAAAAGTCTAAAAAACAAAGCTAATATGTTTCTGGGAATACAGGGTTCCCCTTTAATCAGGGCTTAAACTGGTGGTTTGACTGGACCTGTCTCACAACCAGTTGCTGAAACATGTTTTTGAAATAAAGAAGCCAAAGGGAGGACCTTGCAGCCTCTGAAATGTATTGGCTTTACATATCTGTTGTCTTTGGATTTTTATAATGAAATACAGTAAATATGGATATACTTGGACTCCTATACCTTTGGTGGGATGCTCTTGTTTTACCTGTAACCTTCATTTTTCACTGAAGACCCTTTAAGTCCTCATTTACATGGTATTTTAGTACCAACTGTGGCAAGAATATAGCAGATTCTTGCAGCTAGATTCATTGATGGATGTGGATTGTTGCAGCTGTTCAGCCTGTACAAAGCAATGACAGGCTGACAGGGATCAGAACAGTCCTCAAGTGTCTGTATGTAATCGCACATGGAGCGATTATCTGCGGTTGGGGACACATGATCACTCATCTGTTCCTAACCCCAGATAATTGTTCTATGTATCATTACATTCGAATGCCTATGGCCCCATGTTAGCCTGTTATGAGTGGCCACAATTATCCCCATCTACTCTGCAGAGTGCTAGTGCTGCCCCAGCGGATTTAACACATATTTTCTAGCACTGTCCATTAATTCAACACTGTTGGACGGAGGTCACTAAATTTATTACAGACACTACAACTCATGTGGTCCCCCTGTTCATTCTGGTATGTCTGTTGGGTTTCGTGGCAGGCCTAGCCAACACCGTAATGCATCGAACACTACTGAGCATAGTTCTATTTTACACCCATAAGGCGATCTTGTTACATTGGAAGAAATCAGCACCCGCTTCCCTGCAACATTGGAAAGGTCTGGTAAACGTGGCACTACCATTTTATAAGGTCACATATCTGAGTAGAGGTTGTCTGCAAAATTTTAAAAGCTCTGGAGTAGCTGGACATCCACGGAAGCCACATATAAAAAAAACCCCATCCCACTGCTAATCATTGTATGGTCACCTGTTCCTATTTCTATGAGTCTCCCTATGAGCCAAGGGATTTGTTGATTTGTTGCTGCCAAGCCTCTGAAATTTATACCTGATACTACGCTGTCGAGTCATACTGAAAGACCAACACCTGTTTGGTATGTTGATGTAGGGTGAATCCTGTTAGCTATTCTGATTACTTTGCTTTTTGTATGGTTATGCCATTATCTTGCTAAGTTTGGGCAGAAGTTGAATGGAGAGAGGCGGGGGGGGGGAATATGAGCTAGTATAATTGTGTTGAGTGTATAGGGTTTCATTGTTGCTGGTCCTGCGTGACCTCGATTGGGCTGGATGTGGCCTTTCTTTTCTTTACTTGGGCTTACTTTTGTATTTTTGTACTTACTTAGAAAACATAATAAAAAGAGTCTTTGAAAAAAAAACTATCCCCATCCACCTGTGAATCCAGTTGCAGGAATCTGCTGGATTCTAGTTGCAAATGGCACTAAAATACCAAATACTGTCAAAGAGGTCTAAGACCCGTCTTGTTCGGGTTTGACCCACCAGACTCACAGGGTTCCACAGTATGAGCGTACCTTTAAACTGGAGAACTAACCCAATTTCAGAACTAGCACCTACATTTTTTTTTAAGGTCAAACCTGACAGAAATGGTAAACCTTTCCATTCTATTCAAAACTAAAAAAAAAAACCTAAAAACTGGATAGAGTTAGGCTTTAATTTCTTGTATCCAAACCCTGTTATAAGTTGGAGTAGTCCTTTTCCACTGCTTGGCATTTTTCCCAAGCAGTATATATTCTTTTAACAATAATCTAATTCGGTTATAGTGGCTGAACTTCAGTAAAGAGTATCTTAACCAGCTGATGACCTTTTACTGGCCTTAAACTTTATTTCTTTGATCATGAAATGTTATTAGCGGTATGCGGTGGTCGTTGTGCTGTTATTTTGATGCACATGTGGGCAGGATACCATGGAAAATATTCCATATTCTTCCAGTCTACATGTACCCATGTCCTATAGGGTTAGCATGTGACTAGTACTTCAAGCAAATGCTAAACTAAAGGCTAAAGGCTAAACAGAGCAGCGTGAAGCTTCTAAATACAGTTTTCAGCAGCAAACAATCAATAACATTGAAAAATTAATGCAGACAATTTATAGAGTTCAAAAGCCTGTGCGTATTAGACACATCAATGTTTTTTTTTTTAATCTTTCATTTCTGTTGGGTGTTTACCTCATTGCAGGCACGTGGACCATTAATACACGTGAATGGAAGGCACGTGTAGGCCAAGGACCTCAACATTGTGTTGAAGGTTGCTTTGGATTTTGCTTTGTATAGTATTTTGTTTTTTTAATTTCTGTAGGCGTTTGTGAAATGGCAAAACTTGTCAACAGAAAATGTATCTGATTAATAAAAAAAGGCACAAGTGAAGGTTTCTGCAGAAATGGTTGTACGTAACCTCATATCAGCTAGGCATCCTTCATCCCAAGCACACCATAAATCATAGCTGAGTTATGATCCAGGGCAGTTTTCTCTGCTCTGATCCTGCATAAGCTGCACTATCAAGCACCAGAATGTAGAAAAGAAGGAATAGGTTATACACACAAATTTCAAGATTGCCAGGAACAAAAAAGTGGTTGGATAAAGTTTAGAATAATGATAGTTAAATTAACGTGCATGTCTGGAGAAGATTAGGAAAAAAACTAAGTGCATTACATCTCTGTTATACAAACATCCCAATACAAATAAATACATGTTGTGGCTCTATATAAACCCTATGAGTACAGAAAATTACTTGCTGATCCTGCCAGAAAGCCATAGCACCCCTAACATTTGGTTGGATCTCACAAAAGAGCACCACATTTGCACTGAAATTCCATCCAGCATTATCAACCCTACCTGATTTCTTTTAGGTTATACCACAACCCTCCCCCTCCAGACCTTCCCTAAGAGGCGGAGGTATTCCGTAATTCAGCAGAGGAAAATTTGGTTAGGCTGACAACACAGCTTGTAATTTCAGGGCAGCAAAGTCAATTTGTTGTCAGCTCAAACAGGAAGGTATTTCTGGAAGATTTGTGGCAGAGCAACGGGTACTTTCTGCACTGTCAGCATTTTAAAAAGATAACATAGGTGGAAATGTGCATATGTGGTGCATTTTTTGCCTAGACATACAATTTAAAAAACTATTTATGTACATTTCTTCCAAGTGATCCTTCTTGAAATGTTATATCATATGTATAATATGGACAGGATTGAGATCATTTGACAAAAAAGAAACCAAAGGCTGTTTTACTGAAAAAAAAATCTAGGAAGGATGGTGGGCCCCCTGGTCACAGCAAGTGTGCAAACCCAGAAACCCAAGCAGTGAGAGCTCACAAAGGAACTATCATATGTTTTAATTTCCCAGCATCTACCAAAAACTTAAATATCAATTTTGGGCTGATACCATTTACCTGGATGATTATCCCTAATGTCAGAAAGAAACAAAAGGAACTTTTTATGTTGACTTTCATGCTACTGAAACTAGTGAAAAGTGCAGTATATTGTGGCACTTTATACGCACTGGGACCTTACTAAACCATTGCCTCTGCTGGAGGTAATGAGGTCAATGTACCCTATTATTTAAAATAACTACAAAAAAAAACAGCTGCGCCTTGAATATGGTACATGAGACTTACTGCAGATTAACAAAGAGGAGCTTACGTGTGTGCTGCATGCTGTCGTGAATGGACTACTTTATATGTGAATTAAATTATACAACGTTGGTGTTTTAGCATTCAGCTAAGTGATGCTGAGAGCTGGGTATTAAACGCACAACCAATTTAATATATATGGAGTCATTTTCCCTGCAGGTGACAGCTGACACACAAAAGAGGCTCCGTAATCAGAAGCAGACGAAAAGTTCAGTGATATTTTTTTAAGTTTCATGCCTTCTTTAAGTTTTTGATTTGTAGAAACAATGCATTAGAATAGAAGAACATCTTAAAAGTACACTCCAATCAAACCTGTTTTCAACTAGGAGTGCCACCTATTGTTTCCAATCACCTTAAAAACTGGTGTTTTGGCTTCTTATTTGTTTTTATCGGCCACTAGAACAATTGCCCAGGCCTGGAAGAGTCTGTTTGTCCCTCTTCAGGGGGTGCGGGATCGTATGACTACTATGATGCTCAACGAGCAGATGTCGAGTATCCGCAACGACTCCCACCGTAAATGTTTGAAAATATGGTAGCCGTGGTTGCAATATGCCTTTCCCACACTCCCCCCGGCTAGCCTGGGGATGTAATGGCGTTCGATACTGGCGCTCTTGGGACCCCTGCTTTTTGCCCCCCCCCTTTTTCCCCCTTTCTCTCTCTGTTTTTGGTGTGACTGGACAGCTGCCTTTAGTTGTTAGAGTCAGTTGCATTAATGTTTTGTTCCTTATGTGCCATTGATAGCCCCTGCGTGGGCATACCTTTTGCCCTGTTGGTGTTAGAGCACTGTTTTCCTTTTATTTAGCATTTTTTTTTTCTGTGCAATTGATAGCCCCTGTGTGGGTGAGTTTTATTGCCTCTGTTTTATAATGTTTAAAAATTAATAAAAACCATTGGAATATAAAAAAAAAAAACTGGTATTTCGGGAAAACCAACTGTCGAGCCATATGAATATGCAGAGTGGAAAATAATACTAATAAACTTTTTAGATGTGGCAGGTTTCAAATCAAAGGTTTACAAAGTTATTTTCAATAACTGAAAAACATAGTGTAAAATGAATCAAAATGGTGTTACTTACTCATCGGACCAAACAACTCAGCTATGCTGTGCCTAGATGAGTCCCAATATTTACTTGAATGGGTTATGATTGGCAGGCGGTAGCACCCACCAAAACCAACATGGGGTTTAATTCCTGCTGCGGCATGTGTACACCTTTGGCTGTTGCCTCAGCAGCTATAGGGGGCTAGGGATTGAGGGCAGTACAACCACCACTCAGCTGAAGGGTTTTGCCACCACCCCAACTTTACGTGTGAACGAGCCCTAAGGGTGCCGCTACTGAATGCAACTAAGGGCTCATTCACAAGTTCAGCGGGCACTGCTGCTCCTCTGAAAAGTGATCCAAGTGTGTTTGACAGGTGATGAGATGGCGATATGTTGCATGCTCATCACCTGATTTAAACTCATGATGCACACAATTGCGACATGGTAGTAAAACAATTAGAGGTTTAAATCATGTGCTGAGAAAACCGTTGGCACTATATAAATCCTGTATAACAATAAAAAATCAGGTGTGAGGATGCAATACTGTGTCCAGTGATCTTTGACTTCTCCCATGTTGCTCGGGTAAATCTTCTCTTTAAGGTTGCCTACCCCTGCTGTACTGAATATACTGTACAGACTGATTTTACTGTTGTGGGTTTAGTAACGCTGTAAGAATGGAGCTAGCCATGGTGCTGAACTGATTTTCTGGAAGAACCATGGTTATTTTTGACATTGTATAATCAATCAGTAACCTGTTGGACTACACAATTACCTAAACTGCATAGAATGTGAACAGGAATTTGGTTGCTGTGGGAAAGCCCATGGCTTTTTCAAATTGTTTTCTTAATTAAAACCAGTTTCAAAATGCAAACTGAAGCAATCAGTAAGATTTTTTTTTATCTCACTTCAGGAAACTGAATGCTGGTTGGTTGTGTGGGAAAATGTGTTTTCCTTAGTAGGATTACTCTTTGCATCGCTTTACTGAATAACCAAGCCCTTTCAGTGCCTCTTAATCTTGTATTAGTTACAGTATTATTGATGGACATGGAAGAGAGAACTGTATTTTTTATTCTATAGTTTATTCAAGAATCTGACAATTTACTGTATAATGTGCATAATATATTCTGCAGATCCAAATAAAGACTGACTCATTGACAATTCCCTTGCTATATTTATATTTAGTTTGTCAGGTACAATCTTGGTATGTGCGGGGAGACGTATACCTTTTTGTTGCCGCAGGCCTCAATCTTGAGTCTCCAGCTGTCATTAATCCATATTTGTCTGTGCAAAGTCATCTGCAGCACACAGGGGGTGGCTCAGTTCAGGAGCCCAGCTATATGATATATCCTTCAAGCCCAGGAGAGAACTAGATTTCTGTCTAAGCTATTTTAAGGGCGCTGCCTGGAAGACTGATATGGAGATCCCCCTCTGTGTGGAGGATTCCCTATTCCTCCTGAGCTGGCTGGGATAATTCCAGCTATTCTTAATGGATGGGTGGGGGTCCTCTAGTGGATGGAGGGATATATCGGATAAACCCAAACACTCCTTCATCCAAGTTTCTATTGATCAGTGTAAAAAATGAAGCAGAGTTAGCAAATTTAGGCTTTAACCCCTGGGCTTTCTGAGGGCAATCTGTGACAAGAGGTGGGCGGTTTTCTTTGATGGACTGGATGTAATGCTCAAGTTTTTCCTGGTTTAATACTTCTCATAATTCAGAAATGATTGGTGTGAGTTTGTACAATTTAGACTGGTACACCTTTTTTAGTTTAGTTTTTTATTTTACATTTTTTTGGATAGTTACATCACTGGATAGTTTCTTGTATTTCTTGGGGGATTTATTGGAGAGATGTCTCTGAGTTCCTGTGTCTGCTCACTGGTTACGGCCGTTATGAGGGGCTTCCGCTCTTCCTGCTAGATTTGTTAGTGTACTTCATATTATGGAAAATGTTGGTGGACAGGAGCAAATTTGGTAATAATGATGGGAAGATCTCACAGTTGGAGTTAACAAGAAAGCCCCCACCTTCTCAACTTGCCAGGATCCACCATCACTAAATTATCACTTTTGGGTGTACTGATCCCTCATCCTCCCAATTGTCAGCATATCTAACAAACTACTTTTTGTTATTGTAATCATGCCAGATCTCTCTGAGGAAGCTGGCTTGTCCTGCAAAACGCGTTGGAGTTGACTGCCTAAAACCCTTCCCTATGATTACTGTGGGTTGCAACTGTGAATTTCTGGCATATTATGGGACTGTGTTGTTTTTAACAATATCTCAATGTTTGTTGTCTTGAATTTTTAATGTTTTTACAATAAAATGTGAACTTTTGTACATATGGTATGGTACTTTGAAAATCCTAGTCGTTTTTTGTTTGGTAGGGAATTGTGTATAGACATGAAAAGTCTCCTTTGCAAAAAAACCCCCCAAAAACATCCAATAGTTAGTTGATATGTTGGTAAGTTGTCCACAGAGGGATAAATCTTTCAGTGTGGTACTTGTGGAGGTGATCTAAGAGGGTGTTTCTCATATTTACTCTCACTACCTGTTTTGTCTTCAAAACAGCAAATGAAGGGAAATCTCCCCAATGGGACCCAGATGAAAAAAAAAATTATAGAGGTTTTAGCCTAATACTCTCAGGCTGTATTCACATTACATGTGCACAAAACCTGCAAAAATACTTGTCATGTTTTCGGTGCTATTCATTGTTATTGGCACCCCAATTGGGGCAAACAAGACACACAGCTAAAAACTCTCATATCTCAAAAAGATATGTGGCTTTAGAAATACTTTTATCAACATAACATTCATAAAATTCTTGCCACCTAATTTTAATTAAAAAAATATAATAAGCTGGTGTTCCCTTCTAGTCTGCACTCCACTGAGCAGTGACAAAACACCTGCTGCCGCCATACAGTACACGCTGTCTGTACACGTCATGATTTTATACAGCCTTAAATATGTATCTCACAAGCAAGTGATGATAACCATTTAATTGGGTCCTGAAGTCATTTCTCCTGAAAAACGCCTGAGAGATTTCTGACATATTCGTCTAATTACTCAGTCCCCATCCTGTCAACGCAGCCATTGCACAGAGCGACAAGTTAACACCTCCCAGAAAGACATGCGTGCGTACTCTCTCTATATTTTCCTTCCCGATTTTACTCAACTGACACAGAATTAGCAAAGTCTTAGGAACAAATCTGGTCATTTGCTCATAGGAGACATCCAGATGGGGGTGCCGTGATTGGCTGCTTTCACTTGGCCGGCAACTTAGAACAGATTATGGCTCTCGTGATGAGAGTGAATTAGATCAGTAATTAGCTCAGAGCTTGTAACGAAACACTGTTTATGAAAGTATGAATTCTTTTAAAGTGAACTTGTCATCGCTCTCACCAATTCAAACTGAGCATATGATGGAAAAATTCACAGAAAGTGGATACCTCCAGAGAAATGCCAAAACTATCAGTAGATCCATAAATATGAACAAATATTTTTTTCCCTTCAGATGTCAACTTGGCTCCATCTCCTGAGCCTCCCATTAAAGAAGCTTTAGTCACAATAAATGACCTAAAGGATGTGATAGTGGTAACGTAAAGCTCAAAATTCACTGGATTTGGATCTGTTGATGGTTAAGAAATGCAGTTTTCATTTAGCTTTTAAACTATTGCTTTTGTGTCTTTTTATCATATGGTCAGTTTTTTTCTGGTTTAGATACTTGAAACTACACTGCGGAAAAGGAACGAACACAGAGTGTCAAATTTAAATAAAAATTTAAGGACACTATAAAAGTAAAAGGCAGTGGAGATGTCAGACAAAGGGAATCAGCATCAGCTGCAGAGCTCTTTTTTTTTTTTCGGGCCATCGGTGGCGACGTTCATCATGATTGACCCTGGATTTACTTTGGCGGAAATTGTTTTTGTTTTTTTTAATAAAGGATTTGTCAAAAACCGTCTCTGTGTTTTTATTTTTGACACTTTCTTTGGTGAATGAATTGGGTACAATGTGCCCCATACTCATTCACACGGGGGGGGGGGGCGGGGATCTGGGGGGCCCCTTGTTAAAAGGGGGCTTCCAGATTTCGATAACTCCCATGCCCACAGACCCCCACAACCCTGAACAGTGGTTGTGGGGAAGAGACCCTTATCACCATCAACATGGGGGCAAGGTGCTTTGAGGGGAGGAGCTCCCCGCTCCTAAGCACCCCCCCATGTTGAAGGCATGTGGCCTGTTAAGGTTCGGGGGGGAGCGATTGTGTGTTCCCTCCCCCCTTCCCTGCTCTGCATGCTTGGATAAGAGTCTGGTTTGGATTTGGGGGGGCACATAGTTTTTTGTTTAAATTTTTGACGTGGGGTCCCCCTAAAATATGTACCAGACCCAAAGGGCCTGGTAAGGATTGGGGGGGATCACCATGCAGTTTTGGTTTTTGCTGGCATTGTTTTGCTTACATTTAGCTTTAAGCAGGGAATCCCACTGACAGCTGATTAGTCACTGGTTGTTAGGGATGCAGGCAGCCGCCCGCTCCTTAACAACCCGATATATACTGCTTAACGCCAGCAAAACGCCAGCACAGAAATGGAGAAATGCTAGCATAAAAAGCAAATATTGAAAGTTTTTTTACCCAGCATTTGTCTGTCATCTTTTTTCAGCTTCTAGCGTACATGGAGCTTCAGTGTTTTTCTTCACTCTCAGCCTGACTTGAAATGGCAGCTAATAGACTGGATGTTGAAAACAAAAATATTTTCTCCAAGGAATTTTTGGAAACACAAGTTTTAAATTTTAAACTACCCTAGAGGAATGCTAGTTGGAACATGGTTGCTGTGTGAAACTGTCTTTTAACACTTCAGAGAACCCCAGAGGGCCAGTGCCATCCTGCATCAAGCAAAATGATAAAACCTAAAAAGCAACAACAGCCAGAGACACTGCAACCACTAAAAAACCCACACCGGATTGGCAGGCCTAGGTTTAACCTTGCTCCATTTTTTGGACTAATCAGCCAAGGTGTTTTCTTCCTTCTTTTCAAGCCTATTGTTTAGTTCTATTACTCATTCCTCCTCTTCGTGTCATTCTTTGTATAATAATCTACTTCTGAAAAGCACAGCAGCTATTTCACATTCAAATGTTCCCGTAACAAGTCTTAAAATCTTTTATCTACTTAATGCCCCTTCTGTAAGTAAAAACGTTTGTGGTGTCTGAATGTCATGTTCCCCCTGCTATTACTGAGCATTTGACATATTAACCAGCATTAGGTGGGGGTGTCTGCCTGGCTTTTGTCTTCCTGGTGTGAAGTTGTATATTATGATTGTTGTGCTGAGACTGCAGACTGACAGATCTAGTACAGAGTGTTCTTTGTATAAGATGTGTAAGATGCTGAGTCTGCTGCGAGATGGAGATCTGTCAAACCTGCCACTGAGATAGCCTATTTGATTCAATAACTTTCACTCTTTCGCAAAAGATTCTGGTGTGTCTAGTACAAAGGCCATTCTTTAGTAATTTTCTTTCTGGTCTGTTTAGTCATTTTTATATATATGTTTCTATCTGCCATATTTTTCTGTCCTTGTGACCCCCTCTTATTCGCTCCTTCCCAGTTCTGTATTTGGTTGAACACAGTGACTGCATAGCATGTAGGCTTCCATTAGCGGTTTCCAAAGGTGTTTAGGATGTCTGAGGGGATGTGTGCCATCAGAGCCTATAGGAATGGGAATATAAATCTTTATAGTCTTGGCAGCAGGGACGTGGACAGACACAATGATCTTTTGCATCACTCCGAGTTCCTGCTGCTATTAACATAGAGCAGTGAATATATCTGTTTCAGCTGGGGGTAATAAAAGGCACGAGGCCCCTTTTGGGTCGGTGTCTTCTACTATGTCTAAACCTTGCATTTACAATTTTGCTGTAAACATTCTCTAGGGCTGTTTTTTTTAATACTGGTGCAAATCTGAATATTTTGCTCATGTTCTCAGTAAAACAAGAATGGTTACTACAGGCAATAGCTCCACCTATGTCTATTTTTCTTTTTGTTTTCTGTGTTTTAAATTCCTAATTCAATAACAAAAGTTGATGCATCAGTTTATTTTGTTTTTCTCAGATTTGTGGAGTTACAACAGTATCAAAATCCAACTACATGCAAAATGGTGCTGGTGAAGAGGACAATGCAATCTTTTTTATATCTGTAAATGCATAGTGCTAAGGTGGGAGTGCTGAGGTGTCAGGTGTGGACTCCTATTCCAAGGGAGATTCACCCTTGGCTTTGATTCATACAGGAAGCCCAGATTCTGCATAACAATTGTACTGTGTTCTAAGATCTGCTAAGGGTGTCAATGGAAAGTTAACCACACCTCAAAAGCAGGTCGCAAACACAGTGCAATTGCCTGAACTGGATCGCATGGGTATAAACACCCGTGCAATCCAGTTCCAGCGCAAATAAAAAAAAAGCTGCTTGCACCTTTTTGACACAGATACGGTACGATTTTAGTCATTCAAAATGACTGGCATAAATACCACTGCACAGAATCATATGTAATTTTCTTAGGAATTCAGACGATCACATGTGGTTCATAGTGTGAACCTAGGCTAAAGGCTTCTGCGCACAGCACAGAGTTACCACAGTTTATTAATCTTCAGACATAAAGCTAAAAACAGAGTTCACTTATGCATTTCATCAATGAAGGGCCTTAAAAGCTAAGTTCGGCTTTTTGAGCGGGTTCACACTATAGAAACTCCGGATGCGTTTCTGTATGCATATTTTTTATGCATTCCGGAGCGTTTATGATGCTTTCTGGTTCCTTTTTTCCCTTTTTCTTCACTTTAACCACTTTCCTACCGGGCACTTATACCCCCTTCCTGCCCAGGCCAATTTTCAGCTTGCAGCACTGTCGCACTTTGAATGACAATTGCGCGCAAAACTGTACCCATAATACATTTTTTATCATTTGTTTTCACACAAATAGAGCTTTCTTTTGGTGGTATTTAATCGCCACTGGGTGTTTTATTTTTTGCGCTATAAACAAAAAAAGAGCGAAAAATTTGAAATACAAAGTTTTTCTTTGTTTCTATTATAACATTTTTCCAAACAGGTAATTTTTCTCCTTCACTCATGTGCGTTACACTGATAGGCAGCACTGATGGGCACTGATAGGAAGCATTGATGAGCACTGATGAGGTGGCAAGGATAGGCAGCACTAATGGGCACTGATAGGTGGCACTGATGAGCTGGCACTGATGGGTGGCACTGATGGTCAGGACTGATGGGTGGCACTGCTGGGCACAGGTGCGTGGCACTGTTGGGCATAGGTGGATGGCACTGCAAGGCACAGGTGGGTGGCACTGATGGGCATAGGTGGGTAGCACTAATAGGTACAGCTGGACGGCACTGATGGGCACAGGTGGGTGGCGCAGGTGGGCGGCACTGCTGGGCACTGATCATCAGTGCCCTGATGATCAGTGCCGATCACTTCTGTAACAGCGTGAGGAAATGCAGCTGCTAACCAGCAACTGTATTTACCCGGTGATCTGCTGTGTCATTGGACATAGCTGATCACATGGTAAAAGGCCACTGTGATTGGCCGTTTACCGTATCACATGATCAGCTGTGTCCGTGGACATCATCCCAGAACTAGACAACCGCACTGTATCCGTCTTTCGGCTATAGCGATGTAGGGAAGAAGTTAAATAAGGACATGTGCCTTCGGTGCACTTTTGATGTGTTTTACTGCGTTCCAGTACAGTTCAATGCTGAAAAGATGCGGCATGGTCTACATTTTTTTCTGGAACTGGAACGCACTGGAACTGACTGCACTGATGTGAACTATGCACTGGAAACCATGTAACCTACTATCAATGCATGTTTATGCAGAAAAGAAACGCACTGTACTTTACGTGGTGTGAACTGGCCCTTTAAGAAAAAAAATAATGCATTTTTTTGTCAAGAATCTGCAAAGCATTGCGCCTGCGATCAGTGGATTGATAGAACATGATGACTCTTCCTCCAGCTGTCTGTACGAGCTTTCATTTGGAGAGCTGGAGGAAGTGTCAATGGACTAGGAGTGCACTGATTACTGCGCTTGTGTTCCATTGAAAACTACAAGTCTGTTTGTCACGGGTGTTAGGGGTTGCTTAGCAGCATGTTACACCCTAAATACGGATGTAACATGTTGCTAAAGGTGGAGTTACCCTTTAATCATAGCTATGAATAAGGCCCTTAGTGGCTAAAATGCGTAAGCGGCCTCTGTTTTTTAGATGTATGCCTTAAGACTAATACAGTGCAGTAACTCAATGCTGTGTGCAGGAACTTTTGCTATATGCATTATAGATATATGGGTGAATAAAAGTCACCTTAGGCACCAGTGTGTTTCCATGCAATCAATGCACTGTTGAGGTTAAGCAGGTTACACATATTCTCTTCATGGATTTGATTGGCTAAATGGGCCCCAGCGAAAGAAGTCTAGGTAGCCATAAGCAACTGCCAAGGTTAACCTATTTTTTGCCCAAGAAGAGCAAAGCAACAGGTTCACTTAAATGTCGCCCCTACTAGCTGTGAGTAATTGCCTTTTCTTTGCTCCCCAGTAACAAATAGAAGAAGCTCTGTGTAAGCTCTGCACCATGACTTGGGACTAACACAGGGCTGACAACTCTCTTCCTGCCCCTATGCTTTGGTATGTCACTATGTGCCTAAGCAGGTAGTCACCAAACAGCACTGGCACATGCGGAGTAGGGAACTGAACTCCCGGAAGCCACATGAATGGCAGGGAGGGAAGAGAATGTAAGTATAAGCTACTGATGGGGCTGCTATTAAACTTAACCTGCACAAGCAAAGACCAGGTTCCCTTTAAAATGGCACGGACTATTAACTTTTGCTTATTTTTTTTCTTGTGGCTTGTACCAAGTATCGCTCCGACCCTATTTTGAGCCGCTATCAGAACTTGAAACCCATTTCTGAAGCCTTGCTTTACTGTGATGTTGGAAGCAAAATGACCTCAACACACAATGCAGTTTTGTGCATTAAGGAATATAGTTTATCAAGACAATGTTAAATCTTTATGGTGGGAGTGTCCAAAAATTCAAGTATTTTGGAAGACAATAGTTCATTTAATTGGGATGATTTCTGAGATGAATATAGGATTGGATCCAGAGATTTGTCTATTACAAATAATCGGGTATATGGCACTAAACGCAGAAAAGGGTTTGATACCCAAGTTTTGGCATAGAACACAGGTGCCGAGGGAAGAGGATTGGGTAGATAGAGTGAATCAGATTTGTAGGATGGAGAAATTGTACCATATGCAGTAAGACAAGATGGGGTTATACTATGTGAAATGGAGAAAATGGGAAGAATTTGTACTTAAGGCGAAATATATGAAGCTTTAGGGAGTGATATGTGAAAGTGCCTCTTACTTTTGTAGGGCAGACGTGGAGAAATGCAGGGTGGGTGGTATTGGGGGGGGGGATGTTAGTTGGGAGGGGGAATAGATATAGAAAGGGATATAATTAATGGTTTTGTATGTTGCATGAGAAAATGATGGAATATGTATTTTATCTGGAAACTTAATAAATAATTAAATAATAAAAAAAAAAGACAATGTTAAATCTGAAACTTGAACTCTTTGGGCTGGAATTATATTTTTAACTTGTAACAATGGCACATTCACAAAAAAAAAATAATAATATTAATAATAATGTGCACATATATTGATAATTTATAAACTTGCTAACATGCTCTAAAATCCAAACCCTACGGTTTGGATTTTAGTAAATGAGGTTCAGCCTTTCTATATAGTGAAAAAAATGTGCATAGTTTTATAAACTCATTTATTTTTCCATACAGAGTGGTATAAAAGCTAGCACATGACCATGCCATTACAGCAGTTGGAGAGCGCTTGGACATGGTAAAGCACTTTGCATTAATGGAAATGGTAATCACGTATCAGAAAACATGATACAGATTTTCTTTTGAATGTTCCAAATGCATGGCGAGCACTGCAGGATTAACATGTGGTGATATTGTGCTAAAATCACGCCAAGGAAAACAGTGTCACGTTTCAAGGGTCAGACTCAAGCTTTATCCCTTAATCAAAATATTGATAAAAATGATCGCCTGTTCCCCAGATAGAACACTTGGAGAAAACACAAGCGGTGACATTTATGACGTGATCTGGCATTCGTGATGCTATTACTGCACCATGTTTAACAGGTCTTCCGCCAACGCTTCTGCTTTCTGGGTGAACTCCACCAGGCTCCCTCGCCATGGGGTGAGCCAAGCGTACATGAGACTAGCAACTCACATGTCTGCTCTGCTATTAAAAAATCACTGCGTTCTAGAACTGTGTTTCTAAATCCATGTTTTGTGCATCTGAGTAGCCCAAGGGGTTAATTTGCCTGTTAACCCCTTCACGCCTAAGGGTAAAACAAATGTAAATGCCTAAGCAGAATTTTGCAACTTTGCCATGTGTTAGTAAAACCGTACATATCATCACAACTACTTTGTACATCCAGGTGAATTATATATTGTTTTTTTCAGGACAAATTGGGCTTTAATTTTGTGGTAAATGGTAATGGATATCTCCTGATTTCTTTTTTTTATTATCAAAGGAAAACTGGCCCAAAATAGTAAAAAAAAAAATCATTTTTTTTTTCATTTAGCTGTGTGTTTCTTGTTACTACCATAACCTACCACCAAAGAACAACCCAAAATAAATTCTCCAGCTCTTGACGATCACAGTGATACCATATGTGTGTTATTTGTTGTTTGTACCCATAGTACAACCCAGAACAATAGTGCACATTTTGTTTTAGTTTTTGTTTTTTACCTAAAACACACTGACACCAAATTTTTTTTAAATCCTGACCTTTGACCCTGACCCAAACACTAACCCTGACACTGAACTAGATGAAACCTTGATCTAGTTATTTTTTCTTTTATTTTTTAATATTTATTATTTTTTTTAATACAAACATTTTTCTTTTCCCTCTATGCCAGGAGTTAGAGAAATACAATGTATCTCTCCTCCATTCACAGAGAAAAAAAAAAGGGGACGGGCTGTACAGTGACTGATCACTGTGATAGCCAATCAGAGGCTATCACAGCAATCATGTGACCCGGAATCGGGAGTCCCGGGTCCCGACTGTGACACCACGGTCTTTGTGCTGGGAGCGTGCCGCACGGCGTGCTCCCAGTACAAAGACAGGTATGCAAATATGCGGCCCCGAGGAAAAAAGCCCTGTTCTGTGAGGCCGCATATTTGTGTTACGTCGGCATCAAGGGGTTAAATTTGTGAAACGAACTAAAATGTTGTATTTTATTGAGCGGGATGGAGAAGGTTTTGAATTAACCACAAATAAAAAGGTACAGGCAATAATTGCATACAAGTATTAGGTATTTCTAATAAACTGGCAGGTTGTGTAAAGTGAAACTAAACTCACAGAAATATTCACCTCCTCTAGTCTAGTGATGCAGCAGTTAATCCCTTACTGTCTGCTGTCATCTTCTTCCTGGCTACTTCATGTGTGTGGGAGTCAGCCATTCGGGCACAGCCATAATGCGCTGGGAATGCATGCTAAGCTGCGCATGTGCAGCTCAGTGTGCATTCAATAGAAGATCTCAGTGTTTGCTGATGATACAAAGCTAAGCAGGGCAATAACTTCACAGCAGCATATAGAAACTTTACAAGAAGATATCAATAACATAAAAGGGAGGGAAAATGCATTTAAAATGCAGTTTCATGTTAAAAATGAAAAGTAATGCACTTGGGTGCTAACAATGTGAACGCAAGTTACTCGCTATTGGGAGAACCTTTGGGGGAATCCAGGATGGAACAAGATCTAGGGACCTAGTAGATCACAGGCTCAGCAATGGCATGCAGTGCCAAGCTGCAGCAAGCAAGGCTAGAAGACTATTAGTAAGGTTTAAAAAGGCTATTTACCCAAGAGATAAAACTATAATTCTACCACTTTACAAAACTCTGGTCAGGCCACATCTAGATTATGCTGTCCAGTTCTGGTCACCAGTCCTCAGGAAGGATGTACTGGAACTGGAGAGAGTTCAGAGCAGGGCAACAAAGCTACTAAAAGGGCTGGAGGACCTCAGTTACGAGGAACAACTGCAAGAGTTTCCCTGGAGAAGAGACGCTTAATAGCGATATACAGATATCTCCATGGTGAGTCTAGCATAGGATGAAAATGATTTAGTCTCAGGTTACTTAAAACAATACGTGGCCACTCAAAGAAGTTGGATGAGTGGTTTACCTTAAACTGTGTAAGTGGTTCATTTCTGTCAGAGCGGTAAGGATGTGGAACTCCCTTCCACGATTGGTGGTGTCAGTGCAAGGTTTGATCATTTAACCTCTTCACGCTGGCCGCACACAAATGTGCAGCCGCCCGGCATCTGGGCCTAGACGCCGAGCGGCCGCACATTTGCGTACAATTAACAAAAAACATATGAGCTGAGAGCGCGCAGCCTGCGCACTCCCAGCACACATGCCCGGTACTCACGGAAAGGTCCCGGTCTGTTTTTTCGATCGGGACCTTTCCCGATCATGTGACCGCCGTGATGACGCGCCATGGCAGTCACATGATCCCTAAACCTCGCCCCGCCGGTCCCGCCTCCCGGCTTCTGAAACTCTTAAAGGGCTGGGAGGCGCCAACGGGAAGGGGTTAAAAAAAACTCTTAGATGGGTATCTTAGCAAACATAATATACAGGGATATGGGAAATGGTATGGACATAAAAACACACACACAGGTTGTACTGGTGTCTTTATTTAACCTTGCCGTCTATGTAACTGCAAGCAGGCAGGCTTTTTTTTATTGCCGAAGAGACATAGCATGCTGTCTGCTCGCTGTTTTTTAGTATTCGAGTTTAGTTCCACTTCAAAGCGGAACTAAACCCATGAATTTAACGGTTTCCAAAAACAGTTATTCAAGGCATGCCGTAAATATCAGTCACAGTTACTTGTGCTCTCAACGGAACTATCAAGCTATCAAATGGCTGGTGTCATAACTGGTCACATGTGAAGCACCAAGAAAACTGCAGAGTAAACAGTGAGGCGAAGATAGCAGCTTTTTTGGATGTAAAGGATAGGAGGGTTTAATTCCACTTTAACCACTTCCAGACCAGCGATCGTTTATGTACATCTCCATTTCAGAAGCTTATACCGGGCTGAGGCCTGCAGCTGCAGGCATTAATCTGGTATTTTTTTCTGTTAAGCTACCAGAGCAGTTTTATGTAAAAGCAATTCTACCTGATAATTTGCTTTTACAGGTGGCAGAAAAGAAACCCTCCCTCCTCCTGCCGATGCCTCTCCCGGCTCTCTTGTGCAGGCAGGGAGCCCAGCACTGAAGTTGGCGCTTTGGACGGCTGTATATGCCCAGCCGAAACATTTTTCTAGTTTTTTGTACAGAATGGGGAAAGGTTGGAACACTTTTCAGGTTTTACAGCTGTTCAGAGATCCATCAGAGCGATTTACCCTTCCTGTCCCGCTGACATTTTAACAGACAGGAAATAAGGGTGACACTTCAACAGCAGCACAGATTCCAAAACTTATCAATGTTACTATGTGAAGCAACATTATGGTCAGGACTGTTTCAACCCATGTTGATTAAGCTGAACAGAGCATGACACTGTGAAAGAACATCAGTACCTGGATTCATGTGCCAGTTGTACAAATTAATTGTGCTGATGCCGGTTTTGTCCACAGTTCAAAGAATGGAGCCGTTTCAGACTTCTTATAGCCTTGACTACCATCAGAAACCTAAACCTCTCAGGTTTATAAAATTATGGCAAAATGTTTTTTTGAATAGGACAGAACAATGAAGTTACAATGGGTAATCTGTACACACATGGGATATAAATGGAACATAACTGCCACTGAAATCTCCTTTTGCTCCTTGTGACTGTCCATTGCATTGCAGACTGCAAGGATACACTGCATACATGAAATATGACAATTTTTACGTTATGCCTTGCTCACATATCATCAAAATAAGCTGCAGAATCTTCTAAGAAATTAAGTATATTATAGATTTATACTTATTTGAATATACATTTATAGTCTAAGGCCATATGGTATACAACTCATGTGAAGCTTTTTTTGTGGGGAGTAAAGATGGCCCCTCACAATCTTAGAAGGTGACTAGGAGATTCTATGTTCTATATTTGCCTTGTATGTTGTTAATTTTTGAAGCCATATTGTGGATTCTATTTCTTGTTTCTTGGGCGTTAAGGACTCCTACTCACTGATGTTATTCTTACTGATCGTAAAACTGGAAGGATTTAATAAAAGCTAAAAAAACAATGCTTCACTTTGATTAAGCTCTATATTTTTTGCTTCCTCCCCCCCCCCCTAAAAATCTGCACAGCTTCTCGCATACACACAAAATCTTTTTCCATTTTAATGCAAATCCTGCTAAGGCAGACACTGGGGTGAAATAACCAGCAATTGAAAACATATTATTAGCCAACGTGCTGTGACTGTAATGTGCAGCGCATGTGTAGAGAGCTCCATCAAATGTAGTCTAGCATGTGCATTGTATACAATATGCAATGTAACTTGTTAGCTGGCCAGTGCTTACATTGGGCCCCAAGTGAATTGAACCTCTCTGTATTAGGTTTTTAGAAAGCAAAGCTTTCATTTTTTTCTTTACTGCTGCAGAATTTCTAATGTAATGATAGTTTTATTCCCGGTGCTGCAGCATCCTATACCTGCTTGGAGACCCAGCTGGATGCAGTAACCAAGGACTCATGCAGGGAGGGGTCTGAGAACATAAGGGAAGCCCTGGACCTCTCACACTGCTGCAATTGGATATATATATACCCTGCCTGACAACAGTGTGCCTGCCTCCTGCTGGGGACAGGAGATTCCACGACTCAACCAATCGCAGGGGCACATTCATACTGACTTTGGAGTTAACCCTTTGCCTGCTGTGAATTTATGCAGATGCAGGTCAAAATTTCCTTTTAACTATTTACTGCTGGAAGAAAAATAATTATTCTGAATAATTTTTGTTATATTCTGTGCTGCTTTTTTGCCTCAACACAACCATTTCTTTTGGTTGGGCTTTGCTGAGATGTACCACCCACTGCCTTCCTATATCTACTGATGCTGGCCATACAATACAACCTGACTGAACAATCAGTTATGTTAACATAGGATTGTACAAAAATCTTTACTCGTATATACAGTTGTGGTCGTAAAAATTGGATGAGGCTTACAGCTGCTCCTAGGGGCATCTGGCATTTTGTTTCTGCCTCTAAACTCCCAGCATTTTAGCCTATATGTCCATGCATACATAAATGTTTAGAAGGTGTTTATAGGCAGATATAAAACCCACTGCCAGTGTTGCATGCTTGGTGGACTTGCCCACTGATTCAGGCCTTTTGGAAAGACGTGTATAACTCAATTGTCCGCATCCTTTGACCTAGATTTTAGCCCTCCTCAATACCTATTCCTGCACTCTTCAGTTATGGGCTCTTCTTATTGCAGATCCTTACCCATGTTTTTGGTCATGGCATGCGTATGTGCATTCCAACACACTGGTGCATGGCCACTATACCCACCTTACGCTAATGGATTGTTCAGGTGAATAGACTAGCTGAGTTGGAGGAACTGATCCATATTGCCCGTGACTCCATTCACAAGTACTCCCAACGTTGGGCGTGTTGGCTCCATTTTCAGTCCACTGGGGAATATTGTGATCTCTGGAACGGATCGACAACAACCTGATCTAAATTGCCAGTGCCATTTAGAATCCTACGGAGACTCTGTGTTCTTGTTGAACCGATACTCTGCCCGATAACTGAGCACCTCATGGTCTTACTGTCCGTTTATGTCTCGGACATGTTGGTGCATCCTACTTGGCTAGAGGATCCTGGCGTGCTTTTGGAATGGGGACTGGGTACCTTTTCTGGCTTTATTCTTTTTAACCCCTCAACTTTCAGTTTTTCTTCATCCTTCTCTGCCTCTCTCTTGTATCTCATTTTTCGTAACTGTTGTAGTCTGTTTATTTATAAGCTGAGTACAACTGTTTGGGATGTCTAGGTTAGACGATCTCCTGTTTCGTGATTATATATGCAGCTCCACTGAGGTTAATTCCAGGAGACTTACTGTATTTCCTACTTTTGATACCTTTGTAACAGCTATATTATACATTTGGCTGCTACCCATTTCTTAGCTTTTGAATGTGCCTACTGCTGTAATTCTTCTATTTTTGTCAAATGCAAACCTTTTGCTTTCTCTGTATGTTGATATTGACCTTAATAAACATTTTTATGGGAAAAAAAACCCACTGCCAGTGTGTCCAGGAGCAGCACTGTTTTGGCAAAAAAAAAAAAAAACTTGACACATGTAAATGGCAATTAATTTCAATGGCCAGAATAAATTATTTATTCTGATCAATGAAATGAATTCATGGCTAAAGGCTTGCACTCACTTAGCAATTGGTGACATTATTAATCTGTGCAAGAGCACTATTGCAAGACTTGGGATATTCGCTTAGCTTTCTCAGGATCACATAGCTTCTATTTACTTTTTCTAATTTCAGCTTGTTCAATTCAGCTTTGGCAAAAAAATCTGAAAGTTGATTGGTTTCTATGCAGAGGTGCACCATATTTTACACTCTTCAGTTTTAGTAAATAACCCCCATACTGTTTGGAGAGTTACCAACACTGTTCATGACCCTGGTAGGTCTACAAACCTAGATCCTTTCTGCTTCCATCATGTTTTTAGCGTTCCATAAGGTGAAGTCGTTTTGTTTATTCTACTGCTTGTACGCATTTACCACAAGTTCCACCTACTCACATTTCAGAGACAGAAGGAACAGACACCCATAATCACAACTCTCATGACAAGAATCCTCTTTTTTCCGCTCCGGGATTTTTTTAAAATAATTACTTACAAATACTTAATTACGAAAGCTCCAAATTAATTTTAGCTTGTTTCTGCGTCATCCTTTACAAGGACTTTATGTAATGGAATGATGTTTTTTTTTCTAGCGATGTGTAGAATAATCTTGAGGTGGATCATGGGCTGAAGAGGCTTTCATTTTTTCTTTCAGATTAGTGTGTTACTTTTTATGTTTTTTATTTCAATCATTAAATGTATATACATACTAACAGCCTGCTCATGAATCCTCCTTGGTGTTAGCGTCCTGTAATCCCCTGCACAGCAGAATTCACACTTGGAGAGGCAGTACTATGAGTAAATCAGGCTCTATTGCTGAGCACAGTCCAATACTATGAACATGCCTACATGAAGGAAAATAATGAGGAAGATTTAAAGTAGAGCTACAGGCCAAACTTTTTTTTATTTTGAATAGAGTAAGGGAGGGTTATAACCCCTGTCAGGTTTTTTTTGTGCCATCTGTGTCCCACTGGGGAGATTTACTTTCACTTCCTGTCCCATAGCCAAGACAGGAACAGAGAGGAAATCCCTGCAAACTAAGGGAATCCCTTGTGGTCCCCCAGGTCTCCAGAACTAGTATCCCCATTGGAAGATTTCCCCTCTATTATTTTTCTAGGGACAAGGCAAAATTTGGGATTTTCTTTTACTTTCACTTTCATTAGTAATGGTAAACAGGACAAACAGAGACGACGAATATCCCTAACGGGGGCACAGAAAGCAATAAAGAATTCTAACCCATCTCCACTCTGTCCTAAACTAAAAAAAAAAAAAAAGTGCTGTCTTTAGTTATACTTTAATTCTATTTCCTTGTCTAGGCAGCACTATGTTCTGGACAATAATACATTCCTTAGCTGTAGTATGATCTGGCTGTACTGTCTGACAGGTGTACCCGGACCAAAAGACTGGTTGAACAGAATTAAAAATCCTTTGGCAGGTAAAACAGTTAAAACTGATTTCCAGCCTATACCTAACTAGTCCTAAAAATGTCCGCCCTTCCCCATAACACCTATGCTGACTAACTTGTATAAGGGTATATATATATATATATATATATATATATATATATATATATATATATATATAAAAATATATATATATCTGTTTTCAGCCGTTCCAGTCTGGTCATGTGATCTGGCTCTACTGTGTCAGCCAGGGGTGGCTGCATGGGAGAGGAGGGAGCATCAGCAACGGCTGGGACATGGGAAGCCCCTGAGGTGATGCCACCGCCGCTACTGGAATTTCCAGCGATTGTCAAGCGCTCTCTCCTTTCCCCTGCAGCTTCCACTGGCTAACACAGGGGATAACGTGACGGGACCACAGTGGACTGTGAATAGGTAAGTATATACGTCTTTTTTTTTTTTTTTTTTTTTTTTTTTTTTACACGGTTTAGGCAGTATAGGTGTTAGAAGGGGGAGGGAACATTTTTAAAACTAGTTGGTATTAGGCTGGAATTCTACTTTAATGCAGAGTATATTTTAATTTATGATGACCAGTCTACTGAAGCCATCCTGCATACTAGTCTTTGACTGGTATTGTTGTTGCACCCCTACTGGCCATCACAATGTCTGTAATCCATGCAGGACTAGGGCCCAGATTATCGGGGTGGGACCTGGTAAAAATACCCACTCGCTTTTTAGCACTGAAGAGCATAGGAGACACCAGGAGACATAGAAACATTGATTAAGGCTAGTACAGTATTACCTGTTAGAGCAATTATTTTTATTATGTTGCTAATGACTTATAAAGTATAGGGAGAGGGTATGCAGTTATGGTCAGGAGAATCAGTAATCTTTTTTTTTAATGTGACTTCAATTTGGCTTTAAATAGTAGTTTCTCAGTTTCTATTTGACCTTTTCCTTGGCCAGTCCAGTGACGCTTCCTCAATAAGTACATTAGTCAGTTATGCTAGGTATTAGCACAACTTAGCAAAGAAGTAGCAGCCAAGAATCCAGATAAGTATGTTAGGGTGGGGCATTCCCAGTCACTAAAGTGCAGATTAGTGGCTAAATCAGATGAATGCTTCTCAGGCCGTGTCTGGCAGCTTTTGGGGAAAAAATAGATACAATAAAGGTAATCTTTTACCCAAAACTGATATTTATTATTTCATGGTTGTTGGCAAGTTGAACCAAATGCTAATTTTTAAAATCTCACTGGAACTCTGATAGTTAAATATCTCAGTTCTGCAGTTCAGCATCCATAACAAAAATGAATAATTGTTAGGCACCCCCAATGGATTCTCCATTAATTAGACTAGGGAAAAAATTGGAGAACACAGTAGCAAGGGAGACACCTTTGTTGTAGATTCATTGGAGAGGATGTAGACTCAAACGACTGCTCATGAAACATCACTAAATTCTCTGAGATAAAGGAAGCTGCTGAGTGATTCTCCCCAGCAGAGCTGATGCAAAATGGTATCGGACGTTCTGGATGGAACTGACGTTTATAGGATAAGTTCACCTTTTGGACAAAAATAATAAATGCACATTTTTTTTTTGCAGGTAAAAGAATGTGCATTTATTATTATTGTCCAAAAGAGCCTGGAAAGCATTGCACCAGCGATCAGTAGATCATTGATGCCATGCAGGTTTCCTGCAGACCTGTCAGTATATGTGCTTGCCTTACAGGGATCTATGGTCAAGCAGATATACTGACAGGAAGATTCAGTGAACTACCATGGCGCTCCACAGTGCCATGGTAGTTTATAGAAAACTACAAGCCAACAGCTGCTAAGGCTGCCGGGACTTGTAGGCACTCACTTGTAGAACACTGTGAATGAGGGACGAGGCCATGAGGGCGAAGTCCCACGCGGCCACACTGTTTTCACATTTTAGAGATAGTACGGGGGAGCTTCTCCCCATACTATCTGTCAGAGGGAGGGGGGGTGGCGGGTGCAGATGCAGCTATGGGAACATGTTGCATGTTCCACCCTAAAAATGGATGGAACATGTAACATGTTCCAAAGGTGAACTTATCCTTTAAGTATTATCAGTAACATTTTACTAGAGGGATGTGTGATCCCAGAGGCCAATCACCAGGCCTGAACACTGTAACAAGGCCAGTGATGTCATCACCCAAGTGAAGCCCCAACAGCATTCATCACGTAGTTCACACAGGGTTTGGACTCCTGTTTCTTATAGAGCAGGGGTGGGGGAGAGTCAGTTAGAATTCTGATCACTGACTCTGCAAATTGGCTAACTTCTCTCTTATGCCTAGTACACACAATGAGAAAATTGGATAAAAAAAAAAAAAAGAATTTAGAGTGATCATTCGATAATCTGATCGTTGGTACACCACTTTTGAGAGCTGATCATGACAGTTCATGAAAAAATATCCACATGGACAAGCACAAATTTCATAAGATAACAGAACAAGCAATTTTCATGCAATTAGTATAGTATATGGAAAAAAACAAGTATCCAAGACCGCGCATGCTCAGAAAACAAAAGAATACATTACATAGCTTCTGAAGTTGTATTATGTCTTCTGAGAATTTTCGTAGCTTTAGTAACCTATTTGTTTCTGATATGAGACTAGCATGCAATAAAGAAGGACAATAATTCGTCTGGTATTCTTATCGTGTTTTGTAGACATAGGAAGGATACAATCATAGTGCAGGCACCTAACTGCTGTATTACATGGCACAGGCCATACATCAATAAAGGAGACAGATGAGTGGCTAATAGTCTAATCTGGGTGACACAGGTACATTACAATGTATTTTCTGTGAGTACAGATCAAGATACAGATGTGCAAATCTGTTCTTAAAAGTTTAGTTGCCAAGGATGAATGATTTCTTCTGATAGGTGAACGAACCAACTTGCTCAGTGATCTAATACTATATCAGTTTACTTCAGTGGAATATAGGCCTTCCTGACCCTAACTTCTGATCTTGGTTAGAAGGGTCCAGTGAGGTTCCCGCTTTTATTTTCCAGTGAATGGATCAGGGATTTATGAGATGGGATTTCATGCTCCCCTGTGATGTCACTGCTTAAAAAAGACAAGTTTTGCCTTTTAATTCTAATTTATCAAGGAAATTGTATTTTTTCATTTTGGATAGAGTAAGAGAAGGTTATAACCCTGGAGAGGGTTTTTTTTTTTTTTTCACCAGGGTTACCAGAACTAGTGTCCCCATTGGGAGATTTCCCCTGTATTACTGTTCTGAGGACAGCTCAAAACGTGGGATTTCTTTTCACTTTTGGTGATAATGGTAACCCTGACCAATAAAAAGGGTGGATCTCCCTAATTTGGGCACAGACAGCAATAAAAACTTGACAGTTGTTCTGATCTCTTTTCACTTTGTCCAAAACAAAAAAAAAAAAGGTTTTGCCTTTAATTATACTTTAAGTGTTATCCTAATGTAATTAGGTGTCCATTTATGACACACAGAATAGCTGAGATTCAGAGGATCACAGCTATTCTCTGGTCATTCACAGTTTATAATACCCAGGAGAATATGTTCAGCCCTTCTCTGGAAATCTGTGTTCTCCCTCCAGATTCTCCAGCCCAGAGCTGGAGAATCGGAGGGACCGAAAACTAAGCAGAGATAATTTACCTCTGCTTAGTAAACTGATCTTTTACTGTAATCTCGCGAAATTATAGTAAAATCAGCCATTTTCCAGAGTTTGTAGACCGTTCTCCAGCGTTTGGAGACCGTTCTCCCTTCGATCGGGGAACTGCTTCATAAACTGCATTCACAGGAGAACTGTGTTCTCCGAGAATGCCGGAGAACTGAGCAGCGATCTATTACCGCTGGTTCATAAACGGACACCTAAGTACTTTATTTGAGCAGTGAAATCACTGTGTGGGTATGCCTGTTTCACAATTCCCAGTGCTCTCAGTAAATAAATAAAAGTGGGATTCCCTGTGGAACCTGTTCATGCTGCTGACCAGGCAGTTACTGTGGGAGTGGGAAACCCAACCTCATGGTCCTCCATTGGTGGACCATTACGAAGCTGAACTGGTACAGAGTCTAGTAGTGAAGTGGTTGACGAAATTTGTTCCCCTCTAATTTTCAGTTATTGAGTATGTTTCCTGTGTAATTTTTATATACATTTATATACATTTTATATACCTACTGTTTACATACTTTATGGGATGGTATTTCACGTAGATATGTGTACTTCATACAAAATCTTGTAGCTACCTTTTATACCAATATCAAAATCTGAAATACAAATAGACCTTGGACGCTAATTCAGCTTTTCCCTTTCTGGCCAGGCAATGTACTCACCTTCTCTGCCATCCTCTGAACATAATGGGGTTGATTTACTAAAATTGAAGAGTGTTAAATCTGGTGCAACTCTGCATGGTAGCCAATCAGCTTCTAACTTCAGCTTGTTCAATTAAGCTTTAACAAAAAAACATAGAAACTGATTGGCTTCTATGCAGAGCTGCACCAGATTTTGCACTCTTCAGATTTAGTAAATCAACCCCAATGTGTGTTAACTGGACCCAGCCATAGAGAGTAATATCCGTCTCCAACTCTGCACCAAGGCCAGCTATTATTTTTCAGCCCATTAATTTTCTAGCAAAGCTGAATGCCAGATGATATGACCAGTGGCCTTCTTGCCCAGGAAGTTTGAGTTTGTCTGCATCTGAGGTCTGTATTTGGGATTCAAATTCTGGTTTGAAATGGGGGTTTGTATGGAAATACATTTGCCCTTCAGCTCAGACTGATACAATTAACGTGAAGCTTAATACATTCACAAACCTATTTTAAAAACTGGTGGGAGTTAAACATGCAGAAAAGCATCGTACCACTATTGTATGTGGCAGGAAATCGTGAAGGTGAAGCCGCCTCTCTGAACATTCTCTCATTTGCCTGAATACATGATGTACAAGGCCAGCTCAGAGAGAAAACCCATGCAGTTGCCATGTTTGTAAACACAATGTACAGCCAGTGATTTGCTGAAGAATGTGAAGTCTTTGTGCTGGTTTAGTGTGTCCCTTCAGAGGGTTTTTATTGTTTTGCGCTGTGTGGCAGCTTAGCTCAGGTCTGTCCACACATCTCACAGCTGTCCAGGCAAGCAGGACCAGCCTTCTATAATTAACTGTTCATTCATCTTCCGATCTATAGTCCTGTGAAAACAGTACCAGCAGCCTCCCAGCCTGGGGGATTAATTGGAGGCAATGCTGTACAACAGCGTGAACTGTTAGTTCATTGCAGGTACACTTCAGCTGCACAGCTTGATATTGGATGATAACCAGCATTTTTTAAAAAGGCTATGTACTTCTAAACTAGACACAATACGATTCCAGAACAACAGCAGACAGACGTTCCTGTTGAAGACACGTATTCTTTATGGGCTCCCAAGACTCCAAATGTCATGTATATCTTAACAAATTTATGTTTGGTCCTGCACTGCATATTAAGACGCTTTCGTTGTATGCATAGCAAACACTTTTTTGTAGTTTTTGATAAAGTATGAAGAATTAAAACCCCTCTCAATCTTTAACTACTGCCTATGTCCCGACTGGGAAGATTTCACCCTATCTGACCTTGTGACTATTGTCACTGAGACAGAAACTGATGAGAAATCCCCATTTTTAAGCTGTCACCAAACAAGAGGTGAGGGGAAATCTTCCAATAGGGTAACCTGTTCCTGTGACAACAAAAAAAGGAATTTCCCTTCATTTTGTGATTTCCTCTAAATTTTTGTTGCATTTCTGGCAAAGAAATTGAAGGAAAATCTCCCCAATGAGGAGATCAGTAAACCAGACATGAGTTCTAATCATTCCCCAATTTAAGGATAAAACAAATGCTTTTGCCTCAACACACAGATTACTGTGGTTCAAGTAACCAAAAATACTGTACTCAGGGGCGGACTGACCATTTGGAAACTCGGGCACTGCCCGAGGGCCCGGGGTCAGTAGGGGGCCCCATGAGATGCCCCTGGTACCTTTTATATAGGCTTTTTTGAGTTTGGGCAAGGACACAGGGGCCCCATGATCCCCTATTGCCCGGAGGCCCCATGAGTTGTCAGTCTGCCCCTGACTGTACTTGTCAACAACTTTGTACATCCTAATGTACTCCTGGCTCATCAGAGACCTAATATACATCCTAATGTACTCCTGGCTCACTGGGGGCCTTTTGTAGTTCTTTTGGCAGATTTCTGTGAAAAATGTTTCTATGTATTAAGGCAAGAAAAAAAACCCACTTTTTACCCTGTACAACCAGTCCTAGTTTACAAAGTATTGTTACTGTAGATAAAAGTTACAAATTGTATGTAGGCATTTTTACTGTTACATTATGTGTTTGGTACAAAGCATGGCAAAGTTATATGCAAATGAAATAAAGGCAGTTTCTGGAATTAAAGAGGTTGTAAAGGTAAAAGTTTTTTTTATCTTAATGCATTCTCTGCATTAAGGTAAAAAACTAAAAAACTTTCAATGTCAGCTCCCCCCTGCCTCCCTTTAAATACTTACCATATCTAGATCCAGAGCTGTGCACATCTTCAGCAGTGCTGCTCCTTTCTCCCATCTTCGCCTCCCCAGGGTTGTGCCACATTGTGTGTGTCAATAGATGCATGCAGTGCAGCTTGGGTTTGAGCCTACATGAGTGCCCCCATATCACCCAAGCTTGTTATGGGGGCACTCAGAGACCAGAAGACTGTCAGGTGGGGGACCCCAGAAGAGGAGAATCGAGGTAAATCCATTGCAAAGGGCAGGTAAGTATGACACTATACCAGGAGGCTTTACCTACAGTGACAATTTGGTGAACATCAAATTCTCAATATAGCTCCTAAAGTGTATCTATTAGCAAAATAGAAAATTACATATAGGATACAGTCTGTCACTTGAAATAATACAGTATTTTTTTATCTAAGTCGCCTGTAACATAATTTTATTATCTGTAAATCCTGCTAGTAGATCAATTTCCAAGGTGACAATCCTTTCTACAGTGAAATCATACAGCAACATCCTGTGGACCTAGACAGACATGTAGTTTAAATGGACTTAAAGTAATAGACAAAAAAATTAAAGCAGTACTCCAGCTATCACTTTTTAAACAGTTGCAGCAAACATTTTTGTTTCTTTTGATAAAAAGGGTTAAACAATAAATAAAAGCTGACTATTGTAAACACCCCAGCATGGCTTTAACCAACTCCTGTAACTGCAATTTTTGCCCAAAAAGAAGTGAGCAGACAGGCTGTTTATTGCAGAAGAGACAAGCAATGTTTCTTCAGCAATAAAATAAACGTACCTGCCTGCTCAGTGTTCATTACAATGTACACTGAAGTAGGCATGTGCCTGTGTGATGGGATGACTGAAATCAAGATGGCCAAAGATCATCACCCGGAAGAAGCCGGGGAGAAGATGCCAGTTTTGGTAAAGGACTTCAGAGTGTTGGAGTGTTAGAGCTGCAAGTTAAGTATTGCAGACTTTAGTTCTGCATTAAGCTGGCCATGCTCTAGTAGATTTTTTAAGAAACGTTTGTACTGATATTTGCACAAAACATTCTGTACATTTGATGTCTGGACGAATGTAGTTTGAAAGGATTTCAAAGTTTTGTTTGTTTTTTAACATTCAGTTTTGGAAACATTGTAATTTCCTACATGAAAACCACATACACTATTCAAGAACTCATTTAATTAAAAAAAAAAAAAAAAAGAATTTCATCCTGCTCCCATTTTTCATCACTGTGGCCAAAAATGTACATTGATTAGTTTCCACTAACGATTACAAAATCAAACGAGCATTCTTCAAATGAAAATTTTTGAACAAAATTCTACTAGTGTAAGGCCAACTTCACTGGTAGGGCTAACTGGTAATAAGACTATGCTAAAGAAGGCGAATAAAAAAAAATGCTGTTTTATTGTTACGGACAGACTGCATCATATTATTATTTTTTATTATCATATATAGTATGTCATCTTTCATTTTGCTCATAGTTTGACTCATGCCACAGATAAAAGATCACCTGAAGTCTGACAGTTGCTATCAATTGTCAGTGCTCTCACACTGCAGATTTCAAAAACAGTGAACAGTGACTTTCTAAAAAGTGTTATTCCATCTTTAGACTAGATTTTTAATCCGACAAGGATCCTACACCTAAATGATGACCTATCCCCATAGTAAATGTTTGGTACATGTATAATGTTATGGTGTGTAGTACACAGATCACCTGCACTGGTGTCTCCTCAGTGAATTGTGTGGGTGACCATAAATGCGCCTCTTTCTGAAGGAAGCAGTGCTTCCGCAAGTAGACTGATTTGTCATTACTGATATAAATAGAGACCTGCAACCTGTGATGTGTATATATAGCAATGACTATTTTTATTCCCCTTTTCCTTGAATAATTGAGAAACACACAGTGACAAAAATCATACAATTCTCTGTCAAGCCCAACATGATGTTCTTCATCAAAGACAATAGTACAAGGAAAACAGAGCCCTGAAACATGTTTTCATGTGGACAATTAAACATATGACCCAGAGGCAGATCATGTAATATTACATCAGCCATATGTGATTGCTGTAATTTGACTGAATTGTACTAGAATTATGTATTTCATATCACCTCTGGTGCTGAGGTTAACAAGTCCAGTAAAGCAGACATACTGCATACTGTGATAAGAACCTCCTAACATGTCAATCAACCTTCCAAACCAAGCCCATCTTCACCCCCCCCCCCCCCCCCCGCACACACAAACACACAGCCAATAAAAAGGGCCTCTCTGACCAATCACTCCCAATGGGTAGAAGTGAGGGATTTCTGGCGGTGGGCTACTGAGGCTTCAGGGCAGGGTTTAGCCCTCAAAATTGAAGAGTCAAGTCACTTGTAACAAAATATACTAAAAACAAAAAGGTTTTTCTGGTAAACAAGGATAATAGTAGACAATGTGTAATGTTTAAAATGGATGTCAGATGCACTTGAAATGCTGGTGTAAGAGTAACAAACAAACCTATTCTTGAGAAACCACCTCTTCACTTGCCAAACTATCAGCCATATGATTTCAAACAAAGGTGTTTAGGGGATTGCGTTTCCGGCAAAGCTGACCAGTCTGAAGCTCTGACTCTTAATCCTCCTCTATGGCTGAGGTCACATGACCAATTTATCAGCATTTTTGCCAAGTGACCAGTGATGTGAATTTCCTTTCCCTTAGTATCTGCACATGTAGTATGGGTGTAAGATCAGGTTACAAGGGGGTCCTAGTATAGCTCTGCTTTAAAAAGTCTTTGAGTGACACACACTGGGGGTTATTTACTAAAACTGAAGAGTGCAAAATCTACTGCAGCTCTGCAATCAGCTTCCAGGTTTTATTGCCAAAGCGTAATTGAAAAAGCTAAATTTAGAAGCGGATTGGCTACCATGCACAGCTGCACCAGATTCTGAGTGCTCCAGTTTTAGTAAATCAATCCCACTGCTTCTGCGCCTATGACTGCTTTTCTCTTTTATTCATGAGCTATGTGCTATATTTACATGGTGAAGAGCATCTCAATTTCTCTAACCTTAACAATTCTTTATTTCTTCATTATAAACTGACAATAACCTAAACAGTCAATTTGGAGAAACTTCCTTTCGAAGGAAAAACAGATATTTTCAATACTTGTATTTTATATGTTTAGGAAAATTGTAATTGTATTTCCCCCCGTTAAAGATGAAGCTTCACTTCACGTTCTTAGAATGTGTATGAGGTGGCCACTTTTCACAGCACACACCTTTGCCCTGCGGCTACACCCCTGCATTTTTTTCCTTTTTTAACCTTGAAATTTTTGCTTTATAGATAGTGTGACAAAAAGACATCCCTGGTGAATTTATCACGCTAAGGAAACTTTTGGCCAAAAGGTGCAAATAAATGTCACAATGCCACCTTAAAAAATGTACAACGTATTTGGCCTTTTTGTTTCCTTTATTTTAGCATCCATTGATGACACAACTTGATAGTAAATAACCTATGGTTATATTGCTGCCTACAAGAGCACTAGGCACATAGGAAGCTGAAGGCCAGCCCACTAGAAGCTATACCTTCTCTCATCTTGCATATACTCTAAGAAAAGGGTTTCAAGGCGAGTACAAAAATCCTACTATCCATCGTCCCCTGAGAGGCACATCTTCATAGTAAGCAAACTAGGGACTTTCAAAAGCAGTCCAAACCCAAAGACAGGCACACCAAAATAAACACTGGTGAACCAGCCCAGCAAGAAAAATACAAAGCAAAAGTACAAACCTTGTAGAGCCTTTTGACCAAAACTAGCATCTATGGGGACTGGGACATCAACCTTGCAAATTGTATAGAAAGCATATGCAGAACACTAGGTCGCAGTCCTACAGATGTGAGACCAGATGACAAAATCCCAGGAGGCACTCATTGCGCTAGTGAAGTGAGTTTAAAGTAGCTGTAAGGGCTCACGTTTTTTTGCCTTCATGAATTCTATGCATGAAGGTAAAAAAAAAACCTTCTGTGTGCAGCAGCCCCCGACCCCCCCAATACTTATAAAGAATGCAAGAATACTCTCAAAAAGTATATTTTAGTGTGCCAACTCGCTGCATTCAGTGTTGTCACCATAACTCCAATAAATACATACCCGAGTCCCCTCTTGACCCAGCGGTGTGCATGACAGCAGCAGCTCTCCCAGGACTCTTCTCATCGGCTGAGACAGCAGTGGGAGCAATTGGCAGCCAGTGAGTCAATGAGGAACCCTGAGGGTCTCTTCTGTTATAAAAATCCTGCCTGTCAGTGATTTTTGTAATCCTCAAGTTTACTACCACTTTAAGCATTGCCAAGATTACTGAACCTAGGCCATCAAAGTCAGCAAATGAGAAGCAGAGTGGTAATGTCAGTGGAGGAAAGGCATACCAAACTCATGGTGCCACCAGCACATATGCTACATCAGCATTTCCATACTTGAGACAGATCTATTTTATTTTTTATTTATTTCAGGTACTTATATAGCGTTGTCAATTTACGCAGCGCTTTACACATATATATTGTACATTCACATCAGTCCCTAACCCTCAAGGGGCGTACAATCTAAGGTCCCAAACTTACATTCATACATACACATACTAGGGCCAATTTAGACAGGATCCAATTAACCTACCAGCATGTCTTTTGGAGTGTGGGAGGAAACCCATGCAAGTACAGGGAGAACATGCAAACTCCATGCAGGAGGCGCCATGGTCAGGAATCAAACCCATGACCCATTTACTGCAAGGCAGACATGCTAACCACTAAGCCACTGTGCTGCCACTGTTGAACCAAGAAGCTAGAATCATCACATCCAACATTCCCAAATACAGATGCATTTTATGTCCTAGAACATCTCTTGAGCAGACCATTCTCGCAGGTCCAGACTTTGTTAACAAAATCTGCCTGCCAGTGTTTCACCCCAGGAAAATGCACTGTGGATATCCTTGGAACATGACTCTCCTCACAGGACAGGGTGGATTGTGTTGCGGCGTTGATTCTTACTGAGAAGCATGTAAGAATGTATTTATTTGTATTATTAAAGAACAGAAAGTCAGCTCTGTATTGGAAAGTACTATCCCTCAAAGTACCACCTTGTTTACAAAGTAGCTTTTCTTTGAAAACCTTCACAAACGTTTATGCTAGACACTATTGTGTGTATATGTGCATGCAGGGGCAGACTGACAACTCATGGAGCCCCCGGGCAATAGGGGATCATGGGGCCCCTGTGTCCTTGCCCAAACTCAAAAAAGCCTATGAAAAAGGTACCAGGGGCATCTCATGGGGCCCCCTACTGACCCCGGACAGTGCCCGAGTTTCCAAATGGTCAGCCCACCCCTGTACATATTACACCTTCCCTGTCCAGAGCAGTGTTCTCCCCTCCATCATCTATTTAGTTAGTTTACCCATTTGTCCCTCTTATTCTGTTTTTGTTGTCTGTGTTTGTTAATTAAAACATGTGACCCAGGAAGATACACATGCAGTGAATCAGGGGCGGACTGACAACTCATGGGGCCTCTGGGCAATAGGGGATCATGGGGCCCCTGTGTCCTTGCCCCAACTCAAAAAAGCCTATGAAAAAGGTACCAAGGGCATCTCATGGGGCCCCCCTACTGACCCCGGACCCTCAGGCAGTGCCCGAGTTTCCAAATGGTCAGTCCGCCCCTGTGTGCATGTGTATACATACAGTCAGGTCCATAAATATGGGGACATCAACACAATTCTAACATTTTTGGCTCTATACACCACCACAATGGATTTGAAATGAAAGGAACAAGATGTGCTTTAACTGCAGACTGTCAGCTTACATTTGAGGGTATTTACATCCAAATCAGGTAAACAGTTTAGGAATTACAACAGTTTGCATATGTGCCTCCCACTTGATAAGGGACCAAAAGTAATGGGACAGAATAATAATCGTAAATCAAACTTTCACTTTTTAATACTTGGTTGCAAATCCTTTGCAGTCAATTACAGCCTGAAGTCTGGAACGCATAGACATCACCAGACGCTGGGTTTCATCCCTGGTGATGCTCTGCCAGGCCTCTACTGCACCTGTCTTCAGTTCCTGCTTGTTCTTGGGGCATTTTCCCTTCAGTTTTGTCTTCAGCAAGTGAAATGCATGCTCAGTCGGATTCAGGTCAGGTGATTGACTTGGCCATTGCATAACATTTCACTTCTTTCCCTTAAAAAACTCTTTGGTTGCTTTTGCAGTATGCTTTGGGTCATTGTCCATCTGCACTGTGAAGTGGCGTCCAATGAGTTGTGAAGCATTTGGCTGAATATGAGCAGATAATATTGCCCGAAACACTTCAGAATTCATCCGGCTGCTTTTGTCAGCAGTCACATCATCAATAAATACAAGAGAACCAGTTCCATTGGCAGCCATACATGCCCACGCCATGACACTACCACCACCATGCTTCACTGATGAGGTGGTATGCTTAGGATCATGAGCAGTTCCTTTCCTTCTCCATACTCTTCTCTTCCCATCACTCTGGTACAAGTTGATCTCGGTCTCATCTGTCCATAGGATGTTGTTCCAGAACTGTGAAGGATTTTTTACATGTCGTTTGGCAAACTCTAATCTGGCCGTCCTGTTTTTGAGGCTCACCAATGGTTTACATCTTGTGGTGAACCCTCTGTATTCACTCTGGTGAAGTCTTCTCTTGATTGTTGACTTTGACACACATACATCTACCTCCTGGAGAGTGTTCTTGATCTGCCAACTGTTGTGAAGGGTGTTTTCTTCACCAGGGAAAGAATTCTTCGGTCATCCACCACAGTTGTTTTCTGTGGTTTTCCGGGTCTTTTGGTGTTGCTGAGCTCACCGGTGCATTCCTTCTTTTTAAGAATGTTCCAAACAGTTGTTTTGGCCACGCCTAATGTTTTTGCTATCTCTCTGATGGGTTTGTTTTGTTTTTTTAGCCTAATGATGGCTTGCTTCACTGATAGTGACAGCTCTTTGGATCTCATCTTGAGAGTTGACAGCAACAGATTCCAAATGCAAATAGCACACTTGAAATGAACTCTGGACCTTTTATCTGCTCATTGTAATTGGAATAATGAGGGAATAACACACACCTGGCCATGGAACAGCTGAGAAGTCAATTGTCCCATTACTTTTGGTCCCTTAACAAGTGGGAGGCACATATGCAAACTGTTGTAATTCCTACACCGTTCACCTGATTTAGATGTAAATACCCTCAAATTAAAGCTGACAGTTTGCAGTTAAAGCACATCTTTTTTGTTTAATTTCAAATCCATTGTGGTGGTGTATAGAGCCAAAAATGTTAGAATTGTGTCGATGTCCCAATATTTATGGACCTGACTGTATATACAGTGCATTCTAACAGCAAAAACCTTCCTGTCATAATTCCAGGGGCAGCCTGTTCACCTAGCTTCAGGTGTTCCTGTCTACCTTTGGTGCGCAGACCCTGGAAATGAGGTGATCTTGCCAAGACATTCCCCACGAGCTTTAGAAAATTGTCAAGTGATTTAACTTTCAAGCAGCTACCAAAAAGTGAAAATGTTCCGTTTTTATATGTTGCAGACACTGCTATGAATACATTTACTGCTTTTCTGCTGCATGAAACACAGACATCTTGTATGATTCTCTGGCACAGCTCTTGCTTTGCTTCCTTAATCTATAGTGTGTGAGGTTCCCATGGTAACCTCATAGATTGCAATCGGCTCAAGGAGACATCCATGTTAATCCAAGCTGCACTTAATATCTCAGATCCAACCCAGGGTGATTGTACGGAAATCACCAGATAACTGATGGCTACTTTAATTTTGTGCTCCACTCTGTGATTGTTAAATGCACTTTTATCCCAGAGTTGGATTTTAAGAAGCCAAGCCAAAGAGCAAAAAATAGAACCAAAGTGCTGTCACCCATAGCAGCCTGATCTCCAATAACTCCATTTGATAGCGCTGGGTGCCACAGCGCCGTCATGTGGGAGGCACCTACAGACAACTTTCCTTTACCCCTAGCTGCTAAATGATGTGGTGGGTGAGCAAAAGCAAGGTTTGTATATGCTACTGGGGAGGGCTGAGCTAAAGCATATCTAAACCAAAGAACAGAAAAAGTAATATATTGGGCAGCACAGTGGCTAAATAATTAGCACTTCCACCTGGCAGTACTAGGGTCGTTGGTTCGAATCCCAACCACGGCACCACCTGCCTGGCAGTACTAGGGTCGTTGGTTCGAATCCCAACCACGGCACCACCTGCCCGGCAGTACTAGGGTCGTTGGTTCGAATCCCAACCACGGCACCACCTGCCCGGCAGTACTAGGGTCGTTGGTTCGAATCCCAACCACAGCACCACCTGCCCGGCAGTACTAAGGTCGTTGGTTCGAATCCCAACCACGGCACCACCTGCCCGGCAGTACTAGGGTCATTGGTTCTAATCCCAACCACGGCACCACCTGCCTGGCAGTACTAGGGTCGTTGGTTCGAATCCCAACCACGGCAGCACCTGCCTGGCAGTACTAGGGTTCGTTGGTTCGAATCCCAACCATGGCACCACCTGCCTGGCAGTACTAGGGTCATTGGTTCGAATCCCAACCATGGCACCACCTGCCTGGCAGTACTAGGGTTGTTGGTTCAAATCCCAACCATGGCACCACCTGCCTGGTGTTTGCATGTTCTGCCTGTGTGGGTTTCCTCCGGGTACTTCAGTTTCCTCCCACACTCCAAAGACATGCTGGTAGGTTAATTGGCTCCTGTCTAAATTGGCCCTAATATGTGTATGTATGAATGTAAGTTAGGGACTTTAGATTGTACGCCCCTTAAGGGTTAGGGACTGATGTGAATATACAATATATATGTAAAGCGCTGCATAAAATTGACTGCGCTATATAAGTACCTGAAATAAATAAATATATTGAAGCTTACCAGTCTTTGGATGTGGTACTTGCACATCTTTTTTTTGAAGGCTCAGTACATTTTCTGCAAGTAGAGAAGTATAGTACCTGTTGATCCTTGCACACGTTTTGATTACATGTAACTTTCTCTGCGCTAAACTAAAATCTCAAACAATATTATCAGCTCTCTCAGTTTTCTTATGTGGATTTAAGAAAACACCCTCTTCTCCGTGTTAGAGATGAGAGGGGCTTAATCTTGTAGTCCTTAGCAGGAGAGCAGAATAGGGTGACAACATTTCTCTCCCATAGTACAGTGAAATGAGCAAGTGTTGCCAGCCTATGACAGAAGGTCCGTTACTGGTACCATTAACAGGTGAAAAAAGTAAAAAGGCCTGAAAAAAGAGCACTAATGTAGTCATCACATCTACAGACCGGGCAACTTGCAATATATCAAATGATTGTTTTTGGGTTCAGATTCCCTTTTAAAGTGAAACTGCTGTTTTTCCTGAATATTTTGTCTTAATTAGGCAGGAGTCTTTAACTCAGCAGGTAGCTTTTGATCTGCTCATAAGAACCGTATAATGTAACAGATGGTAAAACAGATGTGAAAGGATTTGACAGAATCTGCTAAGACAATACCTTAAGCAACATCAAATAGAGCGGAATGCTACAAGTGTCTTTCGAGCTGTATGTTGCAGATCACTGCAGCAAGGCAGTACTGTAATTTATATTCTGTGTAGGGCTTCTTGGTGGGTTTTAGCTCTCCTCACATCAAAAAGTCATAGTGAATGCTATAGGGTCTGGCCTTTCACCTTGTGGAAACAACCATCCTTGTACTATCCATATAATTAGGCTTCAGATGTAATATTTTGTGCATGTAATAAATGATAGAGCACATCCCCTCCCCCAATGCATAAATACACAGCTACAAGTGCAGTCACGACACGGTAATCCTCACATTTCCACTCACTGAAAGCTTCGTAAAATACTCGCCTGTATGGAAACCTCTGTTCAGAAAGCAAGAGAGAGTTTATGGCTGAGATCATTTGGGTGGTATTAAAAACTAAAATACATACGTTTTTTTTAAAAATACACACTTGACATACATACAGTGCAGTACTAGCAGAGAGCAACTAAGAGGATTAAATACAGTCTTTGATACTGGAAACCATGGAGATTTAATAGAAAATGATTAACAGAAACTATTTTTTTTTTCTGGGTGAAGGGTGATACACAACCTATATATGAAAGAACTCTCGACTTTGCAGTCCCAATGTAAAGCTCCACTGCCATTCAGACCCCTCTCTTTCATTTGCTACATGCTAGCTCTGGGTCTTTGAGTAAGAAAATATTGAAGCATGAGATAGCCAATCAGGTAGTGTTTTTTTTTTTTTTTTTTTAAAAGGTCAGCAATGGAAGTCTCTTCCATTCCTCCGGGGAGACTGTTGTTGGTGATCAGGCCAGATAACCACAAAGATCTCTCAGTAAACAGTACCAGTCACTGCCTATGCTATCACAAGGGATATCGTTCATCTCTTTTGATAGCTATAAAGTTGATAAAAAAAAATAAAAATCTGAAGCAACAGCATAAAAAAATTATTACAAAAAAAAAAAAAAGATTTAAAGCACCCCCTTCCCCCATGCTCATGCACACATAGGTCCACACATATATGTATCACTGTGAACGTCACAGTGAGAACAATAGCTCTTGCACCAGAAACTGCATTTGATAAACCACTGTGCAAATATCGTGTGACATAAAAAAATTGCACCAAAGACAATTTTATTATCCAGGGTCTTTGCTTTCAGAAACTATATAGTATAGTGGGGATTCTAAGTCATTTTCAAGCAATAAAATGCTGATTGTTACATGTGAGAAAAGTCAGAATTGGCCTGGATGGCAAATGGTTAATCATACTTTACAAACAGCTATTGGTTATAGAAGTGTGTAAAGGCTTCATTTACACCAAGGTAGATGCAGAAAAGCAGAGTTCTGGGTGTTGCACAAACACGGTCATGATGGGGTGACAGGACATTGAGAGAAGCCAATAGGCAGCATGTTCTGACCGCTGCAAATGGGGTTCAGGATCACATGTAAAGCACTGAGAAAAGGAAAAATGCAGTATGAATGAGTGTGTTACTGATAGAATATATTCACAGCAGGTTTGATGTTCATCTGTTTCTGCTGTAAACTACTGTATACTTGTGTTGGCATCAGATACATCTGTGTTTGTTTGTGTGCCTCACATTAAAAAAAAAAGAACACTTTGTACCCATTCAGGATTCCATGGACCAAAATGTGGCAATTGTAGGGCTGGTGGACAGCAGCTGGTGTTCTGCACACTTCACTGTCTAAGTCAGGGGTCTCCAAACTGTCCTTTGCTTGCCTTTATCCAGCCCTTGGGGCACTACTATGCCTTCCACTGATATGAGACACTATTCCTTCCACTGACACCAACAATGAGGTGCTATTCCTCCCACTGCCACCAGAGATGAGGAAAAAATTCTCCCACTGACACCAGTGATGAGGCATTATTCTTCCCACTGACATCTATGATGGGGTACTACTCCTCCCACTGACACCAACGATAGGGCACTATTTCGCTCATTGAAATTAATGATCTGGCACCATTCCTCCCACTGACACCAGAGATGAGGAACAAATTCTCCCACTGACACAAGTGATTGGACACTATTACTGACACCAATGATGTTATTTTATTACTCCCTCTGAACACCAAGACTATGGCATTGTTTACTCCCACAGATGGCCTTGGCATTTTCTACTCTCACTGGCCACAGTCCAGCCCACCTAAAGTTTGAAGGGCAGTAAACTGGCCATTTGTTTGGAAAGTCTGGAGACTCCTGGTCTAAGACATTGTAAGTGCAGGCATAAGCACCATCCATCTCAGCTAGTAGGTGGCGGTGGTTAGGAGCGTACTTTGGTATCTTTACCAATGGTCCCTGCACTTCATCACAATTGATGCTTATATCTGTTACATTATTAGATTTTAGGGTTTAGTAGCACATTGCTAATAAATCTCTGAATATTTGATCAACATTACATTTAATTCTGCTTGAAGAATTTCTGTGTGACCAGTTTCACACACCCATTTTCTTGTAAGAGGTGTGTCTGTTGGTGGCTTATTTGTAAAAGCACCATTTTTACAGGCTCTATTTACCCCAATAAATGGGTGGAGCAGGGGCGGACTGACCATTTGGAAACTGGGGCGCTGCTCGGGGTCAGTAGGGGGCCCCATGAGAAGCCCCTGGTACCTTTTACATAGGATTTTTTGAGTTTGGGCAAGGGCACAGGGGCCCCATGATCCCCTATTGCCCGGGGGCCCCATGAGTTGTCAGTCCACCCCTGGGGTGGAGTTGTAAATTACACACAATGCAGGTAGCAGACACTTTCCAAGTCACAGCCCTTTACCAAGTGTTCAAATCAGGAGTTCTGACTCCATTGACTGCATACTTGTTCCAGGTTAGTGAATTAGAAAGTACTAAGACCAGAAAGGCTGGGCGATCAGAAACTTTACAAGGTCAGCAGTGGAAACCTCTGTTTACATCTCATGACAGATTACCTAACCAAAAAGATCATGTAGTGTATATAGTAGAACAATGGCCAAATGTCTCAGCTACAACCTTTATACTCATGGTGGGAAATGGCACAAATTGTCAAAGCCTGACACTTCATAAGTGAGGATGTACTTGAAGGTAGTTGGTGATTGATGGGACCTTGCCAGAACAGACAATGCAAATATGGTGGCTCTTCTGTGGATATTGCAATGCTTGTCAGTTCCAGAGATTGGGGGGGGGGGGGCAAAGCTGTTGCCTTGTCTAGGGTCCCATTCTGCCACAGTCTGTTCCTGGTACATACGCTGCAACGACATAGCTGGGAAACTTGTATAGGGGGAAATATGTAGGCTTGATCTCTCTTGAAAATGCCTGTGGACCAATACCTTTGGTTTCTAACAGATTTTTGATCCTGCCAGCCAGAAAAGGGTATTTACATTACGATTTATGCTTAATTGTATGCTGTGTATTTCCCTTCATAGATTAACACAGGAAAACACTATTTTGAGTCCATTCAGAGCTGGTTCACACATGTGTGGTGCAGATTGAAGCTCAGGTTTCACAGCTAATTGACACAGTAGTTGTTCAGCAGTTCAGTTCAGGTATACATCAGGTTCAGAACTGGATGAGGTCAGAATTTTATCTTGTTCACACATGTACGGTTTAGAAATGGTTCCCATAGAAGCCAATAGCCTGTAATCCACACCTAAACCAGACCGCACAGCTCCGAAATTGTACAGGACTCTTTTTCAATCCGCACTGAATCCGCACTTCCAGTGCACTGGACATATGTGAACAGGCAGCATAGGAAGCAATGTTATTTCACATGTCATGTGGATTGGATGCGGATCAAACCGCCTCCAATTTGCATATATGTGAACCGGCACTTAAGGTTCTTATTTTACCTAAAGCCTTGATGAAGGGGGGAGTCTTTTCTGACCCTTAAATGCGTTGGCTGTTGTTTTAGTTTAAACCAATAAATTAATGTGGAACTCTTTTAACCTTTTGGTCTAGCACTCCTTCAATTGGTGCATTTTTTTTATAAAGATCAGCAGAAGACTGCTTAGAAAAAAAAAGCAAAAAAACAAAAAACAAAATTAGGATTCCTACGTGCTCCTGACTGAAAACCACTGGGATCCTGTTTTTTTTGCTCTAGCTCTACTCTAAACATACTCTACAGCAGGGGTCTCCAAACTTTCCAAGCAAGGGGCCAGTTTACTGACCTTCAGGTTGTAGGAGGGCTGGACTGTGGCCAGTGGGAGTAGAAAATGCCCCAGCATCAGAGCCCCATCACTGGTTTTAATGGGAGAAATAGTGTCCCATTGTTAATATCAATGAGGTGAATAGTGCCCAATTGATGGTGTCAGTAGGAGGAATGGTGACCCATCATTGGTGTTAGTTGGTGGAATAGTGCTCCAAGGGCCAGATAACGGCAACCAAAGGGTCACATCTTGCCCCCGGGCCACATTTTGGAGACCACTGCTCTACAGCATTATGTTTCCATTTATATAAATAGACAAAATACAGTGCAGCGCTAAAAAAAGATGATACAGTGCAGGACTAAAAACTGATGATAATCAATCAATAATACATATAAGTCATAACAAATCTAAGTCAATGAAGCGCTATGAGTGGCACAATAAAATAAGTGCAGCTGTGAAAGTCTTAAAGCAAAAATTGTTCATAAGATGGTGAAGGTCTAGTATAGTGTATAGTGTTGAAAACTGGTCCTATTGCACAGGTGGTGTCAGATTATTCCATGTGACTTTTATCCGTGCGGGAGATTGATAAAAATGCACACTTACCATAGTTAAAGCGCAATGTGTTGAACAGTATATTGACCAAGGATCTGCAGGAAGCCCCCTTTAGTTGGATCAGACAGACAGCATGGGAGGAGACTCCCTCCTCTGGATAGGAGACTGCTTTGCAACCATAACCCTACTGGGGGGGGTCCTGGGAAACGTTAGCTCAATAAAGAGCCAAAAAAGGTGTTCATAGTGTAGTATTATTCTTTTTATTGATAGCTACACTGGAAGATGACACTAAAGTCTGCTGTACTTGCAAGTGGATTCTTGGGAATACAAAGAACCAGCTGTCTGTACTCCCACATTCATACAGCTCATAAGTACATACCTCGAATAGCTGTACTATATGTACCTGGAAATGATTAAAAAAAATCCAAAAAATAGCTACTCTCAATGTAGATTGTGCAGTGCTAGACTGTGAAGATGGTGTAGCTATCAATAAAAAGAATAATACTACACTATGAGCACTTTCTTTTTTGGCTCTTTATTGAGCTAACGTTTCCCAGGACCCCAGTGGGATTATGGTTGCAGAGCAGTCTCATATCCAGAGGAGGGAGTCTCTTCTCATGCTGTCTGATCCATCTAAAGGGGACTTCCTGCAGATCCTTGGTCAATATACCGTTCAACACATTGCGCTTTAACTATGCACATCTGATGAGTGCGCATTTTTATTAATCTCCTGCACGGATAAAAGTCACATGGAATAATCCGACACCACCTGTGCAATAGGACCAGTTTGCAACACTATCCTCTGACCAGAGTTTGTCAGACCTTCACCATCTTATGAACACTTTTTGCTTTAAGACTTTCACAGTTGCACTTATTTTATTGAGCCAATCATAGCGCTTCATTCACATATATTTATCACTTATATTTATTATTGTTTTCTTATCATTATCACTAATAATTATGTATTTTTTAGTCCTGCACTGTATCATTTTTTTAGCGCTGCATTGTTTTTTGTCTGTATTACATATAAGGTCTAGGGTTCCTATTTAATGCATTTGCGGTTGATCTTATCAGATCCCTGAGCGCTCGCTGTCCCTTTATTCAGTTTATATAAATAAGTTTTGTCTTTATTATGCACAGCAGACATCCAATATTCTCTATGGCTGTGTTAGTACATACATACATAGCAGATAATCTTAGCTGACTGAACATTGAGGTAGGTGAGCACTGGCTGGCCCTGTGGTGAGGTGTAGGTGCAAAGGTGTGAAAAAGCTCAAACTGTAATTTGAATTTTGTACTAATATTGCATAAAAGAAGAAGGAGCCTGTTTTTAAATGATAAAAAATATTGTTCAAGCAGTTTGTAAACTTTTTTGTATTACTTGTTTTATATGTGAGATCTTCATTTCCATATTTGATTGTACAGTAGTGTTTTTAACAGTGTGAAATATTTGCTTAAAAATATTTGTAAAGAGACATACATTTTTTGGAGAATTAACATTCATCAACCTCTGTGTGGTATCAGAAACAGAACTAAAGGCTGCAGAATATTAATTACAGTTTTGATTGCTAGGAAAAGGTGTATTACTTAATATACTTATAGTTTCTTATTATGGAAAAATATGTAATAATTGTACGTATTTAAAGTAAATAAAAATGTGTATTTGATACAGTTTATACACTATAGACAAGATCTAAGAAAAACTAGAACATTATGTGCCTTCTCCCCTTTTTTATGGCTGGTTTTATTTTTCCTCAGCTTTATAAATATTAAACTCAATTGATCTTCCTGAGCACGCATCTCTTCATGAACAGACCCTTGCTGGTCCATGTTCATCATAAACTGACACAAGGTTGATAGTCTTTGTTCTCTAGCTGCAATTTATGATTGGTAACTTGTTGATATAATAATGCAGATCAGGGAGAGTACATCTATGTGTAAGAAAATGATCATTAGCCATCATTATATATTTTATTTTAGAGCAGTCAGCAGCAATTTCAGCAAATGTGTTAAATATAGTGACAAACGATTGCGTGGAACGATGTGAAGAAGACACTTTGTGCTGTGCAATACTTGTGGATGTACAGTACAGCGAAGGGAGGGGAGGGAGTTAATAGTAGGGGAAAGCCTCATTTATTATGTGCACAACAGCCTGCTGATTGGTTGGGCAGTGCAGGTGGGTGTGATCAGGGAGCTGTAAAGACGGATTGCCTGAGCTAGAGCTGGGAACACCACACAGTACTAAGAAGCCTTCAGTACGAGGGGAATCCGAAAGAGGATCTCTCTGTTCTGATCAACTCACTACACCTTGCACACCACCAACACTGCCTGCTCTCAGCTCATCCCCAAGTCAGCAAGGGATTTCAACTGGTCTACACCTTCTTGAATATAAAAGAGCTGCACACTTCTCCTGTCTGCAAGCATGGTTCAGAACGTGATTCTGGTCTTTTTCCGCAGGCGCCTGAGCCAAAGACCAGCTGTGGAGGAACTGGAAAGAAGGAATATCCTAAAACGTGAGTATGATGTTACTTTCTCTCGGTTGTGTGAATGTGAGGATCCAAGGGTGCGTGGAGTGTTGTATACTTATTTATAGTAATGGTTGAGATCCAGGCATGGAGAAGGGGATGCTTAGCATATCTGAGATAGATGGTTAGATGGCTATTGGCATGTTGTACAGCACCTGCCTCTGGCTTCAGGCCTGGGAAAATCTAGTTATGTATGCAGTTTACATACCAGTTTGAATATAAAAGTGGAGTCATGGATGGGCTTGGTAATCGGCATTCAAATGCTTATGGCCTGCCTGTGTCTATACCAACAGTTTAGCCCTAGTTTAGGATCAGGGCTCTCCTAACCAGGGGCGGACTGACCATTTGGAAACTCGGGCACTGCCCGAGGGCCCAGGGTCAGTAGGGGGCCCCATGAGATGCCTCTGGTACCTTTTTCATAGGCTTTTTTGAGTTTGGGCAAGGACACAGGGGCCCCATGATCCTCTATTGCCCGGGGGCCCTATGAGTTGTCAGTCTGCCCCTCCTCTTGTATTGAACTGTACTGTTGCTGTATTGTCTCCCGTTATATTGTAAAGTGCAGAGCACCCTGTTGGCGCTATATAAATACTGTATAATAATAATAAAAATTTTAATAATTTAACCTCTAGGGTAGCGTGGGATATACCATGGACATTATGGTATAAAAATACCTGAGCAAACCTTTTGGCGCTATATAAATACTGTATAATAATAATAATAATTATGATCGATATCTATCTAATAACCGAAGTTGTTATTTTGGTTCAACATTTTATACACAGAACAAGTTCTACAGGGAGAGGGGGATAAAAAAAAACACACAGGTTGCCATATGCAAAATTTGCAATCACTTTTATAACAAGGCCCAGTGTGAGGTTTTAACTATATAAAACTAATGTAAGTGACACTTCATACCTAAAACCTAATCATTCACGAAAAATTAGTATTGATGATTGAACACAATGAAACACATACAAAAATATTTAAGGAAATTAACTGAATGGTTGTTACGAGTAATGCCACTTCTTATATAAATTAATTAAAAAAATTAGTATTAATTTACTAAAGAATCCAGTTCTACATGAATCTGTATTTTCTTTTTCTATATTCCTCTAAACCTGGTTGGGTACTTGAAGTAAACACAGGCCTGTGTAAAAATGGCTGAATCCTTTATGATCAATTAGCCTCAACTACAAAAACAGAGGGGCTGATATACTAAGCAATCACGTGTATATCATTTGAAAGCCCTAAGAGCTATTATGTGCCGTAACACTTAGCAACCTGATTTTGCCAATCAGCTGAGAGCAGTCAGAATAAAACTTGTTAGTTGCTATAGGTTGTTGCATACTGCACTTTGCGTTTAGAGCTTTTCTGTACTAAAGACCTACATGCAGCCATCTTTTTCTAAAGTCAGGAGATCAGGCATCAGAAGAGGGACAATTCCCTGTTTTGAGCCTTGGTATTTTTCCTGCCCAGCCTCAGAGCATTCCTCCTCTTCTGCACCTGTTTGAAGAAGGCCATGTTTTGACAGTTTTCCTCAGGCGTCAACCCCATGACCTCTGCTTTCAGACTGAAGATTGTATTAAAGCACAAAGCCCTAGTTAGCTAGCTGTCTGTAGAGTGTCCCTGCCCCAGGCTAATCCTGGTGTTTCCTGAAAGTAGGCTTCCCTGGATAACAGACACTAGTGACCTGCTGTGTAGTCCCACACACAAATCTGACCTTTGCAGTCTGAAATTTCACACCATACCGAATGATGCATCAGTGCTATAAAAATAGTGTATGCTAAATCTCATTAACAGAGGAGTTGTGACATAGTTCATGATGCAGGCCACACATCGGGACTTGTAAGGGTCTTTTTAGAAAGAACCTACAAGCAGAGTGCTACTATGTGCAAATAACGATGACATTCAAACAAAAGTCAAGAAAAGCTGATTTTAGATTGGTTACAGTGGTTTACTGCACATCGCATCTGTCTACACTATCCTGTAAAGCTGACCACACACATTACAATCCAACTGTATAATGTCCTACAGACTTACAAACTATGCAGAGTGAGGGTCTATCTGTCTGCATATACTATACATGGAATAGACTGCTTACGTAAGATCTTGTACTCAGTGGCGTATTTAGGTTTTGTGCTGCCCTTGGCAACACAGAATTCGCACCCCACTCATAGAGAGCCTGACATTGACCAACAACACCCCTGCCCCCATCCATAGAGCCACTACCATCGCCCCCATACACCGGCCACTCCCCTCCCAGCGAGAGAGAGAAAGACACTCGCCTTCACAGCTCTGGACATCCCCAGGAACGAGAGTCAAGCAGCCCGCAGCCTCTCTCAGATCCAGTCTGGTCCCTCAGCCGCATGTGTCCCCTCTTTCGTCCCTTTTCCAGGGGGGCGATGCTGCCCCCCTGAAAAATGCTGCCCTATGCAAATGCCTTGTTTGCCTTGTGGTAAATACGCCCCTGCTTGTACTACATAATGAATATAAGTAAACAACATACTAAGGTATGCCAGTCATCTAAGTATACATTTGATAATACGCTTTATCAACTCACCACTATGTTTGTTATAAGCCCAATTGCAGGAAATAGCTTCTGAAAAGAAGGCAAGAACAAGATCAAAAGAGAACGTTCAATGTGAGCGTCCTGCTTTAAAAATGCAAAATTTTATTGGAATAAAAACTAATAAAAACACCACATTCTTGTTTTCAGAAAAATTAGTTTGTATATCAGAAAAAGTGTTTACTTTTAAATGCAGGATCTAAGAAAGATCGTTTTGGCTCATTGGGCGTAAAAACATTTACTAAAGGCCTAGGTTTCCATCTGTGACCTGCAGTAACTCACAAGTTTTAATATGCGTGGTGATAAGGCAGCCGATTCATTTGAATGGGTTGTGTACTTCACCAAATTCACACCCAAAAGGTGCATGCAATTTTTTCTAACATAGTTTACCACAACACACTGTAGTGCACTACCATGCAGTGTGGTGTGCTGTAATAAATGTGGGTTGGCAAAGGGTGTCACTAGAAATGAATGGCACTGCAGTGCACCAACGCACAACTACAACAGGTGTATGAATTGGAAAAATCATACTTTCACACTGATCCGTAGTAAAAAACGCAATAAAAATGCACGAGTTTTTGCTGTGTTTGTATCAAGTTTGTGGTATGTTTTACACAGGAAAAGTGACTCAAAATTGCAATGTGGGTGCATTTTTGCCATATTTTCAATGTATTTCAATGGGGAGGTGTGTTTTTGGTGCTGTTTTTTTACCGCATCAAACCTGCACCAAAAATGCAACAAGCAGGATTTTACCAATCACAGCAGACCCGCAAAGGATCAGTGTGAAGAGTTCCATAGGATTACACGGTCATACGTTTTCTTCCGCTTTTTAATGCAAAAGTAGAAGTAAACAGATCAATGTGAAAGCAGCCTTAGGGCACTTTCCCACATTGATGGTCGAAGAGTAAGTAAAAATAGGTGGATGAGCCATAGTTTTGCCACCCACTGAAATTCTAACATTACAGCCTGACAGGTCTGTAAACAAGCCACAGCTGCAGCAATTTTAATTCTGGCTGCTGAGTTTGACAGGAGGCACCGCCTGTCAAATCTGCTCATCGAGGTGGGGCTGCATCACTACTGCAAACCAAGTGCTCGTCTTGCTGCTGTGGTGTGGTCCCCGCATTGTGAAATTGCCAATTGGAAATTTAAAAAAAAAAAGTTAAATATTAAATAAAACAGCTAACAGGAGGTGTCAGTGGCACTTCCTGAATGCCTGTCAGACATTGCTATACCTTCCTTTGAAGGAGCCCTTAGGCTACGTTTAAACAACCCTTTTAATTGAATGCCTTACATACTGTCCTAATTATAGAATCTGATTGCCTTAATTTGGACCGATGTATTATAAATGCAGCAGAGAAAATATTCATTGCCAATACCACAAAAACACTGTTTAATTTTCCCAGAGCAAGTTAAAAATTAAATCTGATTGATTGTTATGGGTAATCAGGCAGTTAGAAAAATAAAATGCCAAACAAAATGGGGGTCTGTCTATATATCGAGGCCACAGTAGAAATCCAGACATCAGAGACTTGGGGTACATTTATCTGCACTAATTGCTGTAAATGATCACATCTCTCTGTTATACAATGAATAGGATATACAATGAACAGGATATTCCTAGATGAGAGTCTAGTACATAATCAGTTTCTGCTGTAGCGCTGCACTTATAGCTAGAGTCAAGGACAACGGCTTCTTCGAAAAACGATTCGTGATGTCTGCCTTGCACAAAGCACTGACAGCTTGCCATCTATGTGCTATTGAATAGATGCTGCATTCAACACAGGTGTATCCTGTGCACAATAGACATCAGCAAATCTGTTCTCAGCATAATAAAGAGGGATTAGCTAGGTATTCCCAAGATGTACTACATGTCCTCATATCTCCATAGAAACTCCAAATCCACAGGCATTTTATACAGTGATCCACCAGAGACGTTTAAAAAGCAAATAACTTGATAGGTATAGAATAATGCATTAGTGTGGGCTAAATTCTTGTCTCTAATATACAATCTTGTATATAATTTATACAAATGTATGCTGATTTAATTACAGTGGATTTTGATTACACTGGGCTAGTACTTCGACCATGAGGGGTCTAATTTTGCTATAGATGTGACTGTTTTTGTCATCAGTACTAATAATCAGTTCAGGGGACATTGGCGTAACTGACAGAGAGAGAAGGTTGGCCACAGAAATCATATCTAGTGCAGAAAATATCTGACAATGGTCATGTGACCATCTCTTTGGATTAAGAAATCTCTATGCCAGTGCATACTATGTACAGAGTTTGGAGGAAATAGCTTTGTGATATGAGAAAATTGTTGAGGTTGTAGCTATGTGGTTCTCCCCTTTAATTAGTACCAGGGACGGACTGGCAACTCATGGGGCCCCCGGGCAATAGGAAATCATGGGGCCCCTGGGCAATAGGAAATCATGGGGCCCCTGTGTCCTCGCCCACACTCAAACCACACCCAAAAAAGCCTATGAAAGGTACCAGGGGCATCTCATGGGGCCCCCTACTGACCCCGGGCCCTCGGGCAGTGCCTGAGTGGTCAGTACCTATAAAATACCCATTGTAGCTGGTATTCAGAATCAGAAAAGGATGGTATTTCTGGGGCTGCTTTAAACCCATGCTAAGACCTCTGGCCTATCCAATTTTTAAGAACCAGTTGTGCAGGGTGGATTTTTCCTGACAACTGCAATTGTTCCCCAGTATTTTTTTGCTGCAATGTCTGCACAGGGTATAAGAATTTATGCGTGTCTGACACAATCATGCATGTTTATATCACAATCCATCCACAAAATAATATGCAGAGCATATCTTTAAACAGTCAAACTTATGTTTGTGGACACTTTTAAAGAACTGTCGGCTGATCCAGGAAGGTCAATTTTCATACAGCCAATTTTTAATTACTTGAGTTTCTTGAATCTAGAAATAATATAGTTTATTTGGTTAGGTATGTGTAGCAATCAGGAACCAAAATTGTTGAGTGGCTCGTTTACTTCTGTGTAGTGGCAATGTATAAATGTGTTTCGGTCCAATTTTTGTCATATCAGGGTGCACTGGCAATCCATTAACTTCAGTAAGCTAGTAATGTGTGACCTAATGCGCTGCAAAAATGTAAACGGACCATAAAAGAGAACTAGACAGTGTGTGTGTGTGTATATATATATATATATATATATATATATATATACACACACATACATACACACACACATATATATATATATCAATGCATATACTGTATTACAATTGTTAAGTAGTATAATAAAGATAGTTGGGGTACTACCAGTAACAAGAAAGGTATGAGGGAAACACTGGATGACAATGGTCACCTGGCTGATTTCATACTGTCTGCAAGTGTGCGGGATTAGAGGGATTTCCCAAAACGCAAATCTGAAAGCAGGCATCCCTCCACATTTTGATACAGACTTCGTAATGGTGACCTGAATCTTTTTTTAGCTGACAGAGCCAAAAATAGCAATCTCGTTTACTACAATCCTACAGCAGATAATGAATTCCACCCACCAGCACTGCAGTAGGAGCTATTTTTAGCTTCTGTGCAGAGGCGTTCTGAGAAATTGTAAAGCGGCTACAAGAATGCGAAGAGTCTCCCAGGGAAAGACCTTGCCACAAAAGACACCTCTCAGTTCAGCAAAAGGACGACCATTACCTAATAATCAATACTACTAGCCATTTGCTTCAGCGGCCAGATTACGGATTTCTTTAGCTGCTGATGTGAGCATCAGGTTAATATTGCCAAATGTCTAAATAAAATATTAAATACAATACAGATTACAGTCCATACAGCAAAATTATGATGATTATTATTATTATACAGTATTTATAAAGCGCCAATAGTTTGCTCAGCGCTGTACATTACAAAGGGGGACAGAACATGTGACAGAACAATACCAATACAATGCAAAACATGAGGGGATTGAGGGCCCTGCTCTTTGGAGCTTACAATCTAGGAGGGAGGGGATGGAAAAAATGCCACATATATAAAAAGTTAAGGGGTTGCATTAAAGAATATTAGATCATAAGATATGCGAAGTACTATGGATTAGTCTGTAAATACTCCATATATAACTACAATGTATTCACGTTGTTAGGTGAAGAGAAAACAACATATGTATGTACAATTAATAACTCGTTCAAGTCCAAGCATGTGACTGACCAAAAATGATATGCAATGCTATTAAATTTCAACAGATTAAAAAGAATAAAATGAATTTTAGTCCTTCTTTAGATATGTAGTTTGCCATGTCCATTGAGGTTTAGATATCTAATATCTAACCATTTCAAGATTTCATAACTAACCATTTTGGCTATTTCAAAATGGCCCCCATTCTGCCAATTCCACTCTTGTATGACTGCACTGCTTTAAGAAAGCAGTTTGGGATTTGTTCAGTTAAAAACACCAGGTGGATCTATCAAATGGTACACTCATATTACTTTATATAATACAACAATCCAGACTTCTTAATCTGGCTTAGTCACAAGTCAAGGCAGTGAAAAATGGACATTCATTTCACAGGCTGTAGACAGTGCTTGCTGGGTTTGTTCATTACATGGCTCCATTAAATATAGTGACCTTTTATTATGACAGTGCTGCAGGTCATCTGTTGTCATTGGAATGAACATAAAGTGATCTAATTTAGCATCTTCACAAGAGGAAAAATTTGCTAAGCAAAGGAGCCAAGTTGTAAAAGATCTCTGTCAAGACAGAGCAGGCAACAGGGCCCAAAGTGTACTGTATAGCAACCCCTCTACCAATCTATGGACAGTTCCAATGCGTCTTGTTTTAGATACATGCTAAAAAAAAACTTGACAACTTACACTGTGTTTTCTTCTTTAACAGAGAGAAATGACCAGACAGAGCAAGAAGAACGAAGGGAAATCAAGCAGAGGCTGACAAGAAAGGTGAATAACCTTGTCTTCATACCATAAACGCATTGTCAGGAATGCAAAAAAGAATCCCACTGTCTACAGACACCATAATTACATATCTATCGCTGTAGATACAGGCTTGCAAGCAGGCACAGCAGCTTATCAGAATGCACACAACAATGATCTGTGGCTTTTGACTGATTAAACCCAGTTACTGAACTTTACACATCATTGCTTTTGTGCATTCATTTATTAAATTAGCCGGATGGTTTTGTAATGTTTCTTGCAGAAACGTAACAGGCCAAGGTGAAAATTCCCTGCAACCTGATGCAACCTCTTGACTGAGCACTATATCTCTGGGCCAGGCTCTACTTTTCTATCTTCCCTGCCACTATCATCATGGCACCTGCTTTCAAGTCAGAAATCCAGGGACAGGCTCCCAATAAGATTTTACTCCATGACTGTATAATTGTAGGCAAAGAGCTGAAATACTTTATTGCAATGAGGGAGGAAAATTTACAGTGCTGTAATCTCTGCTATTGGGCACTATGTTTATCTTAAGCCCGGTTCACATGTATGCGGCTCAGTGTGTGGTGGGTGCATGGGCAGGGTAGCCTGTTCATTTGAATGGACTGCTGTGCCTGCATTTCCTGCAGGGAGAAGGTCCCTGCACCTTTTTAAAAATGTGGTTGCATGGACCATGCAATTTTCATGTGCAGAAAACTGCACCACATTTTTTTAAGAATTAATGGCACCCCCTTGTGTTTTCTTTGCGCCACGTCTCGTGTGTGGCTGCAGGAATGTGTGTGATTTACTAGCACTCCCACACCCTCATATATGTGATGTTCGGATACCCATTTGGGTTATTTGACTTTTTTAATTAGTTTTAAACAAAGACAATTTTGTCCCTGATATATTGCTTTTGATTCTGCTTTCTGCCTCTTGCATTGGGTTGACAAATCCAAGGGACAGGATTGTGACCACTGTCTTTGCAGCTTGATTTGAACGTCTGCATATTAGGGTATGACCTTTGAAGCCAGACACCTTTTGATTCATATAGCGCAAGTTAAACAAGTAATTTTTTTTTACCAGTCTCAGTAACCCCAATATATCTTTACTTTTACAATGGGGATTTAAATATTGAAACCTCACTGAAGAAAATACTGAAAATGTGACCTGTTGAGGGTTTCTAAAGACTAGTTACATAGTTAGTCTGGCTAAAAAAAAGACAAAAGTCCATCCAGTTCAACCATAAAAAAAAAAGTTATAATCCAATACCCACAGTTGACTAGAGCCAAGAAATACGGTGTTAAAAGGATAAGCTCACCTTTGGGAGCATGTCATGTGTTCCACCCATTTTTAGGTTGGAACATGTAACATGTTCCCAATGCTGGAGCCACTGCCCAATCCCCCACTCCCTGTGACAGCAGTACGGGAGAAGTTCACCACACTAGCTGTCACTTTTTGAATAGAGAGGGCGATCTGCTGATCGCTGATGCAATGGTTTATAAGCTCCTGCAATCAAAAATAATAAATGCACATTTGTTAACTGCAAAAAAATGTGGTTTTATTTTTATTTTGGTCAAAAGGTGGACTTATCCTTTAAACGAGAGGGGGAGAATGATAAGTTGCTATGGTCAGGACAGGCTTGCTTTCTCAGACATTATCCTCCTACGTTTGCTTTTGTCTGTAAATGGTTATGTAGGAGATACAAGGCAGTTTCCTCCTTCACCAAATGGAAATTTCCTGAATGACAGTCTGTAAAATACCCATATCACAGTCATCTTGTACCATGTCACACTGATATCCTGCAGCTTACAGGTGTTCCATGCATAGTCATTTACTGCTATTAGGCTGCATAAATATCACTCGCTCAGTGGGATTTAAGCTAAAGTGGAAACGCTTTGGGCAAGAAAGCACCACTAATTTCTAGAACATGCTTTCATGTTTGCTTTACACTCCTCACTGAAGCAACATAATCTGACTAACTCTGTAACGGAACACTGAACTATATAACTGATATTTTATTCTTTTTATGTAGCTCAATCAAAGGCCAACAGTAGACGAACTGCGAGAGAGAAAAATCCTGATACGATTTAGTGATTATGTGGAGGTGGCAAAAGCCCAGGATTACGATAGAAGAGCAGACAAGCCATGGACCAGATTATCTGCAGCAGACAAGGTACCGTGTGTGATATAATGAGACAGATTTACCATGATTGGTACTAAGAAAACTGAAGCAGAAATGGGGCAGTTGTCAAAGCCCACCAATCAAAATGTGTATTTATATGAACACAAGGAATCTGGTTTCTCTGGGTAACTGCCTCACTTTTTGCTCCAGTGAGCAGATGTCCCTCTGTATGGCTGTATGGACAACCTTTGCATGATGCACATTAATTATGAGATAGTAACTAAGAATGTTGTGTATTATTACTTTGTCTATATGACACCAAAATACAAATGTCCTAATATTTTTTTTGCTGGACAATTTAGCTAACAATGCATTGTGTTCTTATTTCCAGGCTGCCATTCGAAAAGAACTAAATGAATATAAAAGCAATGAGATGGAAGTACATGCTTCAAGCAAACATTTGACCAGGTTAGTGTTTGTAATATAATGTATTCTGGCATTGCCGTTTAAGCTGGTTATAGTCAATGATGAGATTTATTTGGAAGGGCTGAGGATAAGAACTTGTGTAATATATTATGTAACTTTGACGGAAACAAAAAAAAAGTATATAAGAGAAACAACTGAGCTGGGGTTTCAGTATTACTGTAGTTATTACTGTGGGTTTTATATCATCTGCCATACTGTAGATTTACCTCTGCAAATGTATTAAAGGGATATAAGCCTTGCGCACGGTCATCAAAGCCGACTTTTTAAATATGCCTCCCACTTTCTGTCTTTGTGTGGATGCCCTTTATATAGGACCAACTGGCAATCTGACAGTCACTGGTATTTATCAAAAGTGGTATGAAAATACCACCTCATGGTTATCAGATTTAGAAGTTCAAGCCTGAATTTTACAAATATATCTCATTCTCATATCGTATGAATAATATATGTGTTCAGCACACAAACGTTTTTCTTATTTCAAGTGCCTTCTCCACATTTAAATTCAGGCCAAGCTGTCCAACTAGTGACGGTGACATAGGTTGGGACAAAGTATACCACAGCCAGCAGTGCTGCAGCAGTTACAGCAACAATGGTTGGGTTGTAACACCTTTATATGGATTTAAACCATAGTTTGTCCCAACACTTCTAACTGTAACATTCTCTAGACGACTTGGTTTGCATTTTCATTGGTACGTGTATTCACACAAACTTAGATATTTTGACATGGTGACCTTAGCTTATTCAGGCATATAACAGCTTGACATAGTGACCTTATGTTAGTCAGGCATATAAAAACTTTGAGCAGAGAAGTGATACATGTTTTTGTGTGGGTTACCTGAGCTTTTCCATAGACTTCTATGATGTCATTTGGTTTTGTTGTGGTTTTAGAAAGCACCAAGCTGCAGCATGCTGGAGTTTTGGTTCGCTTTCTGAAACTGCACCAAAACCACAAGACCTCATAGAAGTCTATAGGAAAGCACAGCTAACTTGCACAAAAAACACAGGTAGGCTGCGCTTTAGCATAAGTGCGTTGGGCCAATGTGAAGCCGTCCTTAAATTGGAATAAAAAATTACATTTTCCATTCAAAGTATTAACAGATTACTTTAAAGCTCTTGGACTAAAACTCTCCTTCTCTTTCCTTTTCAGGTATCACAGACCGTAAAATCTTTCATGCATAGGAGAAACGGTCCTACTTTGCAGTTACAAAAATCGCTGAACATGTTCCATGAGGAGCAATGAGGTTCAGTTGTGAAGTTGAGCGCCTGGAGCTCTGAAATTTTCGCAGAGAGTTCATTGTGGGTGATAAGGAGAAACTGTCTGCTACACTTCCTGATGTGGAGTGGAATGGCGATGAGTTCACCGCGCATGTCTGCGGACTGATCAGCCCCAATAGGGGAGAGAAACTAAGCTCAAGGATACACACGCAAAACAAAAGTGGGTGTCGCTGAGAGACACTGGATGGACACTGGATTGACGCTGTATATTGCAGCAAGACGCTGTGCATGGCGACATCATAATGGACAAACGCAGCCAGCACATCTATCAGTATTACATCGACATGTCCGCCTCGTCACACTTTCTTTGTAAAGGTCATGCCTCGGCAAAGTATTTTCATGTTTTATATTATGTTTCTTTTTTTAATGTCTGAAAATGTTACATTTTCCTGGTTACGTTATTCTTATTAAAAAAAAAAAAAACGAACATTGCTGAAAATGCTGATCTGAGTCTTGTATGTACAGCGCTGGAACAGCAGATTAAAAAAAAGTAATGTAAATTACATAGGCCTGCCGCAAAACAAACACCGGCGGACTGGGGACAACTTGTTTTCCTGATTCAGCTTTGCAGTTTCTGGTTTCACAACTTTGCCTCCAGTCTGCTCACTTGAGGATAAACTCATGCCACCACCTTTGTCCAGTCAACAAACAGATAATCGAAGAAGCTGAACCAGGGAATCAACAGAAGCATCATCCTGGTTGTGCAGTGTGATAGAGATATGTGAGATGCAAGACTGGCTGAACTCAATTCCTTTGGAAGGTTATAGATATCTCACATACTTCAATGCATTATTTAGATGTTAGTATAGACATCAGCTTCAATATTACATAGCAGAGCAAAGTATTACTTAGCCATAGCAACTATGCTTTGGTTACTATGATTAAATATGTTATTTTGATATTGACTGCACATAAAATAAAAGCTACCATTTAGATTCTAAACACTCATTCAATTGTAGCAAATAAAATGAAAGCCAACTTCTAGCTGTATCCTAGAGCCAATGTTATAATGAGTGGGAGCCGGAATCTTAGAGCTAGGGGTAACACACTTTTCCTTCTGTATTAATAAATCTTCCATATTTTGTAGATGCCAACAAAAGACATTTTTTTAGATCTCTTTTCATGCCAGATAGGTTTTTTTATAGATTAATGCTGATAAAAAAGCCTGTACTCTTACCTGCAAGTTTTGAAAATGTGTCCTGCTGGTGGTCCTCAAACAAAATATCATTGTTTTTATTTCCCATAATAGAGGCAGTGAGGGCTGTTGTAAACCATATCTAAAGCAAACCTGTGATACAAAAAAACCCTACCAGAAACCAACACACACGCAGCACAGAAGGCACCGCAGATGCACTTCACACTTTCTATTTTACTATATGGCCCTCCAGAGCTCAAAAATTCCATTAGCAATGACCTCCTGAATGCTGAGGCAAAGACAACACCGACATCCAACGTGGCAATGACAGGGCCTAGTGTAAGTGTAAGTCAGTGAGGCCCTCAGCATTAAAGGATGCAGGGTGGATGTATGCCTGTGTTCTCTGCAGGTAACAGAGGTGCTTTGGAGAGTAAGGCAATAAATTGGGTGGTAAATGTGATCTTCCTAACATTGCCTGTAGCACCGACTTGGATGAAAGAGTAAACAGCCAAAAAGCAAAAATAACAAAAAATGTTACTGACCGTGCTTACCAAAGGGCGAGATGGCTAAACATGAGCTGTGTTCAACACTGGGTAACAAAAGCACATACTGTAACCAACAATGAGTTTGATTTACTAAATACAAATATAATGTGCACTGTGCAGTTGCATTGATTTTACCCAGAGCTTAGTGTATGTGTTGAAGCTCTGCTGATTTCCATCATCCAGTCATGTGCAGGCAATAATGCTGTTTTTTTATTTTCCATGCACTTGATTTTGTATGCTTCACAAAGTGAAGTTTCACCACATTCACTAAGCCCTGGGGAAACTGAGTTCAACTTCACTTGCAAAAAGCAAAGTCTATTTGCCTTTAGCAAATCCACCCCAATTTGTCTTATATGAGGGGTACGACGAGAATGATCACTTTAATGTTACCAGCAAAAGCACATTAACCAGTTTCTTCTTGCAGATACCAATAAAACTATTGCTCTGCCACCACAGTGACAATTAGGGCTCATGTACATGGGACATTTGGAAAACTCTTCTGAATGATGGAAACTGACTCAGTTTAGCCGGGGTTGCATACCGCGTTTATGTGCGTTTGCATTTAGAAGCGTTTTTAAAAGATAACCTCCGGAGACCTTCCCAAATGCCCAGAATGCACTGAAAAATAGTAAATAATTAACTATTTCAGACACTTTGAGAGAAATAGAGAGATCAGAAGCAGAGAGAGCAGTATGTGTTGCGATGACCTGTCTTTTCTGGTTGTATTCACTATGGATCCCATCAAGAGCATAATGCGGCACGTTCTATCATTTTTTCCTTCACGCAAAACCTGGAACTGACTGTGCTGGTGTACCAGGTCCATTTGAATACATGGAAACACTTTGCATGCATTTCTGATGATGAAAAAAAGGCTCTGGACAGCATATGGACATGGAACAGTTAAAAAAGCTTCTAAACGCGGTTAACCATGTTTACACGCGTTTACAAGCATTTGGCATTTGAAACGCTGGTAAAATCTACTGCTGAACGCAAGTTTGGTGCGTTAAAAAAACGACTGTAAACTCAACTGCCTGTAAACGACTATGTGTTCATGGACACATAGGAAAACATTAGGGAGAGTTCAGGGGCTGCTGAAAAAAACTCTCAACAGCTCCTGAAAGACAGTTTAGCAGTTGCAGTGTACATGAGCCCTAACTCCTATAGTAGTTACAGCTGGCTTGTGTATAAATTGTGAAGGGACAGATAAGTATCTGTGTTGCCCACAAGCACCCACTTGCAGACTGCCAGCTGTCATTTTCATCTGCAAGCTTGAGCTGTTGCCACTATCTCTTTACCTTTCCTCTAGTTTTAAACCAGAAAGTCGAATAGGAATACTGTATAACAAATGCTGATGTGTAAGTTTTTTCATATATAAAATAAATACACCCGCACCCAAGATTTTTTTCATATGGCTAAGTACAGTTACAGTTTTATAAACACCAGCCATTCATGATTTGCTTGCCCAGCACAACAATGCACTATTGTAGTGTCCCCTATATTGTTTTACGTATGTTCAACAGAAAGAATATGCATCCTGGGAACATCAAAGTAACTCTTTACTGTTACCCCTTACATATCAAACTCCAGACTGTTTAAAATTCAACTTTTACATCACTTAAGTGCAATTAACAAAGCAAAGACATATTTTAACAAGATAAAACAAATTAACAACAAGTGCAGAACAATCACAAGTAATGAACAGCTACAAACCTAGGTGAAACAGTTCTTTCCCAAGTTAACAAGGCAAAGTATAGTAAACCAGCAACTGGCTTTCGTCTACCAGAAGTGACAAAGCCTAACTCTAGTCAGTTCTGGTTAGAGCAGGGAAGATTAGAACCTTTGCTAGCTGTTGTCTGTGACCCAGTTAAAGGAGACTTCTGGTCCTGGGGACCATGCATTAAGTGGGAGTAACCTCCCCTTATGGGACATATACAGAGTGAAAGGCTGGAAAGAGGTTCTAACAACCTTGCCAATCTATCTTACGCAAAAATTGGACTTCATTTCTGCTTGTTCTGGGTTACTGCACTCCACACAGCAGTACTGCCTTTCGTAAAACAAATGCGTTATGCAAACGATTTAGCAGGAAAATGTACAACTAGTGCACAGCATTGGTAATCCAAATAAATTCAGCCTATCATATTTCTGAAGTTGTGTAGAAAAATCTGAATAGCTCAGTCTTTCGTAACATTTATATTCTTGTTTTTTTGTCCTTTCTTTGCATACACTCTTCTAGAAATCGTTGGTACAACTCAACAATCTAAACAAAACTCACAAATAATTAAACCAGTAAAATAAATCTATCAGCATACACATTCTGTAAGACATAAAACTACATGCCTGGCACAAGGTACTGAAACTAAAAGGGACCTGCTCCTGCCATAAAGAGGGACTCTAGTCCTCTTCGTACACTGAGAAGATCCTCTTCGTGCTGTTTTAAAAACAAGGAATTTTGGAAATGTTTCAGAAGGTCATATTTTTTCGACATAATTCCATACATGTGAGCAAATGTCATTTTCTGATCTATAACACTGTTCAACAGGTAAAAAGTTTTGGGCATAAAATTAGCTAATCTTACATAATTTTGGGGTGCTGAAAACGAAAATGACCCTAAAAAATGTTGATTGGCTCTAGTTTCCATGATATATTCACCCATCTAATGACGTAAGCCATTCAAAATTATGATGCAACTTCAGCTGCATATTGCGCAATTGATACTGGTGACCAATAGAAAATTGCATGTATACTGAGATGATGCAATATTAGCCTTTAATTGCATCACTTCACTGCATAAAAGCTGCAGTATCTGTAGCTGATTGTAGTTCGACAGCGTCTTTACATTTCGTTTTATGCTTATATAGGCTACTCAGTAATGCCTCGAACTTGTGTGAATAAAGCAGATAATTTCTGCTATATCTGCGGTGAAATAACTTTTATCTCACAAAAAAGGAGGATAACAGGAATGATTAAGAAAGCCTACAACTTGTATTTTGGCTGCAAGATAGGAGACCAGGACAAGAGCTGGGCACCACATATATGCTGCAATTCTTGTGGGACGGCACTGGAGCAATGGTTGAATGGAAAAAAGTCATCTATGCCTTTCGCTGTGCCAATGATTTGGAGAGAGCCAACAGATCATGTTAGTAATTGTTACTTTTGTATGGTGCCTCCAATTGTAAAAGGGCTAAATAAGAAGAAAAAGTTATCTGTGCACTATCCAAATATTCCATCGGCAATACGTCCAGTTCCTCATGGAGAGGGGCTACCAATTCCTAAAGCACCAGAATCCTTCGTGGTTGAGTCAAGTGAGGAAGAACCTGAAGCGTGTAGTCACGTGCAGTTGTAAGAGATAGCCCTTTCCTCGAATACAAGAGAAAAGCCAAGAGAAGCAAAACCGACACAAACTGAAGACAAAACTAGTGAGAATCCTAAGTATTAAAATGATTCAACTTAGCTTATGGCTATAATTTTTCTTGGTAATCCTATGCAATATATTATGCCATTTAGGCTTTGTTATGTAGTCAATATCACTTGCTTTATATTTGTGGAAAGACATCTATCTATATAATTATTGTGCATTATGTAGTCATTACGCCTATAGTAGAAAACTTTCCGTTTACAGAAAAACTAGAGCCAATTGACAAATTTCATTGTTATATTTGAACTCAGAATGTGAAATTCATTAAGAAATGGATCCTTTTGTTTCCAAAACTGGCAAAAAATAAAAATTTGTTGAACAGTGTAATTAATGAGTGCTGTACACTGGATTGTATATATCATTTTTCACGAGAGAGAGAGAATTAGATACACTCAAACATATTGTGGAACCCTATTTCGGTAGTGTAAAGCAAGATTTAAAGTGTAGGTCTAGGAAAATATGCAATCCTCCTCTGCAACACGTGCACTATTTTCCATGTTTTCAGTACAAGAAAATAACTGTTCATCTGCCAGAAATCCAATGAGCTCCTACCTTCCCATTTGAGCTGACAACACAGTGGTTCTGCTGCACTGAAATCCCAAGCACTTTTGTCAGCTCAGCCCTGCCTAGTTCTCCTCTGCTGAGCCACAGAACACTTCCTCCTCTCCACATCCATATAACGGGGTATCTGAAGTCCACAGATGAGAATTTGGCATAGCTCAAAACACTGTTTGGGATTTTAGTGCAGAAAGGTACAAAGCACAGGAAGTTAGAAGCCGATCAACTGGCAGTGTATTTACCGGGGCAAAACGTTGGGAAATGTTCATATATTGCAGAGATGTGTTGTGTAGGTTTTTTCCCCAGACATACATTTAAACTCAGTGCATTTATCACATTCAACTGAGAGGTTAGCACACTATTTATCACAACACGGGAATGAAATGAGATGGAATCTACTTGGCGCCACCTACAGGAAAGACATCTTATTAATACCTCAAAATTCTATTTTCTTTTACTAAACATGGAAAGGATTACGAGTGGGTGGTTTAAATTGAGCGTGTCATATTTCTAGAAATACAAGAGCTTCCATTTCCATTCACATTTAATCTGTAAGCAGTGACTATGAGATAGTAAGATATTTCTCTATATAATAGATAATAAACTGTTATTAAATGTAGGGAAAACTGGAAAGTGCTGAAATTACCATTTTTTTGAGAAGCGATTCTTGAACATTCTTCATGTCTTCTTTCATAACATGCATCTATAGAAAGACAAAATATATTCCATTGTACTGTAAATAGATTATTTTTAAGAACTACAATATATCTTCAGTTTCTGCACATTTTGCTTCAGACTGTGTAGAATGGGCTTTAAAAAAAAACAGTTATATGCACCAGGAGGATGAAGCATTGATCAGATACTGCATCTGTCCCCCCTCTAAGGGTGAGAACTGAGCAATCAAAGACTGCTGATCGCTCAGTTTTCCCTTCCGAGCTGAGCAGGGAGCCTTGACTTCCATCTCCGGCTCTCTGCTCTGCCCCCCCCCCCCCAGCACTCCCTGGAGAGCTGGGCTCTGGAGGGTTTGGAGGGGCTGTCTCAGGCTCTCAGCAGATCACTGAGAGGCAGAGCCAGGTGCCGGTCCAGGCTTCTAGGTGGATCCCAGCGGTGGATCAAAACAAGTCACAGAAGCGTAGATTGAACTGCACTCCTGTGACCTACAGGAGAAGATTAGCCAAAATAGATTTGGCTTCTCCTTTAAAAGCTTTTGGTTTTGTATGGTTTTCTTATGAGGTCTTCCACTTCAAACCCATAAAGAGGAATATTCCTCCAATGCTTATAATGACCAGCAAGGTTACACCATTTGGCTGTCTGGATGAGCCTTTAAGCAGTTCCAGGTCTGTTAAGAATTTTTCAGCGCAATGCAGGCCAACTTAGGAAACCTACTGAACTCAAAATGCCAGTCCTGACTTTAATATATACAGTAGAGTTAATTTACAACAGGCAAATAGATGGTGCATTTTGCAAGTGCAATTGCACTCATTTTCCCCAGAACTTAGTAAATGTCGTAAAGCTCTTCTGATTTTCATCATCCAATCATGTGCAGGCAAAAATGTATTTATTTTTTTATTTTCCTTGCATCTGATTGGGTATTTTTCACAAAGTAAAGTTTAACCACATTATATTTACTAAGGAAAATGAGTGCAACTACATTTGCAAAGTGCACAGTCTATTTGCCTTTAGTAAATCAACCCCAGTGTGTCATTGACTAGAAACAAGCAGGGGGTTCAGCACACTTACTTGCTGCATGTCTTTTTGTGGTATAGCCAGAATCAGGATGGCAGCTCTGAAATGTTCACTTTAGAGAATAATTATTGCTATTTTTTTATTTAGTTCCTGATGGGACAAAGAATTGTAGTACTTTGCTCCATCTTCCTAGGTGCCCTACTAGCTTCTAAGTCGGACAGGACACTTCATCTTTGACACATGGCCCCCAACACCATAGCTAAAAAGGAGCTTAGTTTTGAAAGTGAGAACCTGTTACCGGCTCCCAAGCACCGACACAAGGAATGCACAGGGAGGTGATGTGTGTTGAGGCAGTATGAAGGATACCATAGCTGACACATCCTTCTGAAATTAAAAGTTCCCTAGCATACTGATACGTGACTGCTCTTAGTCACTTAACCAGAACAAATACACAAATTGGTAGCTCTGCCTTCACTCTGACTTTCCTGATCTGAATGTTTACTAAAGGACTATGTCTCAATGTACTTTTATCAGCTGCTAAGCAACTAGCATTTTCCGAATAATGCAGGCCACAGACGGGTCGAACATCGGCCGATTTTTCGAACAATAAACGACAAATCGGTTGTTCGTTTGACGTTACCACCGATTACAAAAAAAAAATTCGGCCGACTATATCATAAAGTTCACCCCATAACTTCTGTCCCTTGCAGGTCACGGCTCATGCGCAGATTTTTTATCGTTAAAACGATCGGCTGATTTGGCCATCATTGCCGGGAAAATCAGCCGATCGTCTAAATCGGCCGTGAATTTTCCAACATGACCGATAATCTCAAAGTGCGAAAAACGGCCGACCAATTAACCCACTAACAGTGTGAAAATCGGCTGATTTTTGAACAGTCTATGGCTGGCATAAGGCTGCCTCCATATATCTCTCACTACAGGATTCCTTTGAAAACAAATTAGCAATGCCAACTCCTATATTTATAGCCTTGCATGTTCATTTAAAACCTAAAATATGCAAGGTCCATTGAGAGCCCCTAAAGTAAATAAAACCTTCACTCTTTTCACCCACTTAGAATTTGCATGTTCTGCGGTTAAGTAAAGAAAGGTAAAACACTGACCAGTCTAATAGCACAGAATCTCTAACTTAGATGTAACAAAATGGGTCTTGAAACTCTGGTGTCACAACCCATTATACCATTTCTCAGGTTACTTCAACAAAATAACCTGGGTGTCTTTTGAACAGAATGTGTTATAAAATATCTGGAGTAAATGTAAACAAACACAAATCATAAACGTTTTTTTTGTTTTTAATGCATTTGCTTTGGAAGCATACTGGTGCATCTTTCAGGTCATTCAGCAAAATTGAACAAAGAAACATGTAAATATACTATTTATATAATTCTTGCAATACTTTTGTATGTTGTAATTACATACTTCAGAAGTAAAAATCTTTCCTTCGATGTCTGTGCAGTGTGATACATTCTTTTCAAATGAAGCCTTCAGGCAATGAATCCTAAAATTAGAAGCAGCAGATTTAATAATGAGAAGGGCTAAAAACTTTGCCCTGTAAGAGTAAAACTGACCTTTTTTGTTCATTGCTGTGATAGACACTCAGCACTTGTGTCTGCTGGCTCCAGAAATTCTAAAAGACATAGGGTAAGGATGAGAAGCTGCTGATATGATCTGAGATGTCATTTTATCACTGTGGGATGCACATTTTAATACTATGGAGGATGAGGGTGATGAATGGCACATGGCCAGAGATCTGATAATTGTACTACATAACCATTCAGATGATAAGAACCCAGTTATCTATAATATCAGCCCTTATAAGAACAAGCAGGAAACGATTACGCTGCCAACTTTTCCGCCGACAGATACAGGTGAAAACACGCAGAAAAATGTCTTACAGTAAATTCTTTTTCCATTTGCTTTAATGCCTTAGAATCTTTTTCAAAGCTTTCAATCTCTTCCAGAATGGTCTGCTGGAACTTTTCCAGATGTTTCATTCTAGGACAGGGAGAATTGTACTGAATGACCATTCCGTTCTGTACAGACTGCACAAACCACTGTTCCCACACTTACCGACATTGCCGTACTTGTACCTCTACCGAGGTCAGGTGTTTCTGTGCAGACTTCACTGACTGTTCAGTAAAGAAATCCATTTTTCGGGAACGATCCTAAGGTAATCCAACATAGAACATAGAGAATTTTTAAATATTCAGTAGGAGCATGTGTTTAAACAACTTAATATGCATTCCTCTGATCTTGAAACATTTATTGGCTAGGAAAAATTGAGTTATGTAATCCAGATAAACTAAAATCATGGTGACAGAACTGCAGAATAAAATGCTAGAGCAACAGTTATTGACCCCTTGCCCTCCAGAGGATTTAGCTCCCTTCCTGACCAGGCCATTTTTTTACGTTACGGCGCTGCGTTATTTTACAATTGCGCAGTCATGCAAAGCTGCACCCAAATGAAATTTACGTCCTTTTGTCGCCACAAATTGAGCTTTATTTTGGTGGTATTTAATCGCCTGTGCGGTTTTTATTTTTTGATCTATAAACAAAAAACAATAATTTTGACTTTTTGCTATTAAACATGTCCATTAAAAAAATTAAAAAAATCAAATTTCATCATAAATTTAGGTCAAAATGTATTCTGCTACATGTCTGTGCTAAAAAAAATCCCAATACATGTAAATTAATTGGTTTACGTGAAAGATATATAGTGTTTACAAATGGCAGTATAGATACTGGAAGGTTTTTTTTTTCACTAGTAATGTCGGCGATCAGTGAATTACAGCGGGATTGCGGCGGACGTTCTGACACTGGGGAGAACTGACTTGGTGTCACGGATATCCCCAGTGACACCAATACAGTGATCAGTGCTAAAAAAAAGCACTGACACTGTACTAATGGCACTGGGCAGGAAGAGGTTATCATGCTGGGCGATCAAAGGGTTAACTGTGTGCAGAGAGTGTTTTACTGTGCTGTGCACAGCCATCCAAAGCAGTGTGCCCGAGCTGACAAGGAGGAGAACTGTTAGTACACAAAACAGTCCTCCTCCCTGTCAAAGATACTCGGCAAAATCACGTATATATACACGTGATTTTGCACACCTGTGCAATCCTGCAGCAGTATTTCTGCTATAGGGTGGTCGGGAAGCGGATAAAGCTAAACATACAAACTGCTTTGCATTTTCTCATCACAACTTGAAAAAAGTCCCCGCAAAATATATGGAGCAGAGGTGTGATCTTGCACCAGGTCTGCACTGCTGTTCAGAAGCTCAGCTAGATTTGTCTCTTTCCTTTCTAACTTGATCTGTTCTCAGGTTTGCAGCTCAGACACAGTTATCACAGGACTGGTTGGGGATGTTTCCAAAAGTGTATAAAAATCCACAACATTTCAGTGCCCACCAAAACCTGTCAGGACTAACAAGATTAGGTACCAATCTGGCATGTTTATCAGTATGTTTAGCAGACTCGCTTTTCCTAAAAACAGTTATTTGTATTTCCTATAGGTTACTCCTGACAGATTCATAGGACACGGTGCTCTCCAAATGAAACTCAACACAAAATGTCCACCTTATCCATATACAGTCAGGTCCATAAATATTAGAACATCGACACAATTCTAACATTTTTGGCTCTATACACCACCTCAATGGATTTGAAATGAAACGAACAAGATGTGCTTTAACTGCAGACTGTCAGCTTACATTTGAGGGTATTTACATTCAAATCAGGTGAACGGTGTAGGAATTACAACAGTTTGCATATGTGCCTCCCGCTTGTTAAGGGACCAAAAGTAATAGGACAGAATAATAATCATAAATTAAACTTTCACTTTTTAAGACTTGGTTGCAAATCCTTTGCAGTCAATTAGAGCCTGAAGTCTGGAATGCATAGAGATCACCAGACGCTGGGTTTCATCCCTGGTGATGCTCTGCCAGGCCTCTACTGCAACTGTCTTCAGTTACTGCTTGTTCTTGGGGCACTTTCCCTTCAGTTTTGTCTTCAGCAAGTGAAATGCATGCTCAATCGGATTCAGGTCAGGTGATTGACTTGGCCATTGCAAAACATTCCACTTCTTTCCCTTAAAAAACTCTTTGGTTGCTTTTGGAGTATGATTTGGGTCATTGTCCATCTGCACTGTGAAGTGGCGTCCAATGAGTTCTGAAGCATTTGGCTGAATATGAGCAGATAATATTGCCCGAAACACTTCAGAATTCATCCGGCTGCTTTTGTCAGCAGTCACATCATCAATAAATACAAGAGAAGCAGTTCCATTGGCAGCCATACATGCCCACGCCATGACACTACCACCACCATGCTTCACTGATGAGGTGGTATGCTTAGGATCATGAGCAGTTCCTTTCCTTCTCCATACTCTTCTCTTCCCATCACTCTGGTACAAGGTGATCTCGGTCTCATCTGTCCATAGGATGTTGTTCCAGAACTGTGAAGGCTTTTTTAGATGTCGTTTGGCAAACTGTAATCTGGCCTTCCTGTTTTTTTAGGCTCACCAATGGTTTCCATCTTGTGGTGAACCCTCTGTATTCACTCTGGTGAAGTCTTCTCTTGATTGTTGACTTTGACACACATACACCTACTTCCTGGAGAGTGTTCTTGATCTGGCCAACTGTTGTGAAGGGTGTTTTCTTCACCAGGGAAAGAATTCTTCGGTCATCCACCACAGTTGTTTTCCGTGGTCTTCCAGGTCTTTTGGTGTTGCTGAGCTCACCGGTGCGTTCCTTCTTTTTAAGAATGTTCCAAACAGTTGTTTTGGCCACACCTAATGTTTTTGCTACCTCTCTCATGGGTTTGTTTTGTTTTTTCAGCCTAATGATGGCTTGCTTCACTGATAGTGACAGCTCTTTGGATCTCATCTTGAGAGTTGACAGCAACAGATTCCAAATGCAAATAGCACACTTGAAATGAACTCTGGACCTTTTATCTGCTCATAGTAATTGGGATAATGAGGGAATAACACACACCTAGCCATGGAACAGCTGAGAAGCCAATTGTCCCATTATTTTGGTCCCTTAACAAGTGGGAGGCAGATATGCAAACTGTTGTAATTCCTACACCGTTCACCTGATTTGGATGTAAATACCCTCAAATTAAAGCTGACAGTCTGCAGTTAAAGCACATCTTGTTTGTTTCATTTCAAATCCATTGTGGTGGTGTATAGAGCCAAAAATGTTAGAATTGTGTCGATGTCCCAATATTTATGGACCTGACTGTACATCTAAAGGGGTACTGGAAAATTACATACACCAGCTTTCCTATACCTCTTTTTCTGTCACAATACACAAACTACACTCACATTCAGTTATTGTTAGAGTGCATGTAGATTTTAAGTGACTGCAAACAGGCTGCAGAAGATCAAAAGCAACGAGGTGCAACAAGGGATAAAAAAATTGTGAAAAGATTTCTCACTAGTAGCACTAGCACTTTGTTGCCCTCATTCTGTAACATAAATACAGGCTGATTAATCAATAGTGCAAAGGGTTAAAGGGTTCTATAGATATCATGTCAGAGTCATAATGTATAGTTCCAAACCAAAGAACAATACAAACTAACAGGTATATGTTTATCATTTGGGGGAAATGGCAATTTACACAAACTTTAGGGGTTCTTTATTTTAAATGGAATGCTCAAAAGGTACACTCAACAAAAATTAGCGCAACGAGGAAGTACAAAGGGCAACACCCTGATACCCACCAATAAATATTCACTCTACTGAAGTCATGCCAGTACAAGACAGACTGATTGCTTGCTAAGGGATAGGAAGCTTGCACTACGCTATTTACAAAAATTAAAGCTGGTGATGAACGTGATAGTTTTCACTCACAACGAATTTCCATCCACCAGGAATTTCACATAAAAACAAGAGTAACCACCACAAAGTAAGCAATCTACCTTCCGGAGTTCCACTTACCACCAGAATTCTTTTAATTACACTGTTCAACAGGTAAAAAGTTTTGGGCATAAAATTAGCTAATCTTACATAATTTTGGGGTGCTGAAAACGAAAATGACCCTAAAAAATGTTGATTGGCTCTAGTTTCCATGATATATTCACCCATCTAATGACGTAAGCCATTCAAAATTATGATGCAACGTCAGCTGCATATTGCGCAATTGATACTGGTGACCAATAGAAAATTGCATGTATACTGAGATGATGCAATATTAGCCTTTAATTGCATCACTTCACTGCATAAAAGCTGCAGTATCTGTAGCTGATTGTAGTTCGACAGCGTCTTTACATTTCGTTTTATGCTTATATAGGCTACTCAGTAATGCCTCGAACTTGTGTGAATAAAGCAGATAATTTCTGCTATATCTGCGGTGAAATAACTTTTATCTCACAAAAAAGGAGGATAACAGGAATGATTAAGAAAGCCTACAGCTTGTATTTTGGCTGCAAGATAGGAGACCAGGACAAGAGCTGGGCACCACATATATGCTGCAATTCTTGTGGGACGGCACTGGAGCAATGGTTGAATGGAAAAAAAGGCATCTATGCCTTTCGCTGTGCCAATGATTTGGAGAGAGCCAACAGATCATGTTAGTAATTGTTACTTTTGTATGGTGCCTCCAATTGTAAAAGGGCTAAATAAGAAGAAAAAGCCAAGAGAAGCAAAACCGACACAAACTGAAGACAAAACTAGTGAGAATCCTAAGTATTAAAATGATTCAACTTAGCTTATGGCTATAATTTTTCTTGGTAATCCTATGCAATATATTATGCCATTTAGGCTTTGTTATGTAGTCAATATCACTTGCTTTATATTTGTGGAAAGACATCTATCTATATAATTATTGTGCATTATGTAGTCATTACGCCTATAGTAGAAAACATTCCGTTTACAGAAAAACTAGAGCCAATTGACAAATTTCATTGTTATATTTGAACTCAGAATGTGAAATTCATTAAGAAATGGATCCTTTTGTTTCCAAAACTGGCAAAAAATAAAAATTTGTTGAACAGTGTTATTAAATCAAAACTGGGCAATTGACAGCTTCAATACAGTTTATTGAAAACTTAAAAACAGAGGAACAAGTGCAATTTTATTGAAGACTATCAGATTTTTCATTTGGTTCAGTCGGAGCAATTTCAATTTCCCCTGCTTGCGGATAATCAAAACCACCATTTGATGTCTTTAACTGCTTTGTGATTGGAAAAGGCTGGATTGCTCTATCAAGTTGTCATGTGTACGGCCAGCATTAAAGCCTGTGTTAAGGGGCTTTTGTTCACTTCAAATTGGTGCTGCATTACAATACAATGCAAACCTACTTGGAGCAGGTCAAATGCAGGTAAGGAGGTAAACTGCACGTCAATTAATTCTGAATGATCTCAGAAGCATCTGAAATTGATGCCATCAACACAAGCAGAAGGCCTGTTGACACAGGCCCTTAAGGTACCACGTTTGACAAATGTTTGCCAGATTTGTAAAAGATGTTGTTTAGGGATGATCATTTGTAAAGAAAAGATCCTTCACACAAATTTACATGGAAATAGATAAAAGAAAAATGTTCACTTGAGAACAGCTGAAATGTTCCATCTTTGCAGATCAAGTTTTCGGGGACATTTAACTAGATATTTTGTACAAATGTTTGCCTTGAAATTTACTGTTCTTTTAAATGTCTTAAATGTGCAGCCTGAACCTAAAATAATCGGATCTACGGTGTAATCTGAATTGCTGTGAAACAGTTAAATGTATTTAAATACTGTCCTTCATGTTATGTGTGGACTTGCAGCCCTGTGCTTAGAATGCAAATTATCCTAACAATATAGGCAGGGAATTCCCCCAGGGCAACTCTCTCTTAATTAAAAGAACATCAACATGTTTCAGTTTCTATCACTGGAACATATCTTACTTTCCTGTGATGTAATTAGAAAAAAAATACATGTATCTCTGTAAACCATCTAATTTTTCACCATCATCACAATAACTGAACATATTTAAATATGCATCTGAGGAACAGATCTTCCTTTTCAATAAGCTAGAATACATTGTTCTGATGAATCTGTCCTTCAGATGCCGTCAATGAAACTTGCTACCTCTGCTAGGTTCTGTGAACCCTGGCCTGCAGTTTCTTCATACTGTCTTTGCTCCAGGATGCTGTAACAGTCTGTGCTCTCTGGGCAAAGAATTACGTACATTGCCAAGAGCCGTGTTTTAGACCAGACCTAGAGCAATGTACCAGCATTGTTTGCCTGATTAACAGCATGTTATTTGCCATGAAAAGACCATTAGCTAAGGCCTAGAAAGCAGACGCATCTTGTAAGTTGCTCCCGTCACAAGTCCCATGTTATTTTCATCTTACTCCCCTGTGAAAGGGTACACTCAGATAACTTTGTGTTATGTTCTAATATCCTGTGGGGAGGCTTCTAATTCTCAGCAACTTAGGTGAATGCTATAAAGTCTATACAACATCAACACTGTAAATTATTGTTAGAGGGTACAGAACATACCGTTTCTTTGTATAAATTTACTCATACATTGACATGTCAGAGTGGCCCTTAAAAACATTTCTTACACACAGATATCAGAACTGTGGTAAAAAATCCTTACTCTACAACTAAATACCCTAAATATACAAAACAGTGCAGTCCAGTACATTCAACAGCCCCAAAGATACTGCATGATTAAGATATTCAGATTTGGATCTAATATTATTGAGAAGATTTGGCACTTTTAATATTCCCCTAAAGCAAGTATATGACTCTCTGAGCCATTTCTACTACATTTTTCTGCTAAAGCACTTTCAGCAAGTCTAAAATGAAACCCCGAGGTAAAAGCTTTAACCTTAAGTCCTCATGCACATTGGACATTTTTACAGTGGCTGTTTTTGGCTTTTGGCATTTTTTTCTACAGCCAGTAAACCCCCCAGCATGTTATCCTATGTGTCCATGCACACATAGGCTTTAATCAGAGTTTTTTGGCAGGGGCGTTTGTTGGCTGGAAAAAAAACCTAGAACTAGTGGGTTTTAGAGGAGTTTTTTAGCTGTAAAAACACACTAACACTGGTTAACGCGACATACCAGCATTTTTTTTAGCCAGAAAACCATGGATAAACGTTAATGCAAAAATGCTAAAAACTGCGGAAAAACGTGCGTTTTTAACTTGTCTTTATACAGCTAACGCTACTGGCGTCTTTAAAACACCTAGCGTGCATGAGGATTTAGCCAGATGCTAGAAGAGGCTACTATTTGTACTATTTTGGCATTATTATATGTTAATTTCCTTATGCAACAGCAACAGAAGAATGGAGAAGGTACATTTTTCCTTCAAAATTCTATTCATTGGTGATGTTTGCACCAAACGTTGTGCTTGTGTTTACTACCAGGGGAACCAACAGATTATTTTTTCTAATGACACGCTGCTTTGTACTACTACATTTGGCTATACAGATCTACCTGAATTTTCCGGGTATAATCCTTGCCAATTTTTTGGCACATCAGTCCAACATCAGAATCACTTCTGTCCCAGGTGTCTAGACCTCCAGTGGACTCATCTTTCCCAGAGCAAATTGACAGACTCCCTAAAACAACAGACACTGCTTTGTAGTTTTATTAATGGTATTACATTGATTACATCAAAAATTCTATTCTGAATAGTCTGATTGACCTGTTGTTTGGTTATAAAGAAAAGGCAGAATAGACTGTGAAAGCAACTACTTAAACCTTATGGATGTAATAGATCTCCTTCCGCAGTATTCAAGAAGTTGCAAAGTCCAGTTCCAACATAAGTATGATGAGAAAAATGACTAGTATTATCCCAGGAAATGGAACAGTGACAGGAGGAGAAACCAGTGTGAGAGAATCCTTGTGTGTTTGACAGATTGAGGGGCAATGCAATTTCTGATTTTGTATTATTATGTTCTACATGTAGACTAAAAAATTCAAATTCAAAATAATACACTTATGGGAAATAAAGTTAAGGATAGTTTGCAGCCTTATTTCAGTGTCCTTCCTGACATAAGACAGCATAGTGATCTGGGCTCAGTCAAGGTCCCCCCTATAGGAGAAAGACTTCTAACTTCCCTGCATCTAAGATGCCTGTCAGGGATCGCCGCTTCGCATAGGTCTGCGCATGAGCAGATTGCCAAAACGTACTAACACGTGGGCGCTAGGACCTGGGCGGCAGTTGCGGCCGCGCATGCGCACTCGCGCACACGGGCCACCAATGACAGTGCAGGGCGCTCTATTTAAAGCCGGCTCTTGCAATGCTCAAGTGCCATATGGTCTTATTCCTGTGTTCCTGTTCCTAGTTCTGAGATTGCCTAGTTGCCGAACCTGCCTGACCCGGATTATCATGACCCTCTCCTACCCAGATCCCTGGCTTGTCTGACCATACTTCTGCCTTCTCCTGTTGACCTGACCTCCTGTTGCTGAACCTGGCCCGTGACCCGTTTATCCTTTTGCCTGCCGCTCTGTACCGTTTACCTCCGCTGTTACCGACCTGGCCTGTCTGACTACGCTACACACTATCTCTTCACATCTGGCTCTCACCTGCTACCTACCACTGTCAAAACCACCTCTACCACAGCTGGTTGTACTCGGGAGTCGCGACCTGGTCTCAGGCTGCTTCAAGTCCATCCCCACCATCAGGGGCCCTGGTAAAACAGCAGACTGAGGCTTAGACTCCGCGCCCTGAGGAATTCCGGCTTGTGGGTCGCTAGAGGCTACTGCCAGTCGGTCCGTGACAATGCCTCCTGCTAAAGCAGACACTGGAAAAACAGTGAATGAATCAACAGACTGAAGGAATCTATGCAATCCTTTCATATGTACTAAATACTGTGGGTACATTTAAGTGCTTTCTCAGATGACACAAAGGAACAGAAAGTTCCTGCTTTAGACTCAAGCAAAATACTCATGGTCCTGAAGGGCTGTAACCGTGATCTGTCAAATATGTTTGTATGGTCCTGGAACCATGCCATCTTCAACTCTACTTACCTCTGGGCTCCTTTTCTCCTGTAGCTGGAAAGAGTCTACGCGGAAGCAGCTTTATCTTCCTATGTTTTGTCCCATTGTCACTTCCTTCCATACTGTTGTCAGCAAAATGGCTGCTCTCATTGTTAATGTGCCTGAGATCCAACACTGCTTTATGTATTGCAGGACCTGTAATAGACAGTATTATATATGAAAACAAATCCCCTTCAATTATAAAAGATGAACTGTCATTTTTGAAAGCCCTGCACTGTACATCCAAAAACAGAGATTTTCAGAAATAATTTTATTTACAGAAACTGCTGGCCTCCCTCTAAGGCCCAGCATTTTAGGACATCCCTGTTCCAAATACCTTTTCTACACTAGCTTTCCTTTTACCCTAATTTATCATTCCAAGAAAGTAACCTCTTACTGACTGCAATTCTTAAAGCGGAGCTCCAGGCTCCCCCAAAAATATTAAAAGTCAGCAGCTACAAATACTGTAGCTGCTGACTTTTAACATAAAGGACACTTACCTGTCCAAGGATCCAGTGATGTCCTCACCTGAGCCAATTCTTCAATTGGCTTCGGTTGCAGGTGTCGACATCTTCAGTAACGGAAACCGGAAGTGAAGCCTTGCAGCTTCACAGACGGTTTCTCACAGTGCATGTGCAAGGCGTGCTGCACTTTATGGTCCCGCAGTCTTCTGGGACCTTTAAAGTGTTGCAGAAGGCTGTTGGGGAAGGAGGGGAGGGCCGAACTTCCAACTCAGATCGCTGTAGTAAATCTGACCGGAAGTGGAAGCAGGTACCTGCTCCCCCCAAAAAAGTGGCAAATGTGGCAGTGGAGGGGGAGGAAGCAGACAAGCAGAACTTCCCCTTTAGGGGGAGGTTCTGCCATAAAGTGTACATCCAGGCAAAATTGACTATTCTCAGTGTCAAGCATACATTTCTTGAAGTTTGCTTTGATTAAATCCTCAGTGTTTTGTTCTACAACCACTCCCAACATCTTAAGAACTGATCCTACAGGTATGCCCCTTTTTGCACCACTTCCTGTGGCAGTAAGGCAATGCTACTCTTCTCATTCTCAATCTGAAGCAGTGTATCCCCCACCAAAGCACCTCCCCATAGGACAGCTGGGTTACAAAGTCACAACAGCATTTTGTGTCTCTTGCAAACCTTATATGAGACCTAGTATTAAAGAAGGCACCTCCTCACAATGACATGTGTGCCGTAAGTGCCCACCTACTGGCTCTGCAGGAAGAAAGCATAGCAGAGGCTGATGTGACCACATTAAAAAAAGATATTTACCTTCTGCATTTTTAGTTCAATAGTTCTTTTTATTTATCCCATTGCTTCCCATACATTTCAAGGAATCATCATGATACATTAGAAAAATCGCTCACATGTGGCTATTTAGTTAGAAGTACAGCAGTTTAGACAGTTCACATAGCTTGGCATATTAATACAGATGTAGCATTTTAATCAGGAGAAAAGGGGGTAAAGGAAAAAGAAGGAAGCTGAGAGGGAAAGTCTATTTAGGCCTAGAGAGTTAAGCCTACTGATTTCATCTGTTCATCAAACGACAGTCAAAGTTGGCTGGTAAAGGTTGTGAGACTCACGGATTTTTTAAATGTGGGCATTGTATCTGTAATTTTCACTGTGAGTTTCTTATTAAAGAAAGTCCGATGAAGTCTAATTTTTTAGTTCAGCTAATCAGAGTGAAACTAACAGTCAAGCTTTTTATATTGTTTGTTTGGTGGCTGTTAGCACTATGTCATTAATTTGAACTGGTATTTCATTAGGCCTCTGGTTTGAGATTAAATAATGTCTTACCTTGCAGCAAAAGGACAGTGGTATCGAGCAGTGTGGCTAGCACATTTATACTTAGATCCAGGGCATTCTGTGGGCTTGACTTAGAGGTATTCCAGATTTGGGTCCATGCATGCATGTAATCATGTTGAGGTGGCGTAGGGCCTGTTAAAAGTGAATTTCACAGCAAGGAGATCAAGCCTGGGTAGTGGGGGGGGTCATCTCGGCACCTTTGCTCAAAACAGGTTAGGGTCATCTTCGTCTTTAGGGGGGTGGATTGTGGAAGCAATAATATATTTTACTTGTAGATAACGGAACAGCTCTATCCTAGGCAGTTTAAATGCAGTTTTTAGGACTTGAAATGACTTTAATATTTTATTATTACAGGTACTTATATAGCGGCATCAATTAACAAAGTGCTTTATACTGTTCCTCATGAGCAACTAATGGAGATGGGTTAGGTTCAAATGAGTCCAGTGCTCAAAATACCTTCTACATTTGTCTGCTTAGGGAGCTGGTTCTTGGAGGGTGTATTGTGTACCCTCTTGACTGATAATCCAAAAGCAGAAGGTATGCTGGGATTTGTAGTCTAAAACTAATAAGCCAATATACCAAAGTGGCTGAGGGAAGCCTGGAAGATAAGCATTGCACATGGACTGCCAAAATAAACGTTTAACAACATATAAAAGAAAAAACATGCGATTATACCCATAAGTAGATTACTCAATAGGAGGTTTTCTGAGGGGGTTTTAACTATATGTTAAAGAAGAATTCCAGTTGTGGCATTTTTTTACAGTTACATTAGTCCAGCTTGGACCAATGTAGTTATACATAAACCATACACGTGGGATTCCTCTAGAAGCTAAAAATCACTACAATAGACACTGCTATTCCAGAAATCTCCATTAGTCTTCGAGCCCAAAGCCAGGTGGCTGCCCAGCTGCACTGTGAACAAAGGATTTTGGCTGCCCGGCATGGGCACTATTCAGAGAATACTTTGTATTTTCTCAATGAATTCAAAGCTTTTTCTGACTGGACAAAAGTTGGAGACATAGGGCACTGACATCAAGCTATCCACCTCATCCAATCAGAGAATGCTTTGCATTAACTGAGAAAATTGAAAGCATTTTCTGAATGGCACCAGTGCCAAGCGGCTGACATTCTGTGTTTACAATGCATGCAACCTGGAAGCTAGTGAAGATCACTGGAGAAGCAGTTTCTACTAAAGTGATTTTAAGGTTCTAGAGAGATCCCACAGTTTTATGCATAGTTACAGTGGTCCAAGCTGTAAAAATGCCATACCTGGAATGATTAATGGAATCATCACTTTAACTAGTGTATGATACATACCAGATTCATGGAAAGTTGTGTGTGTAACATTAGTTGTTTTTTTTACAACTGAGCCTGAGCAGTAAGAGGCACAACTGTTTTTCTGGAAAGAAAAATATAAATGACAATTAGTATAAGCGCCTTTAACCGTGGCACATATCTTCCACTGCTGAAAGCCAACAAGCGTGAAACTGCTTTATGCAAGTTGGGACACTTGGTTTTTTATATTTCATATTTTTGGCTCTGTCAAAATAGTTTTGGATACAAAGCTAGTCGCAGAGCAAAATAGGATTTTTGTACTCACCACAAAATCTATTTCTTGAAGTCCATTGAAGGGCACAAGAAGTATTTGACCCTGTAGTGCTTAGAGATGAGCATAAAGTCTACAGAGGGATTGGACACTGGCAAACAAACTGAAGGTCACCTCAAGGTAACCCTTCCTACTACCAGCATGACTAAGTTTTGTAGCAAAGGTGTAACAAAAGCAGAACCATAAATTAAGAGGGGTGGGACCTGTATTCCTCAATGGACTCTAAGAATAAGATTCTATGGTGAGTACAAAAATCCTATTTTTTCTCATCTGGCAAGGGACACAGGAGATCTTTACCCTTCAGGACGTTCAGAACTAGTCCAACTGAGCGCAGTGGGAAAAACAAAAATCACGAACAGGCCCATGAAAATAACAGAGCTGGGGACTGCTTGCAACCTAAAAGCTGGCATCAGATTAAGCCAACATGTTCACCTGTTAAAATTTACAGAATGTGTGTGGATGAAATGTCGACCTTGTAGAACTTAGAGAACATGTGAGGCAGAAACGTTTATCTGGCAGTCGTTCGAGAAAGTGTGAACAGAAGACCTGGAGGCAGCTTTGCAAATCTGGGAAACAATCAATATCTGCCTTGGTACATTCATAGGTGATTGGATTAAGGTGTCTATGCCACCTGTGTGGATATAAATGCTAGGGTATGTTCCCATCACTCACGAGAACTGAAGAATTGGACTGGATAAGCCAGGTCCGGTTGAATGTGACTAATCACTACTAGGAAACAGTTGATGATGTCAAAAAGCCCAAGTGCACAGATCTAGCAGAGTCCGCCTTGACAGGAGAGAGTGGAGCAGGCTCCTTGAGACTATGAGGGGTTTATTTACTAAAGCTGGAGAGTCCAAAATCAGACTCCCTTCTGCATAGAAACCAATCAGCTTCTAACCTCAGCTTGTTCAATGAAGCTTTGGCAATGAAACCTGGAAGCTGATAAGCTGAGAAGCGAGTCTGATTTTGGACTCTCCAGCTTTAGTAAATAAACCCCTAAGTGTCAGAACCTGAATAACCTGTTGGTGGCACTGTAGTTCCCAGAGTTGAATGGTGGTCACTAGCAGGTGTCTCCCAGCAGCCAGAAAATCCCAGTAGTTAGGCTCTACTTCATGCTGGCTCGGAAGGTATATAACCCCTCAATTGATTTGTATCAGTGCTTCAGTGTTTTGCCTGTTAGCCAGGTACCTGCTTGCTGATTATCCTGATCCCTGCCTTATCCATATTTTGCATCTAGTTCCCTGTATCCTGATACCCCATCTCTGCTCCCCTTGTTCCCAGTCCTGGTCATGCCCTGTTTATGTCAGCTTCAATTGTATATAGTATATTACAGTTACTGTAGGTTGTTGGTTTGGTTTTGCTTCATTGTCACGTTTATTCACTTTTGCTTTGCTTACGGTCTGTTGGTGTTGGAATGGTGTTGTGTGCATAAATAAACTTTATTTTAATCTTAGTCTGATTACAGTTTCCTAAATACAACTACACTGAGCTGGACAGTCTGCCACTGGATACCTGCATTCTGTATCCCTTACAATAAACTTGAATGATTGTTTGCCTGAACCACTTAGAGATGGTTGAATGAGAACCTGGGGCACCCTTCCAGTGTGCTTTTACAACTGAAAAAAAAAATCCTTTTTCTGAAAGAAGCAGATACTGACAACGATAGACACATAGCGTGAACCACATTTAGACAATGGAGGAAATGTTCCATGTGATGAACTGCAACCAGACAGAGGGACAGAACAGCAATGTCTTGGTGGAGGTGAAAGGCAGAAACTACCTTAGGCAAGAAGTCCTGGACCTCAACACAACCTTGTTCCTATACAAGACCAAAGGGGTTTTCAAAGACCTGCCTCAATGAGCTGAATGGCTACAAGAAAAACAACTTTGTGGGTAAGAATAAAGAGATGAATAGGGTTTAAAATGGTGGTTTCTGATCCCACAGAATCACTGGGAAAACAAACAGGGCAGCAAAATAGGAGACTTCCTGAACAAAGGTGTTAATCAAAGAGGTTGGCCGGCCATAGATGGTCCTACTGAACTGGCCAAGATTCCAATTATGTATGGGCAGGATGAATATACCCAAGTTGATCAACTAATCAACCTCACTACAACCAGGCTGTCAGATTTTACATGTGATTATTGCTAGTGGCTGTTATTGCAATGATCACTGTGTTCTCCCAGCGAGAATGGCTCCCCCGCTGGAAGAACAAAAAGGCTTGGAGGGAGGGATTCCGGTCAACACTGTCTTTGTTGCAGGAAAGAAATATGCTCTGTCTACGGCCTGCTTAAGAAGCCAACAGTCTCTGAAAAGGAATATAAAGAACAGAAACCGGACCCTTGATAACCGAATGCTGGTCCAAAACCAGCTGCAGGAAGGGGAGGATTCAACCCACAGATAACCCCCAGGGGTGAAAGCCCAAGACTCACACCAAGTAAACTATGCCTTCTTCAGCCAAAGATAGACCTTGCAGGAAGTAGATTTACTAGCGTTAAGCACTGTAGGAATCACACACTCGAAAATGCCCTTGTCCCTTGGAACTTGGGCTTCAAAAGCCATGCTGCTCAAGCCAGCAACCAAGAAGCACAATGATAAATCTATTCTTAAAGCAGAAGATCCTAATGATCTGGCAGAGCCCATGAAACATCCGCCTTAAGTCTTACCAGGTCGGTGTACCACATTCACCTGGGCCTGTCAAGAGCAATGAAGGTACTGATCCCATGGAGCCACCAAAGCATCCATTGCTTCCACCAGGGAATCCTTGTACCTGGATACAATTTGTCTATATCTGAAATCCCCCACCTGCGACACACCTCTCCCAGGTCTAGATGCTGCAGGCTGAAGAAAACTTTGCTGCTCAGAAACAGATGTCAAGTTGTTACTGCATGTGGAGAGTATAATACTGGTTTTAATATATTGTATGAATATGTGAAGTCCTGTTCTGTATTGAGCCCTAATGAAAGGGGAATGGCTGTTTTTATATAACTTTTTTGCCAACATTCAAAATTATTTTAGACTCTTATCTGGCTTTGGTCTGGTGTGTCTGTATTTACAGTGCCTTGAATAAGTATTCATACCCCTTGAACTTTTCCACACTTTTTCATGTTACAACCAAAAATGTAAATGTATTTTATTGGGATTTTATGTGATAGACCAACATGAAGTTTTTATTTGTAAAAAATGTGGAAAACCATTTAGCATTTTCTTTCCACTTCACAATTATGTGCCACTTTGTGTTGGTCTATCATATAAAATCCCAATAAAATACATTTACATTTTTGGTTGTAACATGACAAAATGTGGAAAATTTCAAGGGGTATGAATACTTTTTCAAGACACTGTATATGGCAGAAGAAATCATTCTGCCAATTGTCTAGACCTGGAATGTTTGCAGCTGACAAGGCTAGAACATAAAGCTCTTCCTAGGATAGGATCCATTCTACCTCTTTTGCTGCAAGAATTCTGATTCCTCCGAGAAGGCTGGTGTATGGCAGGCCACAGCATTGTCTCAATGAATACAAATTGAACAATCCTTCATCTGGGTGGATGAACAGTGAAGGGACAGCCAATTGCCTGAAGCACCAGGATGTTTATCATAAGAGGGACCAAGCCCCCTATATCAAAAAAGTGCCCAAAGACTCCTTCCAAGCCTGACAGGCTGATATCTGTTGAAAGAATCTACCAAAAGACAGTAAGAAATAACTTTGCTGAGTCCAAAGTGTGACTCCTGAGCCACCAAGCCAGGAATACCTGTTTTTTGGGGTCAAGTGAATTGGCCTGTACAGAGACAGAATTGACTTGTACCAAGTATTGTGATTATATATACAGATGCAAGACGATGGCACTGCAATTGAGTTTGATACCCCTGCTCTCGAGTGAGATGTGCCTAGGACCAGGTTCAGGATCCGCCTGAACCTCTGCTGTCCAAACAGAACCTTCTCTGACTTTTCTCTCTAAAGATAATCAAAGTCTCTAACAATGGGGATGCCATTACAACACAGCAGGATTAACAGTGGAGGCAGCATCTTGGTGAACACTCAAGGAACAGAGGAGAGGCAGAAGGGCAAGGCCACAAGCTGGTAGTGTAGGGGCTCCACAACAAACTGTAAATATTTCTGATGTGCTGGAAAGATGGGCACAAGTAGGTAAGCATCTTTAACGTCCACAGAAGTCAGAAAGTGTCCCTAGTGGAGGGGGCTGATGACAGATTTGGTGGATTCCATCCAGAATTTTTGGACTTGACTGTGAACATTCTAAGACTTGAGATCCAAGATGGGGTGAATGCCACCTTTAAGAACAGTGAACAGGTTGGAAGAAAACTGCTGGAACCCTTATGCCACAAGGACTGGGGAAATTATACCTTTTTCCAGAAGAACAGAGAAGGTTTGATGAAGATCTGCTAGTCTGTGTGGAGACATACAGTAGGAAGGTTTGAAGTAAGGAAATGATGAATGGGCTAAAAGTGAAACTTTGTAGCTATGAAACACCACTTCCTTCAAGCTGTCCAGGTGTCTTCAAAGGTCAACAGGTGTCCTCCCACACTGGAAAGTTGGGCCTTGTTAGAGGATTTGGGAGACTTAAAATGCCAGACTTTGCAGGTGAACTGGCAGACAAGCTTGAGAGAGTCTTGATGTTGAAATTAAGAGTATGGCAAAATGAATGGGATGTTTCTTGATGGTGGGAGAGGGAATCAGTTTCACAGTCTACTCCTTAGGCTTCTTCCATAGGAAGATGAGTACTCTTGCCACCAGTAGGATCCTTGATAAAGTGCTAATAAAATTGCAGGTTAGTCTTTACAGAAGCAGATACCCATCCCCTAAGTACACTAGAAAAGGCATGCTGGTAGTAGAAGGAGTTATCCTGGGCCAGTTTATGCTTTAACATAGTATAACCCCAACTTAAATGGGGTTATATTATATGGAGAGTAAACAAGCCTGGATGGTAAGACAGTAAAGGATGTCACATCTTAGTCCCACTTTGTGTTCTAGAAATTCAAAAATTGTAGCATTTGTTCAGAAGGCGTAATTTGTTTGCATTGTTAACAAATCAATATTAGAAAGGTAGCAATCACATAAAATGAAAAACACGCAACATTATAAAAAAATGCTCGTTAACTGCACATTTCTTCAAAAGAAGCACTAACCTTTAGCGTCAGCGTGCGTGACTGAAGACATGCTTGAACAGTGATGGGAGATGTGTTAACACGCTGTTCATAATAATCAGGATCTTGGGCATCTAGGGAATTGATACCACTAACAGTTGAGTTATTCAGAGTTACACTCACCTAGAATATAGGGAATTTATTTCAGAAGGTTAATTTTAACCTAAAAGTATCTGTAAAATACAAAATAAAATGCAAGCTCTTGCATAGCTCCTCTAATTTTTAAAGCCCCAAATCAAGAAAAAATGTTTAGTTTTGGGCACAGTGCAAAAGATTTAAAACATATGTTTCAATTGTTCTATATACCCCGACTAACATTTTTCTGGTAGATTTAAAATGCAACCTCTATAAAAGGAAATTGCCCCATCACATCATACTTTAGTACCTGGACAGGAAATGAGGTCAAATCTGCTTCATGGGGACACAAGCAGCAATGAAATTATGAAATAGGGGTCTAAACATTTAATGTATAACAATGAACATCCTGACAGAACACCCTGTAATGTGGAACCCCTTCTTCCTATTCAATAACAACCCCAGTGAAACTGCATAGCTTAACCACTTGAGGACAGCCCGCAGTAAATTCACGGGCAGCCCAGCCGGGCGGGCACCGCAGATGGGCTGGATCATGTACATGCACATGATGCAGCTCCTCTGGGTATAGGGCATGTGCGCACAACCCCCCGCCCCATCTGTGCTGTGATTTGCTACAGCACAAGTTTGGCAGCAAGTCCTGACCAATGATTTATGGATAGGACCTGCTGATCGGTTGTAGCCAATCACAGCAAGAGCCTTGTGTTCACAGGGCTCTGTACACAGTGCAGCAATGTGGCTATTTCTTTTCCCTGAAAAGCAGGGATTAAAAACAGCCACATCTATTAGCAAAAGCAGCACATATTACACACATTACACATTGTTAGGCACACAGTTAAACCTTTGCCACTAGATGTGAACCTCTTCTCAGCCAGTGCCATTAGTACAGTGACAGTGTACAGTATTAGCACTGATCACTGTATGAGTGTCACTATTGATGTCAGTGTTAGTGTAAATCCCAGCCAATGTCAGCTAGAGCCAGATTGCCCACCACACTATCGCAGTCCCACTATAAGTCACTGATCACCACCATTACTAGTGTCTAAAGCTGTATAAATTCCAGTATATATATCATGGTTTGTATTTTGATGATTTAATATTCACAATATATAAAATCTTTAGCGCTGCACTATATACACAAAAAATATTGTGTTTTACTCCTTCTGATATCGATTATTGGGGCTTATGTTGAGGCTAATGTTGACAACAACAATTTGACTTATTCTACCCCCACTTTCTTTTCAATATACTCTTTATGCCCTATTTTGTCATACATAATAAAACAAAAGCCAAACCCTCATTGGTCAGATGGGTGATTCATTTCGTATACCATGTTTCCCTACTCAAAACCCTTTAAGATGTCCCTCCTAATTATTTTCAAATGTTTGAAACTATACCAATAAGCCATGTCTGCTTATTTATGTTCAGTTTTGGTCATACTCATTGTTTGAGTTTTTATCAATAAAAAAGACAGTTTACTTGTCTACCATCTTTTTGTTTTGTTTTTTATACAGTTTATAAATGTTTAAATAATGATAGTTATAGTTTGTAATAGCTTTTGTGATATCTGAGACCGTATGAAGGAGGATTGGGCAATGCAAACAAAAAAACTTTAGGTCAGCCCAGGGAAAAACCCTAATCCTACTACCAGCATGTCTCACTTTTGTATAAACATAAAGGGTGGGACCTGTGTCCCAGAGGGACTCCAAAAAATGGACTTTAACTTGAGTATCTGTCTGTCTGCAGCCTAAAGAGATGCCTGAAGGATCTTATGTCCAAAGCTTGCATCAGATGAGATAGAAATGTCCACCTGGCAGACTGGATGGCAGCCTTACAAAATCTGGGAAATAGCTGCCCGATATTTAAAAACCCAAGACCTAGAGAAGCAAGCCTTAACAGGGAAGCGGGGAACCCAGTCAAAACCTTAAGCATGAACAGTGGTCTGTCTAAGCCACCTGGAAATGGTGGAATGAGGAGCCTGGCTGCCCTCCAAGAAAGACAAAAAGAAAATCAGTCTATCTGAAAAAAGAAGTGGCTGAACACCAGACTTGAACAACCCAAACCACATCCACACAGTGGAAAGAAATTTACTTGTGATGAACTGGAAAGGACAAAGGGATTACAGAACAATGTCCTGCTTGAGGGGAAAGGCAGAAACTGCCTTAGCCAATAAGAGAATCTCGGACCTCAACACCCAATTGTCCTTATGCAAGATAACAAAGGCTACTTTGCTAGAAAAGGCCACAAGTTCCGAAACCTCGTAGAGTTAATAGCTACAAATAAAAAATCTTGTGGGATTAAGTAGAGAAAATATCTCTAATGGGTTCAAACTAGAGCTTCTAAAGCACAGAGACAACCAGATTTAGATCATGCATCAGAAGGGAACAAAATGGTAGGAGCCACATGGGGAACCCCCAGCACAAAAGACTTAATCAAAGAGTGAGAGAACAACCACCTCTGAACAGAAAGGAAAGAGTCGAGTCTTGAGCTTGAGCCAAATGTTGGTCTAGAATAAACTACAGGAAAAAGAGGATTCGACCTATGCAGAAACTCCTGCACACCAAGTGAAGTATGCCTTCCACGTCTGAAACCAGACACAGCAGGTAGTGGAATAAAGACTCAGAGATCCCTCTGTTATTTAGAAACTTAGGTTGAGCAGCTATTCCATTAAAGCCAGCATTCAACAAGATGGCAAAGAGACAGTAGATCTGGATCGATGTCAGAGCCCACAAGGTGTATGCTAGAAGTCTTAAAATACCATATCTCCTTGGGCCAATCTGAGGCAATCGGAATCACTACAATGCCTCTGGTCTCAATTTGTGGATCAGACAAAAAAGAAGTTTCAGGGAATGAAAGGCATATATTACATGAACTGATCCCATGGAGCCACCAGGGCATCCACTGCTGCTCTTAGTGGTTCCCTTCACATGGAAACAACTTGTTCAGTTTGTTGTTGAGCTTCAAGACTAAAAAGGTCCAAATCTGGCATTCCCCATCTGTGACACAGGTCCTGGAGCATCAGGTGCTGCCAGCTGAGGAACTCTGCCAATTGTCTATGCCTGGAATGTACACAGCCACCTTAAACACAAAGTTCTGCCAAGGACAAGATCAACTCTGCCTCTCTTCTGGTGAGACTTCCGATTCCTCCCTGTTAACTGACGTACACCACCACCATGTAATCATCTTTTATGTCCACAGAAGCCATAAAGTATCCATGGTGAAAGGAGGCAATGGCAGATCTGGTTGACTGGGTGCAAGCGTACAAATTCTATGCTTTGAGGTCCAAGATGGGTCAAATGCTCCCTTTGTGCTTTGGAACCTTGAAAATGTCAGTGTAAAACCCTTGAAACTGCTCTGCAACAGAAATCATTGCTATCATACCTTGATCCAGAAGAGCTGAGAAGGCCTGGCAGAGATCCATCAGTCTGTGAGGAGACACAGAAAGGTTTGAAGTGAAAAAATGAGGGGGGAGACAGAGATTAAAACTCATATTGTTGCTCTGGGACACCACATCTTGCACCCATGCATCTGGGATGCAAGATGCCCAAGTATCTGCAATGGTAAACAGATGTACTCCCGCATTATGGAAAGTTGGGGCACATCTTTGTGCAGATGAAGGCTTGTGTTAGGTTCTGGAACACTTGGAGTGCCAGATTTTGGTGGATTGTGGGGCATGCTTAGAGGGCCTTGAAGCTATGCCAGGGACAATTCTTAAAGTTCAGAGAGGGAGGCAACTTTTCAGTCTTCTGCCTAAGCTTCTTCAGCTGAGAGGGATGAGTGCTTTTGCCACCCGTACCTTCCTTGATGAGAACACCTAGAACTGGTCAGAAGAGGCTTTGTCCCTCAAATACCATGTGGATCAAACACTTCATACGAGAGAATTCTGCACTCCAGCACATTAGCCAAAGTACCGTATGCATACGTACCAACAGGAGACACATGCTTTAAGTAAGCCATCCCAATGAAAATTTAGCGCCACGTGGTTTGACAAAGTAAAGTCACAATCAGAATAAGCCTAGGCCCATCATTGAGAACAGAGTTCAGAAAAGGGCTTCTAATGGTTTATCAGTGGAGTTCTGCATCCTCCTTCAGTATGTTGGTCAACTTGTTAAGACAAGACATGGCTGGATCCACAGTGGGAACAGACCACTTCTGAACAAAATCGACACCAAACGTATACAAGGTCAGCACTTAGAAAAAAAGCAAACAACCTATCAGGGCACTTCAAAGCTTTGTACAGAAACAGGAAAAGCAGATGCAAAGGGAAAGTACTTGCAGTCCTAGGAACCCTAAACAACCCCTGACTAGAACCCCAACACTAGATGAAAGCTTGACTCTAGCCTTCAGATATTGGTACCATCAACGGGCATAGTGCAAGCAGTCACTGATCTGTTAGTAGAAAGTGAGCCCAGTACAGTGGGACTGACCCAATAACCCCCAACACACACACACACACCAAAGTCACTATAGGCAGGAAGTAGGAATGGATCTGGAAAAGTGTTTTGCAGCTAACTTAACCAGAATGGAGTCTGGAATGCTCCCTACATGGAACCTAGAGCCCAGAAGGTTACTATCAGACTGGCTCCACAATGTTCAGTTCAAAAGGGCCTGGATACCTATTCTTTCTTGGATCCAGGCCTTGTATTCTTCTCCTTCGGCCTCCGTCAAATACGCTGGGTATTATTCAGATCCCTTTCCTATTGGGCGAGGGACAAGACAGGGTTGTCCCCTGTCCCCAGCGCTCTTTGTCCTGGCGCTTGAGCCGCTGGCTTTAGCGCTTCGGACCGATTGCAATGTATCGGGGGTTCCTTACGCGGGACAGGAATTCAAACTGAATCTTTTTGCGGATGATGCCCTCCTGACTCTTACTAACCCCCTGACGACGCTTCCTAATTTGCAACAGGTTCTTGAGCGCTTCTCCTTGATTTCGGGTCTCCGTATCAACTTGGATAAGACTATAGCCCTCAATATTACTTTGGCTTCGGATTTGGTTTCGCGCCTACAATCCCACTTCCCTTACAAATGGGCTTCCTCTTCTCTTGAATACTTAGGCGTTCGCTTGACCCCCACTTATGACTCCTTGTTTGCTGCAAATTATTATCCATTGCTTAGCTCTCTATCCTCTCTTATGCATTCTTGGCAATTTCCGCACCTGTCTTGGATAGGACGGGTTAATTCGGTGAAAATGACCATCTTGCCGAAATTGTTGTATTATTTTCGCACACTCCCGGTGCGGGTTCCCCCTCATTTTCTTAGGTTGCTTCAGGCGAAGTTAATGCGTTTTATCTGGGCCGATAAGCACCCCAGAGTATCCAAAAGTACGCTTTTTGCCCATAGACTTCAGGGTGGTCTTGGGGTGCCTAACGTGACTAAGTATTATCAAGCGAGCCAGATTGCCCCGCTGTCTATGTTGCACGCCTCTTCCGACGTCCCCCTCTGGGTCCTGTTGGAACTACCTAATTGTGCCCCTATCGCACTGTCGACGCTTCTATGGCTTCCCCCTGCCCTGCGCCCTATGGCACTGAGTCCGATGTTACTTCATGGCCTACAAGTTTGGGACTCGGTACGTTATTCTGGTGGTCTGATGTCACCTTTTCTGCCTTTGCTACCTATTATTAACAACCCTCTTTTCCCGCCGGGTTTGGATCACCCAGGGGCGTTTTCTTGGTGGGTGACTAATGGTTTTTCGCAGGTGCGACACTTTTTGATTTTTCGGTCCTTTCCCACCTGGGACTCTCTTCGGGAATCCCGGAATATCCCCCCAGCGGAATTTTTTCGATATCTTCAATTGCGACACTGGCTGCTCTCGCTGCGGGGTACTTCTGCGTTCCCGTACCAGAAATCTGCCTTTGAACAGCTTTGCCAACAGCGTCCGGGCGCTCCGGGCCTTATATCCCTTCTTTATGCAGCTCTGAACAGACGCTCATCGCATACTTCTCTTTCATATGTTGTTCAGTGGGAGCGCGACCTGGGAGTGGCTGTGGATCCGGAGGACTGGAATAAGGCCTGGTCACTCATAGCTAAATGCTCATTTAATACGACCACACTGGAGGCAGCCTATAAGGTTTTGTTTCGTTGGTACTGGGTTCCGGCTCGGTTGGCCCGGGCTAACCCTGCCTGTAGTGATCGATGTTTTCGGGGTTGTGGTCATCGTGGTGATGTATTGCATATCTGGTGGTCATGCCCGAGACTGTTTCGTTTTTGGTCTCGTGTATTTGGCCTCCTTTTCACTTTGTTCCATCTCTCCATACGCCGGGATGTTCGGTATGCTTTGCTTCATTGCCCCATACCGGGCCTCTTGGCTCACCAGCAGAAGTTGGCTTCCTATCTGTTTTTATCCGCCACTAGAACAATTGCTCAGGCCTGGAGGAGTCCGTTTGTCCCTCTTCAGGGGGTGCGGGATCGTATGACCACTATGATGCTCAACGAACAGATGTCGAGTATCCGCAATGACTCCCAACGTAAATTTTTGAAAATATGGGAGCCGTGGTTGCAATATGCCCTTCCCTCACTCTCCCCGGCTAGTCTGGGGATGTAATGGCGTTCGGTGTTGGTGCTCTTGAATCCCTGCTCTTTGCCCCCCCCCCCTTTTTTTTTTTTTTTTTTCTTTTTTTTCCTTTTTCTCTCTCTCTCTGTTTTTGGTGTGACTAGGACAGCTGCATTTAGTTGTTATAATCAGTTACATTAATGTTTTGTAACTTATGTGCCTTTGATAGCCCCTGCGTGGGCGTACCTTTTGCCCTGTTGGCATTAGAGCATTGTTTTTCCCCTTTTTTTTTATTTGGCATTTTGTTTATCTGTGCGATTGATAGCCCCTGCGTGGGCGTGTTTTACTGCCTCTGTTTATACTGTTTAAAAAATTTAATAAAAACCATTGAAATAGAAAAGGGCCTGGATACAGTATGGTGCAGAAGCCAGGTCAAAGACAACTGCACCAGAAACCTGCAAAAAAGAGGGAAACCTGCAGAAGCAGTGTAGAGAAAAGTCAAGATTAAAAAGAAAAGTGAATTAGAAAAATTTCCTAGAAAAGTCAAAGATTAGTCTTTAAAATAGGTTTATGGTTATACTCAGTTCTTCAGTAGGAGGGATTTTTCTGGGCTAGTCTACAGGGTTTTTTGTTTGCCAGCATCCAATCTTACCGTAGTCAGCAGTATAATGAAGTTTTAAGACTTCAAGACTACTGAGGTCCCTCAACAGATGACAAAAATAAAAAAAATCTTGTCACAAGCAATATGCATAATTTCAGGGCATCTTAAGAATCCCTTCACCTAGACAACTGTGTTCTTTTTTTCTTTTAGTTTTAGTTAGACTTCTGTCATGTTTTTATTGTTGTCAGTGATCCTGTCAAGGAAATGTTGCCTAACTTCCTGCCCTTGTGACAGCTGGACATAAAATAAGAGCAGTTATCTACGTCGGGTCTGTAAGTAGCAATGTCATCCATTTTCTGCCACTTGGGACTGACCCAACTGGATTTGTGTCTTGTGTAACTGTATGGAGCGCCCAGATATCCTCCCCCTAGGGAGACAAGAACTAATAGGAAATCTTGCCAGTGTCTTCCCATTCTAGTCATGACTATTCTCATTTCTTGTTTTGCTGTCGCAATAATAGGAAGTGAGGCAATATTTTCTCAGCAGGTTCATGGTCAACAATAAAACGACATAAGTCTATTCAAACTAAAAGAAAACATTTTTGGAAATGGACTTCAAAGTGAGCCAAAAGCTAATCTTACACCTAAACCGAAGTCTAATACTAACCCCTAAACTGCTGCATACTTACCTCATCCTATGCTAGCAGCCTCTTCACTGATAGCAAGAAGTCCCACACTAATATCCTGCATTCCATCTCCAAAAGAAACCACTTCATACAGTTTTAAAGATAGCCACAACTGAGTGTACCCAAGATGGCTGCCTCCAAAAGCTGATAAAAAATACTTCAGTTTATATATAGAAATAGGTTAAGTTATAGAAATATACATTAACAATAATAAAAAATAACAAAGAAACAAATTTCTCTTTACCATTGAAGTGTTACTGATGGCTGGAGACAGGTTTTCCTGATCAGTTTCACATACATGTTTATTTCCAGTCCTATCAGCACTAGCCCAGTGCTTGCTCATATTTTTCACAGCTGTTGAAATGCCAATTGACTTCACTGGACTGGGACTAGCTAAAGGTGAGGAACACGGTGAAGGAGAGGAAGGTAACTGAGTAAAAGTTGTATCCTTATCTGGTAACCCTGCATCCAAATCCAGGTGCTCAGCTGCAATGTGAAAATACTTTAATGACACAACTTAGCAGAAATCATTGGTTCAACGTTGAATTTTTTAACTTAACTGGGTGGGGACTTCTGATCTCACCCAGTGCAGCGCTTTCAATAACAAGACCCCCAAATCAACTGGAACTATTTATAGGAACTCATATATATTATTATTCACATACTTAACGGGAAATTATACAGGTTTGGATTCATTTTAGTCATTAATTTCCTAGGGCCTATATTTCTTAAAATTAGAATTACAGGAAAAAAAGACAAATAGAATAGTAAGAATAGGTGTTTTTAGCGGGAAAATGAAAGATTCTCCTAAACCTCCTTAGAGAACACGTATACCATAAGTTCACAATACTCTTCAAACTTCTCTGTCTCTTCCACAAACTCCCCATTTTTTCTGTTTCAAATATTCCTGTTTTAACACCTTGGGCTCTTCAAATAGTGTTTTTTTTTTACTTTTAATAACACTTTGGATTAGATTAGAATTTGCTGTAAATATTCTGTGTGCACAACAGTTTACACTTTCCTGCAGCTCATCATGCAGTGTTAGTTCTGCATTGTTTATATGGACAATTACTGTATAGTGCCTAAAACCCATCTCCTGGGTCCACTATCCAGGAAGCAAGGAATCCATGGGAAAATGGTGGCTGGAGTCCAGGAGTAGACACATTCTTGATGGGAGACAAACTCGGTGGGAAATAGAATAGTAACATTTAGTGGTGAGACTCTGCCAGCTACCATGAGTTACTGCATCAGCACAAATTCTTAATATGTCCAACTTGTGGTAATGACCAATGTGTTGCGCACCCAGGATCTAAACCAAGTATACATTTCAAACAAAAAAATATATATATTTTTGGACTTGGCATAAAGTCTATTGAGGGAAACAGGATAGCGGTAATTCTAAGATATGTTGGTTATACTGCCATTTACAGAGGTTTGGCAGACAAAAAAATGATAAGCCCCCATATACCTCAATCATTATGCCTCAATTTTTTGAGCAGGCAATACACAAGGACTAATTACACACGGGGGAATGGAAACCTGCGTCCCTCAATGGATTTCAAGAAAAGGATTTTACAGTAAGTGGATGTCAGGGAAAGGAAGCTTGGACTGACAACGTTTGCCCATAAAAACAATCAATAAGTTAACAGTTGGAAGGTTTTAGTTAGACATCCCCTCATCCCTTTAGGAAAAGGGAAGTCCATACATAAAGGGTGGGAAATACGTAATCTCTATAATATATAAGTATGGGCATTAGAGCCTTCTGATCATCAAGCCTAAAAAGAAAGAGGACGAGCAATCTCAAATCCCATGGAGAAATTATGCAGGGATCTGAAAAACTGTCTATTTGTCAAACTAGACTCAAGGAGTGTGCGGGAAGATGAATACAATGAGTGAATGATCCCAGGATGCATGACAGTGAGAGAATGATCCCAGGATGAATGAAGTACATAGATTATTTGCCTTTAGTAAAACAATCCCATAGGCTTTGCTGATCAGCCATGGCAATGGGCAATTAATCCATCATTTTTCTTCCTGCTTTGTTTCCTTCAAGGAGTTGGATGGCAACTCAAAAGTGACAAAGCTCCTAAACACAGCAGCATGTGTAATTAAGAATGCAACTTCTTCTTACCCCAGGCTCTCCAGACACCACAGTGCAGTTAGTGTAAGAAAAAAATACCCAGTGCACTTTGTGGTCTAATACTCAGTGAAGAGGAAAGTGGTCCTTTAGGGCGTTTACAATTCAGATACACACAGTGGGGTTGATTTACTATAACTGGAGAGTGCAAAATCTGGTGCAGCTCTGCAAAGAAACCAATCACCTTCGATTTTTTCTTTTGTCAAAGCTTAAAGTGGTAGTAAAGTCACTTATTGCAAAATTAGCTGACAGGCAGGGTTTTTATAACAGAAGAGAACCTAGAGGGTCCAGCGGGTAATGTGATCTGAGCCACACAGGCACAGCTCAGATCACATTTACAGCCCGCTCTGTGTGCCACCGTGATGTGATGGCTGTGTGCATGTGTCCATTCAAGTGGACAGCTGCACCAGATTTTGCACTTTCCAATTTGACCCCAATGTGTCCCTCCTACCGACAAAACAGATGTCTGCCTTTTTCTTTCCACAGTACAGACTACAATAACTCGAACTAGAGATACATAAACAAAATGTCCAGTTAGAAAGTGACTCCCAGTTTTTGTAATACAAAATAAAACAAAAAGCTTGGTACCTCAAACATGCAAGTTCATGAATTATACACTATACACAAGTTGTTACTATACTAACCTCTAACCTGTTCGATAGATTCAGGACTTGAAGAGATAGGAGATATTGCTGGCATCTTGTATGGGGTCTTATCCACTTTGCTAGAAGCCATACCATCCTCAGGTTTCAGTTGAGAATTCTGATTTTTTCTAGTGAGATTCTCAGGTTTCTGTGGTATTTCTATAGACACCCTTTTCTTAATTGATTGGAATCCATACTGAGAACATAAAATCATGTTTAGATATTTGTTGTTCTATAAAGGTAATATCATTATACTAATCATACATGGAACAACCAAGCTGGAAGAAAATAAAGTACAGCCATTTTCCATGACCATGTTGAATATAAACCTGCACTGATGGAAATACATATTTGGGACATAATAATAAACATAACAAAAATAAATGTAATAATGTTAATCATTAACAAGGGAAATTACCAATAAATAATAAGACACTATAACGTTGTCCATTCAGGGCAAATAGGCAAAGTGACAGTGTTTCCACACAGCCCACTTCCTAGATATGTACACTCACCCAGTCAAGCTCACTTGCTGTATCATTGCTGTAGCATTCCAGTCTGTTGGAGCCCAAGTATCAACTAGTGTCTGAACTTAGACAGGGTGGTACTGTCATGGCATACCCCATATGATAGTGTTCAAACCTAATGATTGGGCCTGGCAGGTTATCAGGTCTGTCAGATTTGCAACCCAACAGCTATCTGAACAAGCTTGCAAGGAAAACTAATAGTGCTGTTACTAATTGTGAAAGAGAGGCTTTGCATTGTCAGCCTGCAACATGAAGTGCAGTCACTTGCAGAATCTTCAGTTAACAAAAACTTTGCAATAGATTACAAAATATTTGCTTAAAGAATAACTAAAGGCAAAACATTTTTTTCTCATTTTGGATACAGTACAGGAGCATTCTTCTGTCAAGTTATTATTTTCTGCCATCTGTGTCCCAATTGCGGAGATTGTCCTAATACCACGCCATTCTATCCAAAAACAAGTTATGCCTTTAGTTTTAATTTTAAGAAAACTGCACAGTGAGGCATGATGCCAAATATACTGAGAAACAGATTTATGGTTTCCATACACTTCAACAAATCTGTACAATATACAATATTGCAACATAGCCACTAGATGGTGGTGTAGTTGCAATTCAGCAAAATGAGAACCTTTATGAGCTATACAGAAACACACACAGCATTTGTTAAATGTGAATGTTGTCTTTACTAGTTGATAATATTTTCTAACCACACACCAAACTAAATTACACCAGATTGATGACGATGCTTTAACAGCCCCTGGCTGGCGTTGTGTAAAATTAAAACAAAAGTACAATATGTCACCAGCACACACAGCTTGCAAATAAGTGCAGCTTTATTTCTGCATATCAGAACAGAATATGCTTAAATAATACTAGACGTCTCTGAGAGATCCAAGGTGTGCTAGTGACATAATATACTTACTCTTTACAGATTAGACAGCATGCATGCATTGATGTATTTGGTAAGGCATCCCTACCAAGAAGGCAATCGATTGCAGCTTTTGACTATTGTTTTGCATTTATATTGTTCATGGAATATCATTTCTCTCCAAGAAATATTTAGAAATTTACTGAGATATGTCTGTCCAGAAAAATACAGTATTAGGTCACTGAGAACAATGGATTCAAACCATTAGAGCAACATATTCCTCAACATAAAAGCTGCCAATGTAGGAAAAGTATTGCTTCGCTTGCTCTCTTTCACCTTGCACAACCAATTAACCCCCATGCCCATAGTAATTTGGATCAATTAGGCAAGCTAACAAATTCCAGGTATGAATCTGAAAGAGGGAAACCATTCCAAACCAAAATTCTGAAAATATCATGCATATAACCTCCTAACATGTTAGTTAAAGACAGGTTGCAACTCTTCAAAATGGTCCCTGAAGTATAAAACACTTTATGCTCATTCTGTGGGCCACAACTGTATTACCTATCATTTTTTTAATACAGTAAGCTGTATCATTAAGAAGGTAGTCTAATAGGAAAAGCCTTAGCATGCAGAAAAGAAAGTGGTCCTGGTGACTGGGGTGTGCTAGGCTCCCGACCCTAGAGTGGACTAAGTAAATTTTGGCACCCTACCTTTTTTCCCATGCATTGGTAAATCTTGGAGTAGGTATGCAACAGGTTCAATGAAAAATTCAATGATCACCTTGATAGTGTACTGACTCAACAAAAAGCAATTGTGCATTAGCAACATGCTGTGTATCTACAGTTATATAAATATTACAAAATGTTTTCATTTTTTATTCTACAAGAAAAGTAATTTTCAATAAAGTCTTAATTTGCAAGAAGCAATGTCCTGCTTCATGTTAATAAAATATTGCCCAGTAAGCTAAAAAAAAGAAAAGAAAACACAGTACAGAGTTTATTACAAGACAAAAATGATGGAAAAATAAATTCAAGTGGGAACTAAACACATTGATTTAAATGTTTCTCAAAACAGTTACATTAAAAGCATGTTGTGAATGATAAAAGTCACATTTGCTTCTGCTCTCAGCCAAACTGTCAATCCATCAAATGGCTGATGTCATAACTCAACACACGTGCAGCACTTTAGCAAATGCAGATCAAACAGATACCAAGATAGCAGCTTCCTTGGCTGCAAAGGATAGGAAGGATTAGTTTCGCTCTAAGCAACAAATAATAAAAAGGAACATTTCTCAAGTCCTGAGAAATTAGTAGTTGCCTCTCCATAAGTATCTGTGTCTTTTATCGGTAACTAAAAATTTTGAAATGTACCATCTGCACGCTGCTTTCAACCCGTACTAGAAAAACTTGCACAAAAACAGGGATATTTCGTTCACATACATGTTTAAGCTGTTCAGTTGGCTCAAAGTAATCCCTTTCTGGCCAGTCCCTACTCTGCAAAATGCAATTCTCCAGTGGATATAGTGCCAATAAGGGGCAAATAGACACAAACTGTAAGAGGTTTGGGTTCAGGTTTGGTCATAGACCTGCAAAGTCACATACTGGCATTCTATCCACTGGAGCATTTACATTTTGCAGAGCAGAGTAGAGACTGGCCAGAGAGTGATTACTTTGATGTATTTGGCCAGCTTAAATATGTGTTGAATTGTATGTGAACTATTTTTGTGTTACTTGTGGTTACACCCTTTTAGTGCCTGATGTGTATAAGCATTATACATATAAGCTATTGGGATTTGAGCAGAGGTATATCTTATTTTTGGTTATTATTTGCTGGAACCTGATCTCTGGGAGTTTCCTTTCTAATAGGCAGTGAGGGATCCTCAGATTCGGACTCCGAATTGGATACTTCCTTATAGCATTTCCTCTTGACAGTCCCTCTTTGAGGGCGTTTATGTTCCATAACTTGTCTATTATTTTCATTGTCAGTGCTCTGCTGAATTGTTTCCTTGAAGCAAATAGAGAAAACATCTGTAATTTAAAAATATACCCCAACTAGTATAATTTACCAGTTAGCAGAGCTGCCAAGCTCTTTAGTCACCAAGGCTTTTAAAGGCAAATTTGTCTTTATTAAATTTTACATCAAAATTGAACAGAATAAAACATGAGAAATAATAATAATATATATAAGTAAATGAACATCGATATAGCACAGGTATAGCGATGATCCATGTGGATAAGTGAAAATGTTTCCATACAACAAAATGGAAGGATCAATAACACATAGTACAGAGTTATGAAAGAGCGTAATTTCCAGGGGTATCCCCAGGCGAGATGTATGAAACCAAATGAGATAGCTCCGTAAAACCACATATCCGAGCTGAGAAAGTAGAACAAAAAAGGAAAAAAAAAAAGAATAAGGAGGAGAGAAAAAAGAAAAACCAGTTGTAGAAGTAGTGAAAGATAAGAAGAGAGAGGGACAGGAGATGGTAACGACAAAAAGCAGAACCAAGGCGGCTCTCCATCTGTATCCACCGGGGTACCAAGGCTTTTAAAGTACACAAAGTGTGGCAACTAGCCACCAGCATCTACAGCTTGGTGTAGGTGTACGTCTGAAGGAAATAGGCACAGTTTGTAAGTGAAAAACCTCTGCAGAGGGGGTGCTTCCCCAAGCCCAATAAGCACTTGAAACTCGTTCCTCCTCTAAACCCTTCCACAAAATTTTTCCCATTCTGTTAAGGTTTGCGAAACCAGCACCAATGGTACAACCAGAAGCAGTAACAGTCCAGTAACCACAGGGCCCGGATTTCCCACTAGGCACAGTAGGCATGTGCCTACAGGTGCCCTTCCTAGAGGGGCGCCTGTCTGAGTTGAAGGAGTGCTGCTCCTCTTTCCCAGAGCTAAGCAGATGGGGCTGAGTGCCTATTAGGAAATCAAGCCCTGCGGACAACTCCCTTGGCCTGCCATCAGGGGGCACTGGAAGCTCTCTCTGCTCGGGCTTGTGTGACGTATTTCCACAGGACCTCTGTCTGGGCAGCTCCTCCTATTGGCTGCAGCTGCTGATAGTAGATACTTACAATGTAGCGAGGGAGTACCCGCCGCCCCCAGGACTGGAGAAGGACTCTGGATCAGTGCTCACTCTATGCAGTCAGGGAGCAGCTAGCCAGCCACAGGACACAAAATGCCAAAGAAGAACATTTCCGGGTGTACTCAGTCCTGACATTCCTCATTGTGGGGAAGGCGGGGGTGACACTTGAAGCATGAACTCCTCAGGTATCACCTTGTCTCCCTCAATCAGAGATGCTGACAGTGACATCCAATGACACCCCCCATCCCCCATGGATATCGCTATGATATACAGACTTGAGGGGGAAGGGGAATTGGTTGCGAGGACCGCTTAGCAACCAATTACTAAGCATTTCCCGCCCCCTCCCTCCATCCAGCACTATGATGCCTCCTGCTCTCCGAGGATGGGGGGAGGCAGAGCTGTGGTCACAATCGCCCTGTCGGCTCCCCATGGTCAACCGGTCGATCGTGTTCTATGGCTTGCTAACCCCCGCCCTAGACTGTGCTTTGGTTTTTAGTTGCACCTAGTGTCCTACTCTGTAAGCGGCACTATACCAATTGGGTAATTATCTAAAGCAGAGCTGTGTCATCCACTGAGTGAAAAGAAAAAACTACTTTGGGATGGGTAAAAGAACTACAATTTTCTCACCAGCTGAAGGCTAGTTTACACTATGTCAGTTGAGCTGCATTGCTCAAAGCAGACATGATGCCATGGCCCATAGAAAACAATTGTTATCTATGCACTCAGTTCACACTAAACATGTGTGTGTGTGTGGGGGGGGGGGGTGTTGCATACAAATGCAGCATATTTATTTTTAATTTTGTTTTGGTTTTAGATATGCTTTAAAGTTGCATATCTCCTTAAATCAACAATGTCTTAAAGTAGAACTAAAGGAAACCCTTTTTTCCATTTTGGATATAGTAAGGAAGGGTTATAACCCATGTCAGATTTATTATCTGTGTCCCTTTGGGGAGAATTTCCCTTCACTTCCTGTCCCATAACCAAAACAGGAGTTGAAAGAAAATACCTCCAAAAGGTGAGTGAAATCACTGCTTGCTCTAGGGTCACCAGAACTAGTGTCCTCATTGGAAGATTTGCCCTCTATACCTGTTCTGGGGACAACCCAAAATATCAGATTTTCTTTTATCGTCAGTGACCATGCCAAAGAGGACAAATATCGAGGGTGAATTTTCCAACAGGGAGACAAGCAGCAGTATAAAAAAACTGAAAAAATTATCTAATCCCTCTCCACTGTATCCAAAACAAAATTGCCTTTACTTATACTAAAATAAAAACAAAAAGCAGCCTGTAAAGGAAAAGTAATACTTTCCTATCTTGAAGCTTGTGCCTCACTTATTTTGCTCTCTTTCATAGCCAAACCAGACAAATACACTTCACGAATCACAATTTCTGGACCACTTTAAAAGCTAATTGGCTTAAAAACATACAAATTAAGATAGTATTTTGACACTTTAACTAAAATGTACACGCTGGAGTTCCTCTTTTGATGGTACCTTGCAAGATGCCTTCCTTTTCCTATTTTGTTTAGGAGATTCCTCTACTCTGCCTGTGAACAAAGAAATCAAAACACAACACTTGATAGCTTGAATTTATTGGTGAGAAAAGGAAGGTTGGAGCACATTACAGATGTATACTCACATATCATAGTCTGCTTTGAATGCTTGGTTTGCTTTTGTCTGCTGTAGCCAACAATCTTGGGTTTCTTTTTGCTGGCAGTGTCCTTTAACCAGCTATGATCTGTTTTGGTATCATCGCCTCCTCTGTCAGTATCGGTGTCACTGAATAGATGCCTGCGTGGGCTTTTGGACTAGCAATAGAAACACAAGTTTCAGTTTTGAATTTTTTAAATAAAATTGCTCTAGGACTATAAAATAATTCTATAGCTCTATGATGAACCCAGGGAAACAGAAAGTATACTACATATGAAAGTGCAAATAAGAAAAAGGACCAAACATGGCTGGATACAAATTTCCACAGCTATATTCTCTTTTTCCAAAAAGCTTGAAAAGTATCTAATCCCCCCCCCACTTTATCCAAATGAAATAAGAAAATGAGAAAGCCTGAAAACGTATTCTACAATACAGCATGAGTGATAAACCATTAGAAATGAGGACCTGGATACCTTTAGTGATGTTACTGGAGGAGGCCTAAACAACTGGGTGTCAAAGTGGTTAAAGCGCGTGTTGGTTCAGCTCATTAATGAAAGGAGCAGACCAGGGGTGGACTGACAACTCATGGGGCCCCCAGGCAATAGGGGATCATGGGGCCCGTGTCCTTGCCCAAACTAAAAAAAACCTATGAAAAAGGTACCAGGGGCATCTCATGGGGCCCCCTACTGACCCCGGGCCCTCGGGTAGTGCCCGAGTTTCCAAATGGTCAGTCCGCCCCTGGAGCAGACAATCAGCATTACAGCTTCATCAGCTCAACCCAAAACCCATACATAAAAGATCTAAAACAGCTCTTCTGTGGTTATCAGGAGCCATGAACATGGGCAATATACAGCAGTGTACAATGGACACATGTATAGTACAGTATATGGCTAGGATGCCATGTTCAGTCCCCGCAAAGGACACCATTTTCATAAGGTTTATGTAGGTTCCTCTGTGATTGCATTGGTCTATTCTAGGCACTTTTGATTCCCCCCCGATTTCAAAAACATAGAAACAGCGGGTTATGTGGATTTCACCCAAAACCGGCTACACAATGGATGTTATTTGGATGACATTACTCAGGTAGGGACAATTGGTTGTACATGCCTTCAGGTCATGAAAATGTTCTCTGTAAGGTGCTTTGGATAAATGGTTAGGGATCTATATTACACACATACAGTACATTAATAAAGCTTTTAATCTTCTATTTCTTCTTATGTCATGCCCACTATTTTCGTGTCAAACTGAACAACCTCCACTGCAGTAGAAAAATAACATAGTCATCAAGACACCTTCAGCCTGCCGATTAGACAATGATGTAATAAGAGCATTCTAATGAGGTAATTTCTCCTGCTGACAGTATTCTTTCACAAAGTGGCAGAGCCTAGCTGCTGGTTCACCTTCACATAATGATGATTTTGGTCATGAATACATCAGTACTTTAATTTGTGGGGGGGTTTTTATACCTACCTGTACTTAAGCTTTAACAAAAAAACAAGCACAACATTTACCTTTTCCTTAGTCACTGTAATATGTTTCTGTCTCTTTTCAGCTGGTTTCCTAGAAAGAAAGCAAAAAAACGAAAGTCCCTATTTATCAATCCAACATCTATCTTGGCTAAGTTCTAAGAAACAAAAACCAGATGAGAGCCTTGGGATGCAAACATTACAGTAGTGGCCATGTCTATAAACCCCAAATACTGCTTTATAAAAAAAAAATAAAAAATTCCAGCTCCTGCACACTGCTTTGTATGGCTCTGCATAACAGAGCCATACAAAGCAGTGTGCTTACAGTGAAACACACACACAGCCTACATAGTAAAATAGCACACAGTTAACCCTTTGATCACCCCACGTTAACCCCTTCCTGCCCAGGGACATTAGTATAGTGTTCATGCTTTATATTAACACTGATCACTGTATGGTGTCACTGGGGATGTCAGTGACACCAAGTCAGTTCCCCCTAGTGTCAGAATGTCCCGCTATAAGTCGCTGATCGCTGCCGTTACTGGTAAAAAATTTTTTAAAAATTCCAGTATATATACTGCCATTTGTAGACGCTATAACTTTCATGTAAACCAAATAATTTACACGTATTGGGATTTTTTTTTAGCAAGGACATGTAGCAGAATACGTTTTGGCCTAAATTTAGGATGTAATTTTATTTTTTAAATCTTTTTACTGGTCCTGTTTAATAGCAAAAACTCAAAAATATTGTTTTTTTTCTCAAAATTGACGTGTCTTTTTTGTTTATATTGCAAAAAATAAAAAACCGCACAGGTGATCAAACACCACCAAAAGAAAGCTCCATTTGTGAGAAAAAAAAAGAAAAAAAGTTTACTTGGGTGCAGTGTTGCATGACCATACAATTGGCAGTTAAAGTAACGCAGCACTGTATCGCAAAAAATGGCCTGGCCAGGAAGGGGGTAAATCCTCTGGAGGGCAAGTGGTAAATATCATTATTGGGATATATATTGACTGTAACAGCAGAGTTTTGACCAGCTTATAATATATATTATCCAATTGAGTACCATTATTATATGGGAGGCATTGTGGCAGCAGTGTGTGTACTGTATATATGAATTACTGTATGTGGCCAAGGATTTTATAAAGTGTTTCATATTTAAAGTGTTTTTTATTAATGTGTAATTTTTAGTTTTCAACCCTGACAAGTCCTATAATCTAAGTATAATGATGCTAATACCAAGAGGGTAACAATCAAAGTCTGGGTGCTTTTATTTTTGTTATACATTTATATGGTTAAACCGACGACTCCCCCTAGAACTACTTATTTGCCTTTTTTTGCTTTGAGGTTTTGTTGATGTAGCACTGAGAGTGAGGACCTGGTTTGAGTATTTTTATAGTTAAAATTGTTCCTCTGTGCTGAATAACACCGAGTGTCATCCAACCCACTTCCTGTAAGCCCAGGACGTCATGGAAACACCCAATGGGAGGGGGGTGTCATCATACTGGCCTGGGCTGACTGTACCTCTGGACAAACAGCCAATGACAATTCAATATATGTAGTAAAGACTGCCTTCCGCCACTGCTGGAAGAACAGAGAAAAACCTGTGACATCACAAGAATAGCCTAAAGACTGCTGTATTTAGGGTATGTATAAAGGATTTAATTTAAAGTTGCGAGAGGAAGAAGTAAATGCATTCAAAAAATGCTGCAGTTAATTGTCATCACACCAAAAGAAAAAGAAAAACGATTAAATGTACTTTGTAATTAAAATTTGTTTCAGACAGAAAACAGGATTTTTTCAGCTAGTGAGCCATACAACTGGACATTGTTTTACATTGTCTATGGGAAAGGCTCATGCACTTTGTGGAAGCACACAAGCTAAAAAATGTACAACTCATATGGAATTGTGCTGATGGTGCAGATGTACTAACCATAAGGCTCAGTGGATCCTAGAAAGACATTCATTTCATCTTAAGATGATCTGAATAGGGTTTCTGACTAAGGAGGCTTGGCTTTTGCCAAGATACTCAAATACCTTAGAAGTAATGCATAAATCTTTGATCCTAAGCACAAGATCTGGTGAAATGAAAATAGAAAAGGCTTACTCATTGCTAGCCATTGATACACTGGCTGTTGGCTTTGTTAGAAACGTTGATGAAATCTTAAATAAAAAAAGAGAAAATCACTATGTTAGCGTTTTCCATACTGTTCATTTGTTTACTGTTTCATAACGGCAATAATCTACATAGCAAACTCGAAAGCCCAGCTCAGGGAATTACAAAAAAACTACCAGTGTACTTTCCTTACTCCATGATCCAACAGGCTTCCTTTATCTGTGTAACCGGTCCTGTAAAGGATTTCCAGCAAGAAGAATCACGATCGGGAACACGCATGCGCGAAAGAGATCCCGTGGAAGAATTTCCGGTTGTGCGTAGGCGCGCAGGAATGCGCGATCGCGCACATGCAAGCACACGTGCACACGCACGGTGAAAATTGGTGCCAGACGGGCTATTTAAGGAGGGCCTCTGCTCAGGTTCAGTGCTGACTGGTCTTCAGCTCCCCCCCGTGTCCTGCTTGTTCCTGTACGATTCCTTTGTTGCTGACCCGGCTTGTTCCTGGCCCGACTCCGATTACGCTCCTGCTCCTGGTTCCTGACTTCGGCTCTGCTCCTGACTTTAGCTTTTCCTTCTGATTCTGTACCGCGCTGCTGATTGTTGATGACCCCGGCTATCCTATGACCCTGCTCCTGTCCTGTGTCCTGGCTACCTACCTTGCTCTGCTGCACATCGGGCACTACACAGAACCTGCTCTGTCTGCTATTACGGTGCCCAAATCAGAGGATAGTCTGCCTACCAAGGTCACCACCTGCAAGAGCCGCAAGCAACAACCACTGGCGCTCTTGTCCCCCTGGTTCCTAGACTCCCTCTGTTCCAACCTCAGCGGGGTCAGGGCTAGTGACACAAGTGAGGCCGACCTCGTCAATTCAGTCTCCAATCAGGTACGTGACAGGTTCCCTGAAACCTCTTCACACACAAAGATGTAATCATATAAAACACAAGCTGATAGCCATGCAATGAACATAAAGAAAGCAAGGGACCATCTACCAGCCAGAGCAGAGGATAGTGATGAGACATGTGGGAGCGAGGAAATATTTTTTTAAAATCATACTTACCATGTCTTGCTTTTACACATTATTCCTTGCCCCCTAGAGTTCACCCTTGCAGTGGGGGTGGGGGGGAGAATCCAAGTGTAGTATTTTTGGCATCCCGTGAGTGGGCTTTCAAACACTAGTCTGCACCATGATTTTAACTTCTTGACTTACCCCAAGCTCTATTGTAGGGTTATCACCTTCTGTAGACTGAAAGCTGTAAACATCATTCCTGCCAAGAGAAACACAATTTTTCTCCAAGCTTTGCTGCTGCTGAAGATCTGGGGAAATTTTTTTTTTATGGCTACATATTTACAACTTATTTTTTTAAAATCATACTTACAATGGCTTGCTTTTTCTAATCTTGTTGAACACTCCCTTTTCTGTTACCAAAACCTTATTTTGCTTTTTCTCCTTGATACAACAAAACAGATACACATTTTATATATAAATCACAAAATATTAAAAACACACACACACAAATCAAAAAGGGAGGTTTTCCATGTCACCAGTATATCTAATGCAAGAAACTTTGGAGATAATTCTGGCCTCTCCAAAGCACTAGGTAACAGAGAACTCCTGCCCATCTCTGATACATGAGAGCTTGCCATGAAGCAAACAGCTCTGTCAGTTAAATCCGGAGGTCCACTAATAAAATAACAGACTGGAGTACAGGGGAGGTCGGGTGATGGCTTACATACAAAGACAGATTTTTTTTCTTTGTAGAGGAATGCAAGGGAATGTGGTTTTCCATCTCTTACACTCAGGGACACGGGGTGTCTTAAACCTTCTATACTGCGCCCTACAGGAGGATGGGATACTAGCAAACTGCCATACCCCTCATACTACAAGCCTTCCCCAGTTTGTTGTGAGTGTCTTAAGAGAGTGGATGCCTTTTCTTTGGCTCTACTGCTTTAAAGACTGACATTTCATTAACTAGCAATTTTGTCTTCTTTACATACTCCCTTGCCCATTCTAGCAGATTCTAAATCTGATTCATCTGCAGCTTTAATGACTCATTGGTCGCATAGACTGTTTGATTCTGAGTCACTCAAATCCTTGTGGGATGAGCTTCCCTCTGAGGAGTTGCAGTTTTCTGCTATTTCTCCCAACACCATTTTGGTGCTGCTGCAAAACTGTTTCAGGAGCATTACTCAACTATAAAGGGCCGTTCACCCCATCTTGGTTCACTGAGCCTTGAATGTTTGCATTATGGCTGAAAATTTTCAGATAAAATCATCTGTCATTGCCTGCCTTTACCAGGGAGATTTTCTGGATTCTGTGGACATCTTTCCAGCACACCAAGGCTTTCTGATTTTTGCTGTTGGACCTCTACATTACCATTTAGTGGCCCTGGCATTTGGCTTGTTCCCTCCACCCCAAGTGTTCACCTAGGTGCTGGCACAGCTGTTAGCCCCACTGCACTCTCAGGGCTTTCCCATCAAGAGATACTTGGGGATAGTCAACAAGGGCTTTGTCAGACAACTTTTCCCTGATTGTGACAATCAGAAAAATTTCCAAAAATTATGCTTTATTACATATACAAGTTTGACATTTGGGCAATCGCCCTGGTTTACCATCACCTCAGTATGAGACAATACACACAGACCTAAAACCATATAAAATGACACCAAGACCGGTCCAAATAATTGTGCAACAAAGACAGTGACTACTAGAGCCTAAAGTCTTTGTAGCACTGGTTCACAGGTGAACACTTCCCACAGGAGGTGTATACAAAAATTATACCATAGGTATACCATGTAACATGTTGTAAATATGTAGACATATGCTACTACCAAAATGGTTATATCCCAAGCAGGGAGTGTCAAAACATTACACTATAGATATAAAATATCACATGTATGCAGTGCAGCAAGCACAGTATGCATCAAAAAGAGAAACATGCCTCTAGGCCTATAAGGGACAAGAAAAAATGAATGTCATATATAAAATGCAGTACACTCCTATGCCGGCACATGTGGTTGGGGCCCATTCATCTGTAATATAAGCGACTGTTTCCTTAGGGCTCTTAAATGAGAATAAGCCCCATTTGTTACCAGGATGGAAGGATAGATGCAAATAGCAGAGCACTGCTTGAAATGGTTTCTTCACCACTATATGTGGACTACACACCACTTTCTGTAAGGAAAACAAGACAAATCCCAATAAATCTTCTGCCTGTTGAGATACATGTAGTATATCCTGTTTCCTATGAAAAGCACCATGATGTCGTCAGGACCAAAGCTGAGTGAGATACGCCCATCGGCGAAACGCGTTGACGTCATACGTCAGATACGTCACTTCCGGTCATGCGCACTAGGTGGAACGCACGCTGACCTACAAGGAGGAAGCCATCTTCACATGCCATGAGGCAGGCTTAAGCAGCACAGGCGCCGAGAAGAGGCTGGAACCCGCGGTATATCGGCTGATGTCAGCGGTTGTTCCCTGGCCTCTCTGGCCTTGTAAGGCAGTACCTATGAAGGACATCTTTTCCTCTCCTACTATCCATTGCGCAGGTGGTGAGTGGATTGTTACAGGACACTAGTTATATGGTCCTCTGTGATCGATATAACCTATACATCTTACATAGAGTAAAGCTCTTCCAGTGACTTTCCACATATTGTTTGTTTGTTTCACTACAGGATGGGGACATCATGGTGCTTTTCATAGGAAACAGGATATACTACATGTATCTCAACAGGCAGAAGATTTATTGGGATTTGTCTTGTTTTCCTTACAGAAAGTGGTGTGTAGTCCACATATAGTGGTGAAGAAACCATTTCAAGCAGTGCTCTGCTATTTGCATCTATCCTTCCATCCTGGTAACAAATGGGGCTTATTCTCATTTAAGAGCCCTAAGGAAACAGTCGCTTATATTACAGATGAATGGGCCCCAACCACATGTGCCGGCATAGGAGTGTACTGCATTTTATATATGACATTCATTTTTTCTTGTCCCTTATAGGCCTAGAGGCATGTTTCTCTTTTTGACGCATACTGTGCTTGCTGCACTGCATACATGTGATATTTTATATCTATAGTGTAATGTTTTGACACTCCCTGCTTGGGATATAACCATTTTGGTAGTAGCATATGTCTACATATTTACAACATGTTACATGGTATACCTATGGTATAATTTTTGTATACACCTCCTGTGGGAAGTGTTCACCTGTGAACCAGTGCTACAAAGACTTTAGGCTCTAGTAGTCACTGTCTTTGTTGCACAATTATTTGGACCGGTCTTGGTGTCATTTTATATGGTTTTAGGTCTGTGTGTATTGTCTCATACTGAGGTGATGGTAAACCAGGGCGATTGCCCAAATGTCAAACTTGTATATGTAATAAAGCATAATTTTTGGAAATTTTTCTGATTGTCACACTCTGTTCATAATGTAGCCACTTTCTTTGTGAATTTCTTTTCACAACCCCCCTTTTTTTGCATGTCTTTTTTGGCTACTGAATGGAGGCCATCTACTGGGTGATATGGTAATTTATTATACAACCTCTAAATAACTATCTTTAACTAACTTTTCCCTGATTGCCCGGATATTAAAGAGGTCCCAGACCTTCAGAAATTGACGGTGTAATTGACATATTACCTGGAGTATATGAGTCAGGTCCTGGACATGTCTGCTGCAACAGTGTTTCTTTCTTAGGAGAAATACAAGACTATCCTTTCCCAGGATCAAACTCTTTAATCCAGAATCCATCCATGTCTCCACTAATATTCAGGAAACTAAGAGATGTCCACACACCACAGCAAAATACAGTGTGATGCTTTTATTCCCAAAATTACAGTTCATGTAGCACAAGATACAAGGATGTTGACGCATTTCACCCAACACAGTGCTTAATCATAACAAGGGGCTGTTGTGAAGTCCACCGCTAAAAAGCCAGGTATACACCTGTTCAGTAGCAGAGCCCAATCAACACTTTTAATCCCTACTTGACAACTGTATTTTGCTGTGGTGTGTGGCCATCTCTTCTTAGTTTCCTGGATTATCACAATGGTGAGCCAGGCAGGCACCTCCAGAAGGGAGCTGTGATAGGGCTTTCTTATTACTCACCTTGAGCGCTGCTTTTTAATGTTTGGTCTCCACTATTATTAACAACATATCTGATTTTCTAATTAATTATTAAAACTGTTAGCAGATTGTGAAGTTCTGGACTTGTGCAAGGCAACTACTTTAAACATATATGGTCTATATACACTCACTGGCCACTGTATTAGGTACACCTGTTCAATTTCTTGGCAACACAAATTGCTAAATCAGCCAATCACATGGAAGAACTCAATGCATTTAGGCATGTAGATGTGGTGAAGATGACTTGCTAAAGTTCAGATCAGAATGTGGAAGAAAGGGGGCTTTAACTGACTTTGAACATGGCAGGGTTGTTGGTGCCAAACGGGCTGATCTGAGTTCAAAAACTGCTCATCTAACTGGGATTTTCACGCATAAGACTGTAGGGTTTACAGAGAATGGACTGAAAAGGAGATAATATCCCGTGAGCGGCAGTTGTGTGGATGAAAATGCCTTGTTGATGTCAGAGGAGAAAGGGCAGTGTGTGTGTGTGTGTGTGTATATATATATATATATATTATACACACACACACATATATAGATAGATAGATAGATAGATAGATAGATAGATAGAAGGAAGAAGCCAAAACAGATGGGGACGAGGGGCACTGAGGTCAGATTAACATATGTGAACTACATTTCAGGGAAGGCACAACACAGACGGCTTACCTTGTTTATATGTGTGCTGTGATCACTTATATTTTGCCTGAAAAAACATTAAGAGGAAGCATTACAAAACTCCGAAATAATAAAATACAACATTTTTAAAACTGCACATTCATGCCTTAATAATTTGCAAAAATTTCCATTGACTTAAAGGTCGATCTATCAATAAAACTCACACTATAAATAATTTAATATTGCACATACCCTCTTCACCAAACCACACGGACTAACTCTTGCCTTTTACATTAAAAAAATACTGCTCGTGACCTACAACGAGGCAAAAAGCCTAAGCTGCCTAGATCACTTGGTTTCCAGATGCTAGAAGTGATCATTCTTAGCATTAGAGGCATGGGGGTGATTAACAAAAAGTTTTGCAAACACAAGCATGCACAACTCCAGTGAAATTAAAACATGGAGCAGATGTTCCTCCTATCACTTAGGAATGATATGTTTTCTGTGGCTATGACAGGCACAGCACATAGAACACAGAGCTGGAGCTGCATCTTACAGCTATCCACACCTCCCTGACTTGGCTCAGAGCTGAGGTAGGAGGTGTTCACTCTGTTCGTGCTGTGTAATCAATGTGCAGGCAGAAAGAGGGATGTGAGCTGTCTGGTGGGAATCTGTGGCAGCTTTCTATATAGGAAACTGCTGTATTCCCTCTGTTAATTTGGTGCAGATATGCACTAGTTTTTGATTTCACTGTGGTTTAGAAACTGGCACATATAGACCTGAAAGAGGTCTATCTGCTCTGTTAATGTGGTAGATGCAAATTTTGACAGTTTCCTGCGCCATTTTGTTGCTAATATGGTCCCCATACTTGGTAATACAATTCATGTCTGAGAAATATGAACAGAAGTAATAAGTAGTTTGGTATACCTAAAAGACTATGCATGCATAATACAATACTTGAACAAAAATGAGCTATATGGTCAAGGTGCCAGAAAGAAGCCTTTAACGCGCCATTGCTACAAAAAAGCCCAGTGAGGCATGTCAAGGTCTTGTCGGGCATATTGTAACCAGTCTTTTTTTTGCATTGGTGCAGTAAAGGCTTCTTTCTGGCACCTCGACCATGCAGCTCATTTTTGTTCACGTATTGTTGTATTATACTCCTTAAAAAATGCAAAGTCTTTTTCCAGAGTCGCCTGTAATTCTCCTGAGGTTACCTGTGGGTTTTTCTTTGTAACTCAAACAATTCTTCTGGAAGTTTTGGGTTCAATCTTTCTTGGTTTACCTGACCTTGACTTGGTATCAAGAGATGCCCACATTTTCCACTTTTTAATAAGTGATTGAACAGTACTGACTAACATATTCAAGGCTTTGGATATCTTTTTATATACCTTGTTACACAGGTCTTTTGATAGTTCTGTTCTGCTCTCAATGCCTCAATATCTAGACTGCTCAGTGCATCCACATGAGAGATAACTCACTATTTATACACAGACACAAATTGCAATTTAAATAGTCACAGATGAGGGAAATTAAACTTTACTTGCCATTTTAACCCCTGTGTCACCTTGTGCATCTGTACCAAAGCCAAACATACCAGGGTATGTAATCTTTTGGGCAATTTCTGTTATCAATACGATTTAAAAAGGAGCCAAACAACTGTATGATAATAAACAGCTTCACATGATCACTATTCTTAAATAAAAGACAGTTTTTTGGCATGATAAGTCACATTTTCAATATAAATGCCAACATTTCTAGATTATTGCCAGGGTACGCAAATTTTTGAGCACAACTGTACATTCAAGTTCCCTCCAGGACAATGGACTTTAACAGTGCTCACTTATTACTGAATCCTGTCATTTTACTCCAATCTTTAGTTTCATTTTTTTTTTAAAGGCACTTGGATATTGCTATAGGTAAAACACTTACAAAAGTGTGTACTTTAGTAAAATAAAAAATTACCTGCAATCCACATATACAAAACCTGCTTTCTATGTTAAGAGCTGACAGTTTATAGTTTTTCCCCCTTGGTAATAAAAACGAAATGTGCATATATTAACATACCACACTACCGCAGCTTGCTTTTTATTGACAACATTACAGGAGTATTTGCTTCCTATTTTAGCAAGGAGTGACTGTGTTGCATCATGTAGACTTCTGTCCTTTTCATCCTGTGAATACATAACACCAGAACAATTTTTCACAAGTATACCAATGAGCTGTAAAATCCATCTAAAGACTTTTGTCCCCCTATCAAAGTAAATGTCTTTAAATTGGGTCTACTGGTGGGAACAACAGGTATTTAGAAAATGTTCAGGGGTATTTTTTAAACAACCAGATGTGCATTTGCATTTGTGCGTGAGCACAGAGGGAGGCTTCCAGGATTTCCAATATCTGGGCTGAAATTACCAAGAACGGTTTATTTTCTATGTGCCTAGTGTCCAATTCTCCTGTAGACAGCAATATAACCCAAGGTTGTTTATTAACTCTAGGTTTATTACTATCAAGCTGTGTGCCTAAATAGAAGTTGGCGGAAACCCTTACAAAACATTATCCAATTTGCTCTATCAGGGGAAACATTTCTTTCTGCCCCCAAAGGCAATCAGAAACTTTCTGGACTAAAGTGGTAGAAAACACTGCTTGGTCACTTGTACCTACAGGTAAGCTTACAATAAAATGACCTGTAGGTACAGCAGACATCTTCTAAATGTGCACCGTTTAGGAGATATTCGCATCTTAAGGAGTTGGTGACATCACCGGCACAAGCGCACTGCGCTCTCAACAAATGACATGCTGTCCATTGAGAGAGCTGTACCACAGCCGTGACTCAGCACGAGCCATTCAAATTGCTGGAGCGCAAAAACTCGGAAGGAAGACTGGGTGAAGATGGAATCCCTGTCAGAGGCACCACTGGAGGGATTTGTTTTGTAAGTAAGTCTTTCATAATGCACTAGTATGCGGTGCACACTACCACATTATGTCATTATCTTGCAGGGAGATTTTGTTTTTACTTTTGAAAGACTTACTTATATAAGGTATATAAGGCTATATATGTATTTATGTAAGGTGCTCATATCCTCCTAATATGTTTCTTTTTTCATGGGCAGAAAATTCAGTTAGTCTTTCCTTAGAGCTCTTGTCCTCTGAAGTGCAATCTGCACTGGATCACTCTTCAGAGTGTGTTTGACAGGACGTGAGGAATTGTTATGTTATTGCCTTACTGGCTCTTTTAACTGCTAAAGCGCACACCAACAAGCTACAACTGAAAACATTTCAACTAAATGGGTCGCATTTGGCAGACGGTATCACAAGTGGCCCAATAAGTGTGAGAGTGGGGGATACATTTTATGGGGGAGCGGTGAAAACACAGCTCACCCATGTTTTTAATGTTCCCAACCACAAGGGTAAACCAGGCCTCAAAGATGAGATCTGTCATGCACATTTTTAATTAAAATTTCTTTTTCTGGACCCTAATCATTATAAATAACAATACTTAATGCTGGAAAAAAGTGAAAATCAGTTACTCCATTTAAAGATGGATTAAGATAAAGAAGTCCAATTGTTCATAAAAAAAATAACCTGGACATTGGTTATAATGATGGCATTGTCTTCAACCAGCCTGCTGGATTTTACATGCAATTATCACTAGCGGCTGTTATAGCCGCTAGTAATAATCACTGTTTTCTATCAGTGGGGACGAATTCTAAAGAAAAGTTTATATATTACCTTATGTCTTGACGATTCTTTCTTTTTGGCTATGCTTTCAGAGTTTTTCAACTTCGCTACCTTTGCGCTTTCCTTCTTACTATTATTGTCAGGTGTCTTAGCCGGATCATGAGAATGAACATCAGACTCCTTGCTTTGTTTGTTCAAGGGTATGTCAGGCTTTTTGATGCTCTTGAGGTTTGGTCTTTCAATAGCTTTTTCTTCAGCTTTTGTATTTTTTGTTTTTTTGTTTTTGCATATCTCTTGAGCCTGTGATTTTGTCCTTGGCCAACCAGTACCTGGGGGTTTTGCATTCTGAGCACTTGCTTCATTCTCAAAGGCTGAACGCTTTTCCATTTTGGCAAACAGATCACGAACAGATTTATCTGAAATATAACACATACAGAAAATTGTGTATATCTGTTTATAGTAAAACTGTGGTGTCACTTCACACCACTTCCTAAAACCAGAAATAGCTGGCACAACTGCAGTGTTATGAGCTTTACAGTGGAAGATGAAGCTAGTACTATGCTTAAAAAGTTCCCTCCCCCCTCCATCTACCTATCCAGCATACCTTGTATAAAAAATGATCTGTGTACCTACCTATTTTTAATCCACTTCACTTCTGTCATATGATGCTGCAGCTCCAGCTCCTCTGTTTTAGTAATGGGCTCCTGCAAAGGAAAAGAGGGGGCCTTCACAAGAGCTGGGCCATGGGAGCTTCTGGATGATCTTATGGCTCCTACAATTCACAGCCATTGTCAAGAGCTACATTATAAAAGGAAGCTGGAACTGCTGAATCACGTGACCAGACAAGATTAAAAAAAAGGTAAGCATACCAAAATTTTTTTATATAGGATATGCAGGATGGAGGGGAACAAAGGGGAGGGAATGTTTTTAAGAAGAGCAAAATGTAGCCTTCACTAGCACTTTAAAGTACAAGAGTACATTTTTAATGCAAACCATCAAGGGGTTCCCCAACCCCTTCCTACCTAGTTGCCCCCCCCCCACACAGACAGAGGCTGTACAGACCTGTTCTCTATTGTCAGACTGATAAAGAATGATAAATGTTACCTTTATTAGACAGAGACTCATTTGCTACACTTGCTTTCTCATTTGGATGTAAAGCTCTTGAAGGCTTCTTGGTTAAACTCAGACTAGTATTTGAGAGACCCGGCAATCTATAATTAATATCCCAGACAAAGTATTGGTTAGGTTTCTGCATATAGCCATTAAAGGTACCATGTGTCATGTATACAGACCAAAGAGTTCTGTATGCCAAGTAAATAGAAAGTAGTTAGCAAGTATTAATTCTAGGTGGGAGGCAGAAGGCTGAATCACCACTTGCTTTCCTCTCAGTCTCAGTGACCTTGCTCAGTCTTTAGCCTATAGCAGTGGTGGGCAACCTTTTTTTTCAACGGAGCCAAATCTCGCCAAAACCACGATTGAAATTTATTTTGAGAGCCACATTTTTAAAACTGAAAATACATCCCCCATATAGTAATTCATCCCCCATAGTAATTCATCCCCCATAGTAATTCATCCCCCATATAGCAATTCATCCCCCATATAGTAATTCATCCCCCATATAGTAATTCATCCCCCATAGTAATTCATCCCCCATATAGTAATTCATCCCCCATAGTAATTCATCCCCCATATAGTAATTCATCCCCCATATAGTAATTCATCCCCCATAGTAATTCATCCCCCATATAGTAATTCATCCCCCATAGTAATTCATCCCCCATAGTAATTCATCCCCCATATAGTAATTCATCCCCCATAGTAATTCATCCCCCATAGTAATTCATCCCCCATATAGTAATTCATCCCCCATATAGTAATTCATCCCCCATATAGTAATTCATCCCCCATAGTAATTCATCCCTCATATAGTAATTCATCCCCCCTATAGTAATTCATTCCCCATATTGTGTCAATTCACTTACCTTTCTACCGTTCCTCTCGCTGTGTTCCCACACTGTTCCGGTCTTCAGGGCGGACTGTGAGAGGAGAGGAGTTTGTCACGCTGCCCCGCCTACATCCTGACAGCTAATGTTTGCCACGCTCCGCGGGCCGGATTAGAAGGTCCACCGGGCCGTATACGGCCCGCGGGCCGTAGTTTACCCACTGCTGGGCTAGCTGCAGAGTCCTGACTTTTGGGGTGGCCGCCCGAGAGGAGGGAGGGGAGCGGGCGCCCGGCACACAGAAGAGCCGCATTAAAGTGTGTAAAGAGCCGCATGTGGCTCGCGAGCCGCGGCTTGCCGACCACTGGCCTATAGTATAGTGTATCTCATTGTGCACTTATATGAGTTATTATTGTAGTGTTTACTTTAAAGTGAACCTGAACTAAAAAAAATAAATATATGCTACTATAGGGAATATCAAGAAATGTTTATAGGTCGTAGGAGCTATCTTAAAAATTTATCTTTGTCCTAAATTCCTGCTGAAAAATGTTTGTACACTTCCTGGTATGCAAGTGTGTCTAGAGTGCCAACATGCTCATTGCTGTATATATGCTGTATATATGCATTAAATTGTATTGTAAGTGTAAGGAGCAGACACGCTTTAGGAGCTCCTGCGCTCCTAGCCCCAATCCGCTGCCATCCGGGCCGCAGCGGACCCCAGCGGGGCCCCTAAGCCACTCCCGGCCCAGCCTGACCACCAGGGACCACTTCTGGACCTTTTCCCGGAGCCCCGGAAATCGCGGCCTACCCGCGCACCCGAAGCCGCGGCCTCGATTTTGGCCGCGGCCGACCCGCAATCGGACTGGATCGCCGGACATCTACCCGGACTGTCACCGCTCTGCCCACCGGGTCCCGCCGACCTGCCTGCCTGCCCAGGGCCCTCCCCATCAGCCCTGGGTCCTCGCTGATCACCCTGGACCACCAGGAACCGGTACGGCCTCACGGTCTCCCTGGAGCCCTCCCTAGCTCTGGGACCACCCCAGACCACCCGGCACCCAGCCGCCACCTCGGGGCACCCAGCTGCTCGCACCCGGCGACCCTGCCTGGGAACTGCTTCAGGCCTCCCAGCACCCTGCGGGCCACCCTGCACCAGCCAGCCCCAGACCAGGAACCTTTCCAGGACAACGCCGCACCTCCGCTACCTGCATCGAGGGGATTCCGAAAAACCATGGGTCTTTAATGCCGTTCCAGATATTGCAATGCATTGCTGATGAGGACTCTCCCGTCCTTCCCATCTCCTGGCCTTTGCTTGGCAACTCGAAGTCTAAGCTCCCAGCTACCACCCCTGGACACCCAGCACCCAGCTACCACCTCTGGTCACCCAACACCCGGATCACCCAGCGAATCGAGACGTCGCCCAGCGAATCGAGACGTCGCCCAGCGAATCGAGACGTCGCCCAGCGAATCGAGACGTCGCCCAGCGAATCGAGACATCGCCCAGCGAATCGAGACGTCGCCCAGCGAATCTCCCGGACACGGACCACCCAGCGAATCTCCAGTCACCGAGCCGCCAGCATCACCACAGACACCAACGCCCCCCAACACCACACCCTACGTCCCCTCCACTCGCCGATCCACCAGACCCACTGAAGCCCCCTCGGACGCCAGCATACTGCACCCACAGATTGCAGCCAGCCAGCTGCTGGACTCTACTCCCACTCTCCCCCTACAGAAGGACTCTAGTGGACTCCTCCACGGTGATATAGACTCTCCACATCACCTCGCCCTGACCCGTATCCCTTCACCTCCCCTGACCCGAACAGCACTGCACTCACCCCAGCATGCCACCTGCACTTCTCCTCCTCGTTTTCCTCTCCTCCATCCCAAAAATCGCCTCCCTCTACCCGCCCACCCCCCCAAAACAGCTCTACATTGCCTCTTCACTTCTGCCCTCTCCCCACTACGGCACTCACCACCTCCTCCTGGTACTCCACTCCCCGGTCGGCCCACGTGCCACCACTACCAGACCCACACGCTCCTGCACCTCCCGTTCCCATGCCACCCTCCTCACCCTTCTCCTTCTCCTATCCGCTGGGGACATCTCCCCGAACCCTGGCCCCTCACCACCTCTCCCCCCCTCCAGGGACCCCCCTGCTCCCGCCAGCCGCCGCAACCCCCTCAACCTCATACCTGTGCACCTCCTCCCCACATCCATCCCCCCTCTCTCGGTTGCACTTCTGAACGCCCGCTCGGTTTGCAACAAACTAACTGCCATCCATGACCTCTTTATCTCCCACTCCCTCAACCTCCTAGCCATCACCGAAACCTGGGTACAGGCCACCGACTCTACCTCCCCTGCGGCACTCTCTCATGGAGGTCTCATCTGGTCCCATTCACCAAGACTGGGCGGTCACAAAGGTGGTGGTGTCGGCCTGCTCCTATCACCGCTGAGCACCTTCCAGGTCCTCCCTAACCCCCCCTCCCTAACCTTCTCCTCCTTCGAGGCTCACTGCATCCGGCTTTTCTCACCCACCCCCTTAAGGATCGCAGTGATCTACAGGCCCCCCGGATCCATAGCCCGCTTCCTGGATGACTTCGCCGCCTGGCTTCCCTTCTTCCTCTCCTCTGAGCTACCGACCATCGTCCTCGGGGACTTCAACATCCCCATCAACGACAACACCCCAGCTACCTCTCAACTCCTCCACCTTACCACCTCCTTCGCGCTCACACAACACACTCAATCCTCCACCCACATCAATGGGAACACCCTGGACCTCGTCTTCTCCCACCTCTGTACCCTTAACCACTTCACTAACACCCCCTACCCTCTCTCCGACCACCACCTCCTCACGTTCTCCATCTCCCCTTCCCCTAACTCCCCCCCCCCAGTGCGCCAAACCATCACCAGCCGCAACCTCCGCAACCTGCACCCGGCCCCCCTCCACTCGGCTGCCGACCGCTTGCACGACAGCATCCTTCCACTGTCATGTCCTGACCTAGCCACCACCTTGTACAACGACTCACTATCAGCCACCCTAGACTCTCTGGCACCCCTAACCACACGCAACATCAAACCCAGACCGCTCCAACCATGGCAGAACGACCACACTAAATGCCTCAAACGTCGCAGTCGTGCGCTGGAGAGACTATGGCGCAAAACCAGGTCCCCTCATGCATTCTCCCTCTACAAATCTGCCTTCCTCACCTACACCTCCTCCCTCCACGCCGCCAAGCAGGCCTACTTCGTTGACCTGATCAACACCCTCTCAAACTGCCCTCGCCGACTCTTCTCCACCTTCAACTCCCTGCTCTCTCCCCCCCCCTCCTCCACTCAGTACCTCACTTACCGCCCACGAGATTGCCACTCATCTCCACAGCAAGATTGACGCAATCCGCAAGGACATAGTCAACTTGCAGTCTACCTCCCCATCTAGCCTCCCCCCTTCCATCACCCTCTCATCTCTCCCCTCCTCTGACCTTACAACGGCACTGCCCCCCACCACACCCAAGGCCCTGCCTACCGTAACCCCCCCATCACTGCACTCCTTCAGCCCTACTACCACTGAGGAAGTCACCAGAGTCTTCTCAGAAGCCCGCCTCACTACCTGCCCCCTGGACCCTATCCCCTCTCAACTCCTCCGGTCACCCCCCTCTTCCCTCATCTGCTCCCTTACCCACATATTCAATCTCTCCCTCGCTACTGGCGTCTTCCCCTCCCCCCTAAAACATGCGCACATCACCCCCATACTCAAAAAGCCCTCCCTGGACCCCACTGACCTCAACAACCTCAGACCAATTTCCCTGCTGCCACTCACGTCCAAGCTCCTTGAGCGCTTGGTCTACGATCGCCTAAGCGCCCACCTAACTGACAACAACCTCCTTGACCCACTACAGTCCGGCTTCCGTCCCCTACACTCCACCGAAACTGCCCTCCTCAAAATCACCAACGATCTACTAACCGCCAAAGCCAAAGGCGACTACTCTGTCCTCCTTCTCCTAGACCTCTCCGCGGCCTTTGACACAGTCGACCACCCCCTCCTCCTTAATAAACTACTCTCCCTTGGCATCAGAGACACCACTCTCTCTTGGTTCTCCTCCTATCTATCCCAACGCTCCTTCAGCGTTTCCTACAACGGCGCCACCTCCTCTTCCCTCCCCCTCTCTGTTGGTGTCCCCCAGGGCTCTGTCCTTGGACCCCTTCTCTTCTCCATCTACACCTCCTCCCTTGGCAAACTCATACACTCCCACGGCTTCAACTACCACCTCTATGCTGATGATACTCAAATCTACCTATCCACCCCTCACCTCACCCCCACATTCTCCGCCCGCATCACTCACCTCCTAAACGACATCTCTGACTGGATGTCGCTCCATTTCCTCAAACTCAACCTCTCCAAAACCGAGCTTCTCGTCTTTCCCCCTTCCCGTGCCCCCCCCCCCCATCCTTTCCATCACTACCAACAACACCACCATCAATCCCGCCCAGCAAGCCAAGGTCCTTGGCGTCATTCTGGACTCAAACCTTTCCTTTCAACCTCATGTCAAATCCCTCACAAATACATGCAGGCTCCACCTCCGGAACATCGCCAAGATACGCTCCTTCCTTACCCCAGACACCACTAAACTACTCGTTCACTCCCTGATTATCTCACGCCTGGACTACTGCAACTCCCTCCTCACCGGCCTACCCCAGTGCAAACTCTCCCCGCTTCAGACCATCCTGAACTCAGCTGCCAGACTCATCCACCTCACCAGCCGCTCCACCTCTGCCACCCCCCTCTGCCTCTCCCTCCACTGGCTCCCGATTGCCCAACGCATTAAATTCAAACTGCTCACTCTGACCTATAAAGCCATTCACAACACGGCCCCTAACTACCTCACCGACCTGATTCCCAGGTACCACCCTACCCGTACCCTTCGCTCTTCACAGGACCTCCTTCTATCTTGCTCCCTGGTCTCCTCCTCCCACGCACGACTGCAAGACTTCTCCAGGTCCTCCCCCATCCTCTGGAACTCACTACCCCAATCCATCAGACTGTCACCTTCCCTCCTCACCTTCAGGCGCTCCCTGAAAACCCACCTCTTCAGGGAAGCCTACCCCACCCTCACCTAACAGCCGCTGCCCTTCCCTCCTCCTACCACTCCATCCCCCACAGCCATTTCCTCCTGCACCTCCACCCCCTCCCTCCTAGATTGTAAGCTCGAAAGAGTAGGGCCCTCTTACCCCTTGTGTGCTGTTTGATGTTACTGTACTGTTTCATGTATTGTCCCCCCTCTATTGTACAGCGCTGAGCAAACCCTTTGGCGCTATATAAACTCGATAAATAAATAATAAATAATAATGCTGTGTGACACACACTATATGCCTCCTACCACCATTCTCATGGGTTTTTGAGTGAGTATTTTTATGTCACTACTGTGCTGTTTCCTGGAGAGAAACCTGAGTTTAAGGAACTGCACTGCATGCATCTCTCTGCTTCTGCTTCATCCATTCTGTGGGCCTTTTCTCCTTTCTTGAGTCGTCAGAACCAGTCATCTCTAGTCATCAGATTACTAGTCATTTGACATGAGGAAGCAAAGCTCTGTCTTTACCAAGATTGTCAACATAACAGTATAGGGAAGTCATGGTATATCAGTAATGGAGAAAAGAACAAGCTGCAGGGAGACCATCAGCAAGACTACAGATTAGTCCATTGTCCTCTGCTTGCTTTGGGCACAGATCCAACAGTTCAGGCCATCTTTAAAGTAATTTTGATGTGATGTTTAAATTATTACAAGCTTTCTATTCGATTGTTTTGTGTTTGTATTTAGCATGTGAGCTTTGTAAATCAGCCACTAAAAACAGCTCTGTACCCCACAACAGTCAGTCCAAATTCCCTGTTTAGTACTTGATTAAACTAGGTATCAGACATCCAGTAGGCACATGGTTATTTAGGAGTCAGCTGACTCATAGATCTGCCATTGTCAGAAGCAGCAGTAAAGCAAATTCATTGTGCAACAGCACAAAAGCAGAAATCAGAGCCTAGGTAATGAGCAAATATGGATGCTTTCATGTCCAGAGTATGTATAATTACTACATATAAGAACAAAGTTTTTAAAAAGTGAACTCACATCAAATGTATAACTACATAACAATTGTGTACACAATATAAAATAGATACTGTGTATATTATATATATATATACACACACACACACACACACACAGTTAGTTCCATATATATTTGGACACAGGCACAATTTTAGTTTTCTTCTGGTATTTACCAAAACATATTCAAGCTGTAGTTATATAATGGATATGGGCTGCAAGTGCACACTCTCAGGTTTAGTTGGAGGGTATGTACATCCAAATTGGAGGAAGAGTTTAGCAATTATAGCTCTTAAGAGTAGCCATCACCCTTTTTCAAGGGACCAAAAGTAATTGGACAATTGAATATAATCATAAATAAAATCATAAATATTTTTAATATTTTGTTGAGAATCTTTTACTGGCAATGACTGTCTGAAGTCTGGAACCCATGGACATTACCAAAGACTGGGTTTCCTCCTTTCTGATGCTTTGCCAGGCTCTAACTGCAGCGGTCTTCAGTTGTTCTTTGTGGGTCTTTCTGCCTTTTAGTTTTGCCTTCAGCAAGTGAAATGCATGCTCAATTGGGTTGAGATCAGGTGATTGAATCAGCCATTCCAGAATATTCCACTTCTTTTCCTTCCAAAGCTCCTCGGTTGCTTTTGCAGTGTGTTTTGGATCATTGTCCATCTGTACTGTGAAGCGCCATCCAATCAACTTTGCTGCATTTGGCTGAATCTGGGCTGAGAGTATATCTCTATACACTGCAGAATTCATCTGGCTACTTCTGTTTTCTGTCAGATAATTAATAAACACCAACGACCCAGTGCCACTGGAAGCCATGCATGCCCATGCCATCACGCAGCCTACAAAATGTTTTACAGATTACTTTGTGTGCTTTGGATCAGGAGTTGTTCCAAGCCTTCTCCACACTTTTTTTTCCCGTCATTCTGGTACAGATTAATCTTAGTTTCATCCATCCAAAGAATGCTTTTCTAGAACTGGTCTGGCTTTTGTAGATGTTTTTTGGCAAAGTCTAATCTGGCTTTTCTATTCTTCAGGCTTATGAATGGTTTGCACCTTGTGGTGAACCCTCTGTATTCGCTCTCGTGAAGTCTTCTCTTGATTGTAGACTTTGACAATGATACGCCCACCTCCTGGAGAGTGTCCTTCACTTGTCTGGATGTTGTGAATGGGTTTTTCTTTACCATAGAGAGGCTCCTGCGATCATCCACCACTGTTGTTTTCCATGGACGTCCATGCCTTATTATGTTGCTGAGCTCACCAGTTCTTCTGTCCACAGAATGTACCAAACTGTTGATTTAGCCACTCCTAATGTTGCTGCTATCTCTCTGATGGATTTGTTTTGGTTTTGAAGCCTTACAATGGTCGTTTCACTTGCATGGACAGCTCCTTTGAACGCATGATGTAGGTTCACAGCAATAGATTCCAAATGCAACTACCACACTTAGAATCAACTCCAGACCTTGTACCTGCTTAATTGATGAAGAAATAACAATGGAGTAGCCCACACCTGGCCATGAAACAGCTTTTGATTCAATTGTCCAATTACTTTTGGTCCCTTGAAAAAGGGGGGATGGCTACTCTGATGGTACTTGATATCAACTGTCATTCCCCACACAAATAACAATTAGAAAGAAATAACCAGTAAAAGCATATTAATAATATTTACCAGTCCTGCCAATGTGGAATGGAATCTATGGTCACCTGCAGCGCTGCACCCAGCGCTGGAGCTTTTAACATCTGACACTTCTGGGTTTGTAGTGATCTTGTGTCTCCCTGTAGTGTGCCAATGTTGGCCCACCACCCACTAGTGTGTCTTTGTAGCTCTGAAGGGGCACAATAGGGATAAGCAGGACTCTGACACACCTGGAAATGCTGGATGCTGAAATTTTCAAAGGCTAGTGTAGTTGTGAGAGAGAAAATGCACTTTGCTAGTATCTGAACTGGCAAGTATTATTAATGGTCTTTAACTGGCTTCTTTTATTTTTTTTTTTCATTTAGCAACAAAGTAGTCTTAAAGCCATGTAATGGTCAGCTAGAAATTGCTATTGTCCAACTTGGGAACTGCATACTAATTGCAAGACAGTCAGTCCACTCACAGTGATGCTGAATAATTTATTTTCTATCCTTGAATTAACAGATATCTTGTGAATCAGACAGTTATACCCTTCATCAGAACATCAGGTTCCATCAGGTATTTATCTTGACATATCCTTATTTAAAACACATTAACCATGGTATGGTACCTACATTGGCATATTCTTTCCAGCAGTAAACTGTGTGTCCGGCACAATATCCATTTGTTCTTCTGGGAAATAAATTGTTAAATTATATTATTTTGACAAAGTATTATTAACATTGTAACAATATAGGAAATGCTACTAACCGTGACCTCCCTTTGAAACATGTGGGAAAGTTTCATCAGTCAACATATTGTCTACATCAGCTGCTGTAGGCTAAAAACAGACTGTCAGGTTTAGCATTGCACAGAAAACAGTGTGGCAGGAATAAAGCTTTCAGACATACCTTGTTAGAGGCTCCCTTTTTCAGGCAGCTTGTATTCTTCTTGTGATTAGGCACATCAAATGTCTTTTTTTGTGCAGAATTTATCATTTCTAGGGGTGGTTTCATCCTTGCCTTTTCCAGCAATGCTGAAAAACATTTTAGTGCTTAAAAATGCAAAGGACATCACCTGTTTCCTGGATCACCTCATGTTATTCCCTCCAGACCATAAGGACCCCCTTCCAATGTATCAAAAACAGCAAGTTCCCCCTCCCCCCAGCGTTCTCTTTTAGTCCTCAATCCAGGGCTACTTCAGTACTACGAAGATCCCTCCCTACTGACCTCCCAACAGGGTTCAACCTCTACCTGGCTAGAAGACCCTGCAAACAAATATGTGCAGCTGAATGATTTGTTGAGTTCGATTGCCAATGCCTACCGCCACATACCAATCTAACCAGGCTCTCCTAAGTCTCCAGAACATTTACATTTTCCCTTGTCTGGAAGAATTCCTTCTCTTGTCAGGCTCCAAATGCCAGTTGTTTGTGACCAAGGAAGTGATGCTTCAGGAACGGTTTCGGTTTGGGTGGCTTGTGAACTTTTGGAAGAGTCAGCTAGAACAATTTCAAAGAACAGAATATCTGGGCATTGTGCTGACAAGAGTGTTTCTGCCTGAGTGGAATATTTGGGAAATTATACAGCTCTCTCAGAAAGTCATCCAGAATCTGAATCTGATTGTTTGACCTTTGTAGTAATGTTGACTGTATGTATTCTGATGCAAATGGCACATGAGATAGTTCCAAGTTTGTTTTGTTTAGCAGTAGGATTGTTTCTTCCAGGATCAAATGATGCTGATCACGTCACAGTAAAAGGCCAATCACAGATGCCATTTACCACGTGATCAGCTGTGTCCAATCCTCGCTGTGGCAGTGCGAGGAAAGTACTGCTGATAACCGGTAAGTGTCAAAGGAGACATCTACACTGATAATCAGGGCACTGATTATCACTGCCTTGATTAGTGCATCCCTAACAGTGCCCATCAGTGCTGCCTATCAATGCCAATCAGGGTCCATCAATGCTGCCAGTCAGTGCCCATCAATGCTGCCAGTCAGTGCCCATCAATGCTGCCAGTCAGTGCCCATCAATGCTGCCAGTCAGTGCCCATCGGTGCCGCCAGTCAGTGTGACCTATTAGTGCCACCTATCAGTGCTGCCTATCAGTGCCCATCATTGCCGCCTATCAATGCCCATCAGTGCAGCCTCATCAATGTCCACCAGTGCTGCTTCATCAGTGCCCATCACAGAAGCCTATCAGTACTCATCATTGCTGCCTATCAGTGAAGCCTATCAGTGCAGCCTCATCAAAGCACATCCGTGAAGGAGAAAAATGACTTGTTTGCAAAAAATTATAATAGAAATTAAGAAAAACTTTCTTTAAAAATTTTCAGTCTTTTTTCATTTGTTTAGCAAAAAATAAGACAAACACTCAGTGGCGATTAAATACCACCAAAAGAAAACTATTTATGTGAAAAAAAAATTATAGAAATTCCATATGGGTACAGTGTTGCATGACCGTGGAACTGTCATTCAAAGCGCAACAGCGCTGAAAGCTGAAAATTGGCCTGGGCGGGAAGAGGGTAAAAGTGCCCGGTAGGCAAATGATTAAACCAGAAGAGACACTGGGGTTTATTTACTAAAACTGGAGAGTCCAAAATCAGACTCCCTTCTGCATAGAAACCAATCAGCTTCCAGGTTTCATTGCCAAAGCTTCATTGAACAAGCTGAGGTTAGAAGCGGATTGGTTTCTATGCAGAAGGGAGTCTGATTTTGGAATCTCTAGCTTTAGTAAATAAACCCCACTGTGTCAAAGTGAAATTTCTGAAAAGAACAGTGCCGCAGAGAAGGCACTAATTGAAATACAAGCTGCATTTTTATTTGGAAAAAAACTGGCCAAATTATTTAAAAAAAAAAAAAGGGGAATAAAACTGGGGATCTGCTTTCACACAAATTGGTTTCTGCAACCTAGAGAGGACTTTAATTCACTGTTAAATGCACTTTACCAAAGAAGAAAGTGTAACTCACGTGTTGTTACTGATACAAATGAGCTAGCAGTCTTGTGAGTACTAGGAACTATAATATTGATTGATGCCTCTGAAACTTTTAGTCGACTTGGTGTAACCAACTACAAAAAGCAAGCCAGTAGAAGACAAGAATTATTTATGAACAGCATGATCTGTAATATAAATTCAGATTATTCATTTTTATATCCAGTCTGATTATGTCTTTGCTGTAGAAAATAAACAGTGTTTGATTCATCACATGTTGGAGGAACCACCTGTTGTGCTGGCTTTGCATACAAGGCATTTTTTTGTATAAGCAGCCCATTCCCTGTACCATTTTATTTCAGCACAAGAAGAGTATTATCATATTCCCTACAACCTAGTGCCTTCATTGACAGCTGCTTATCAACTCTTTAGTCTAAACCTGGTATCACTAAATGGCGGACCGTGGTCCGAAAACAGACAGTCCTATCTGGACCGTGACTCCGCCACTTAGCAGCCTGGGTGTCCTCTCCCGGGTGAATCCTGCACCCTCCTTCCCCACTTTATTCCCTACATAGCAGGTAGACGGAAGAAGGTGTGGCATGTCCGGACAGAGGGCGGGAGCTGCCCAGTTAACAAGCCTGTGATTTGCTGCTAAGGGCAGTCCTAGCAACCAATCATCTGCCTGTTAACATGAAAAGTTAGGTAGCTCCCGCCCTCTGCCTGGACACGCCAAACCTTCTGCCTTCTACCTGCTGTGTGAAGTAGGATGGAAAAGGTTGCAGGGGGACTATAATTGACAGGGGAAAATGTGATGTAAGGGAGGGGGCAGCTGTAAAGAAGACTGAGGTGCAAGGAGGGGAGGGGGCAGTGAAGGGAACTAGTGTGCAAGGATGGGGGCTAGGAAGGGGACTGGGGTGCAAGTAAAAGAGGGTTGTAGAGGGGACTGACTGGGGTGCAAGTAAATGGGGGGTGTAGAGGGGACTGGGATGCAAGGAGGAGGGGTTGCGGAGAGGACCACGATACACAGAAGGGGGGCTGTGAAGAGGACTGAGATGCAAGAAAGGGGGGCTGTGAAGGGGTCTGGGATACAACTAAGGGGGGCTGTGAAGAGGACTGAGGTGCAAAGAAAGGGGACTGTGTAGAAGACATGGATGTGGGGGGGGGGGGTGACTGTGATGTGAAGGAGTGACAGAGTATACTGATGTGAAGGGGAGAGGGACTGTGATGTGAGGGGATGGCTGGGGACACTAATGTATAGGAAGAACTGTGATGTAAGGAGGGGGGCTGTGATGTGAAGGGGGGAGGAGGAGGGCACTGATGTAAAGGGGGGATGTATTGTGAAGGGGGGCTGTGATGTAAATGGGGGGACTTGAATGCAAAGGGGTCTGTGATGTAAAGTGGGCACTGTATTGTAAAGAGGGGGCTGTATTGTAAAGGGTGCTGTGATGTACATGGGAGTGCTGAGATGTAAAGAGATGCAATATAATATAAAAGGGGGCTGTATTGTAAAGGGGGTGCTGTGATGTAAAGAGGGGGCTCTGCAATGTAAAAGGGGGTACTGTGATGTAAAGGGAAGAACTAATGACACTGATGGGGAAACTGTAATGTAAGGGGGTGGGGCTGTGATATGTAGGATCCGAGTCATAGCACTAAAATGAGGCTCGGACCTCCGTGAATTTTAATTCATTATCCCTGTTCTAAACCAATGTCTTAAGCTGGCCATAGGCTACAAACGTGGTAGTTTCTGTAGGCACAATTCGACCACTCTCATGAGAACCTGTCAGTGTAACTCGCCAAAAATGTTTTACTTTAGCTCTGCTGACGTTTTGGGTTTAATTGGAAAGTAAATGGTAGGCTTATTCTAAAAAAAAAACAAAAAAAAAAAACACATATCCACTATTACTTTTTCAAGAAAACATTTCCTACTGTGTTTTTCTGCTTCTTTTGTAATGTGCTTTGTGAGCTCCCAAACCCCTCCTTTCCCCTCCTCACTTCTGTTTGTTTTGAAGGAAAGTTGCATGTTAATTGCAGTCAGATTCACTGCTCTATACACACTGAACATCCCATAGTCCACAGTCCATTTCAGGAGCAAGCAAGAGAGTGTGGCTACAGTGGCACCATGGAGAACGAACACAGTCACTTGAGTAGAACTTTTTTTTTTTAGCAAACGTTTAGTGTCACTTTCAGTCAGGGAAGAAAGAAGGACGCAGATGCCAATTTATCAAAAGAAACAATAGCAATCAGTTTTCCAGCCTGTCAGTTTATCCTTCTACTTGAACAGTGACAAATGGCACACAACATACATACATACATGAAAGACTCCAAAAATGGTGGTATTGGGTGTGTGGCTGTCTGTTAGGTCTATAGCTACATAAATCACATATTGCCTACACTGTTTGTTGACATGTGCAGGAAGCTAGGCTATGGCAATATTCAATATGTCATATCTTGGACAGTAGACATGAATGAAAAAATGAAAACATTATCACAGGCTGATATAGACTATATATGACAACAGATATAACATTTCTTCATATGTATATCCTGAAGCCACATGTGTGTTTATTTCACTGGGTAGACAGACATAAACATGCATATACACATAATATAAAACATTCATAGGTATACTGCCACCTTATTACAACTTTGAGAGCTGTCCAGTTCACAATTTTGTTGACTGCTACTTGGTGTTATTAAACAAGGTTGGTTTTTGGTTTTGACATCACTGGTATCCACCACAGTTATATGCTTAGCAGAAGACACAGATTCTTGACTTTCAGGTATAAGGATCTATAGCAAACAATAAAAACTGCTGTATCCATGATTTCCTAAACAGCTAAAAGTGCTATGTATAGACACACCCCCCCTAAAGAATGGAGTGAGCATTCCAGGACAGGAATTGTGTAACTGGCAGGTTTAGAATGTAAAAATAAAATAAAAAGCCTGAAAAAAAAGAAAATAATACAGCTAACATTTCCAAGTACTGGTAACCGCAGTCTGTCAGATTTTACTAGAAATTTTACCTGGTCAATATACCACATCTGCCTAGGCCAATCTACAGCAATGAGGATCACCAGAATGGCCTGCATCTCAAACCTACCATGCAGACAAGGAAGAACTTTCAAGGAGGAAAGGCACAAATCAGGGTGTACTAATCCCACAGGCACCAGAGCACCAACTGCTTCTGCCAATGTATTCCTGCATTTGGATACAAACCTGTACAGTTTGTTGCTGAACCTGAAGGCCGGGAAGCCCACATCTGGAACCCTCTACCTCCAACACAAGTTCTGGAACACCTATTCTGAGAAAAACGTCTGGTTCCTCCTTGATGAGTAATGTACACCACCTTGGCACTGTCCAACTGAACCAAAACCAGCTGGCCCTACAAAAGCTAGGTCCAATGCTGAAGAGACAGCCAATTGTCTCAAGTTCCAAGATGTTGCGTGTGAGAGGAAAGTCCTCTGAAAACCAGAGGACCACCAACAAAGTGCCCAGGACTCCCCTTCCAGACCAACAAGCTGTCATCAGTCAAGAGAATATTCCATAAGAAGGTGGTAAAAGTGGAAAATGAAAACCTGTGACTTTGCATAACTAAAAGACAGGCTTCACCCACCAGCTGGCTTGTACATGGTTTTGGGCAATTTTGTGGCATCTTGCCAAGGCACCCCTGAAGAAACTTGAAGGTACCCCAGGGTGCCTGGGCACCCTGGTTGAAAAAGGCTGTATTAGATTATTGTGTAAACCGACACAGTTATACAGTTAGCATTTTCTTTTCACCAGTTTTGAATTGGTCTTAATCAGTTTTATATGCTGGCAAACACTTCGCAAAGCAGTAGGAAGGAAAATAAAATAGCCTAAATGTTTAATAAAACTGAAAATCTCCAGTACCTAAGCTTTGCTCTGTTTTATTATAGTGCTCAAAAAAAAGTTCATGATTCCAAAAATCAGTTACATCAAAATAATATCGCAAAGCAATATGGGAAAGTTAAAGTGTTACTAAACCCACAAACAGTAAAATCAGTCTGTATATGCAGTAAAGCATGCTTGTTATACTCACTGTAGAACCTAAGAGGTTAATCCTCTGCATTGTGTAAAAACACTGTTTGATCCTGACTTCTCTGATCCTCCCTTCTTCCAGTGACCCCGTTTTATATACTTATAAGACATTATGTGGAGTCCCTCTGCACATGCTCAGTTTGGTGTGTATTGCTAGAGAGGTTTTTTTCTTGGGAGAGTGTATGTGATCAGCACAGGGCCAATCAGCACTGTCCAGACAGGGGTCATGCATCTTCCTAGAGCAGAATGAAATTTCCTCCTACAAGCTTTAACCAGTGCTCTGCTGGACACTGAGATAAGTAACAAGACTGCTCTAACTGCTGGTGAGAAATGGTATTTGGCAGTTTATATTTACTAAAATAACTGCATTTCCATGTTCTGTGTACTGTGGGAGACCAGATATAGTAAATGCAGGGTCCTGGGTTTAGTAACACTTTAAAAGCAAAAAATTACACTTTTTGTTATTTGCAACAAGAACTGGTCCGCCTAGGAATATTTGCATTAATGTGATTTATTCCTAGTAGTAAGCCAAAAACATTGACATTTTTTTGTTCTATATAAGGAACACTAAACCATACTTAAAACAAGTACAGATAGTTAGGATCTGGCAATAATAATCCCACAATCAATATGTAAAGCAAAGCTTTTAATACCTGAGATCCACTTTCATCAAAAATAACATGAACCGTTGTCTTTGCTACTGAAATGCCTTGTTTCTTTATAAAGCCCTGTAATAAAAAAAAACAATATTAACAAGAAGTCTGACGTTTTAAAAGGAAGCTTCTAATTACTTAGCATGTTAAGCCCCTCCAGTTCTTTGCTGATGAGGCTGATCCTGGTGATCAGCTCATTGCCATTGCAAAGTAGCTTTGATGGTATTCCAAAGCAAAATGGCAAGTAGTTGTAGTTGTAAATGCCTAATAGGTGCAAGTTTAAGGTCAGATGTACATCACTATCACTGGACAAGTGAAAGGGTTACAGTGGGGAAACCCTCTTAAATTATCGTGTCAGCCACTGAAAGTGACACTAAAGCTTTTTTTTTTTTTAATAACAAACATGTCTATACTTACCTGCTCCGTGAAGTGCTTTTGCACAGAGCAGCCCCGATCCTCTTCTTTAAGGGTCCCCACTGGCGCTCCTCCCCCAAAAACAATGCCCCCAGGGAAAGCCGCTCGTCCTGGGGGCACCGCTGCATGTTTGTCCCTGAGCCACTGCTCTATGCGTCCATAAGACACATAGAACCGTGGCTAGGCTCAGCCCTCTGCTCTCTCCTCATTGGCTCACTGGCTGTCACTGACAGCAGCCAATGGGCTCCCACTGCTGTCTCAGCCAATGAGGTGGAAGAGTCCCCAGACAGCAGAGGCTGTTCAGAACACTGCTAGATTGGAGGGAGCTCAGTAAAGAACTGGGGGGGGGGGGCGCTGCACACAGAAGTTTTTTTACCTTCATGCATAGAATACATGACGGTAAAAAACCTGGAGTCTTTAGAACCACTTTAAATGCAAAATTAGGAAATAAAGAGCTATTGTCACAGTTCCAAAGAAACCAACTCTCATTTCCCGTACGGTGCCCGTTTAAGGATATCCCCTCTAAAATCCTAAAACAAATCTGGTTTACTATGACACCTGGAGAGTGGTAAAAAGAAAATCTGGCTAAAATTCAAAGGAAAAAAACCTTCATTTATGCAACACTTACACATTTCACCATGGTCCTGCCCTTTTAAAATTGCAATTACAGAAAAATAATAACCTGTCAGAATTTCAGTGAGGGAGCTGATAATGCTGCCTCTGCTGCACCAAGATCTCAAGCAGTGTTTTTGGCCTGCTCATTTCTTTCTTGCTGGACTAGAGTACACCTCCCAATCTTAATTTCCATTCCATAAAGAGGAGGAGCACTCAGGCATGGCTCCTATCATCGCTTAGGATTTTAGTGTTAGAGAGACAGTATCGTCTGTGCAACTGAGAAATTAGGAGTTTACTGGAGTTCTAGCAGGATTAACAGACAAAACATGGGAGGATGTACATGTACTGCAGAGGTGTACTGAATATTTACTCAATACGTTTCCTGCATATTACAGCTATAGATAAAGAATGTCCTAAAATCTACTCCACTGGCTACACTGTCAGTCAGCTGTTCTAATGGATAGTGGGCACTCTAAAGAAACTGTAAAGTTGATCTTCAAGGTGTTTGATGAAGGTATTTTAAATGAGAAATGTTTTCTTTAACTATTTAGCCTTTAAAGTTGCTAGCTTGCCAAACGCACAAAGGAGACTACATACCTTAAACTTATGTGCTCCAAACACTTTCCTGATTACGCTGGTAATATCCAAAGCACTATCAAAATATATCCGAAGGCAAGATCCCTTTATCTGACCAACTGTTGCTGGAGTATTTAGGGTGACAGTTAACAGCATCTTGTTACCAACAGCTGAAACAGAAAGAAAATAGGTTCTGTAAAAATATATCATAATAATAAATCATTGTATCCTGTTTGATCTGTTATACAGGTCTGTGATAGGTGTTTTTTGTTTGTTTTTTTTACTGCTGCTCAGTTTTCAAATGTGCAGTGTTTAGTCTTGTATTTCTGTTTTATGATACACAGTATGTTCTATGAACAGTTAGGAAGGCGAATCCACTATTCATTTTCTGGTTCAGCTTTGCAGCTTCTCATGACATCTCACCAGCTAAAAAAAAATTCACTACACAATGATCACACCACACTGACGATTCGCTGTGACGCAAGTCAGCAGGTGACACAGTAAGCAGAAAAGGCAAAGCTTCATAATTGTGACAACAATATTCTATTAACAAGACTCCCTAAAATTTTCTCCCCTGCTAAAGTAACTGGATCACTGCTTTTGTCAAAAGGTATGCACAGAACTTGAGGTCAAATTGGTTGCATTCCCAGCAAGATCATTGGGTTTACTGATAACAGAGGAATGGAAGGATAAAAATTCCCACAAACATTGCCATGTTTTTCTTTAATAAATTTCTCTTTTTAGCTTTTTTTTAATCTTTGTTGCATATCAGCACTTCTACTATTCTGTAACTTTTTTTCAGCCACTTCCTGTCTACATACACCCTAGAAACTTGTGCATGTCATTTCTCAGTGAATTTCCTAAGGATGACAAAAGTGGATCATTTTCGGGTAATGTGTGTAGACACAACAGCTTGTAGTCTCCGACTGAACAGCATCTGCAGAGTACAATGTAAGAGAAACAACTGGGATACACAATGAGAGAAATTTACTAACACTGTGACAGAGCATGTAGCAGCTGTGCATGTCAACCATTCAGCGTCTATCTTTCATTTTTAAAGCTAAGGCTAAAGGATGATTGGTTACTATATACAGCTGCTACAGCTTCTGGCTGCTCCAGTTTTAGTAAATTCCCTCCAGTGTTGTCACAGCAGTGCATTGAGCCACTGAAAGCTCCCTGTATTAGCTCAGCTACAAATCTCAATAGTTGAATGATTGTGTTCTCAATTGTTAATGTAACAACAACAAAAATATGTACGAGAAGTTCTTTAAAATAGGAAAATAACCTAAAAAGTACTTCATATGGAATAAACTGAAATAAAAATGCTAAATTTGTTCCAAGTAACAAAATTCCCTTTAAAGCAAACCAGTACCTAACACCAGTGCTGTTAACAATGACTTGCACCATAATTTGCAACAAAATGCCTTCAGCATTCTGTTTAAAAGTGTCCCTCAAGCCTATCCCAACAACCCCAACCTCTGAACTAGCAGAACATAACTACAATATTGTATGTGATGGCTGGGGAGCCTATAGTCAGGCCCAAGTGCTGTCACATAGGAAAGTTCCTAAACCTATACAAAAACTGACTTTCACAAAACTGGCAGTTGTGTAAGGCATTGGGGAATAATTGTGGCAATGAGAGAAGTTTTGCAGAAATGCTTGAGGCATGCAGAAGTACCTTATGGTGCTGACTAAAATTATTGTTACGCTACAACATGATTCTTTAGTACAGGATAGTAAAGAATTAAGAGAATTAAGAAACACAAGTGAATAAGTTGGTTTATTTGTTTTCTTTACAACATTCAATATGAAAAAGCTCTGAGAACTTATCAAAACTAAAACATTTCAAATGAAAGAAAAGAGTGGGGAGTGATATTTCAAACCCACAACAGACCACCTGCCTCATAATTCCATAGAAGAATAGTGCCAATGGCTAGCTGGAAACCTTTTGAAGCAAAAATATAAAAAAAAAAAACACAAAAAAACAGGTTTTCTTTTACTCCCCTCCCCTGCACATTAAAACCTTTCCTTCACTCCCCTAGAATACCGTTCAATGCAGGAGCCAAAGGAAATACCCAGTACTCCCAGGTATTGAGGAGAATCCAACTTACTACATGTGACAGCACTGCAGCCTTTACATAGAGCTTTTCTTTGCTCCTGGCGGAATGTTTAAGTACAGTACATGCTGCTGGGGAGAGCTAAGTTAGAGTGATTCCTTTTGCTTTGCTCTGCGTGGGCAAAGCACAGGTTCGGTTTAATAATGGCAGCTAAAGTAGGACAATAACTCTTACAGCAAAGTTCCATACACTAAATACATAGCATCACATTTTTCTTTACAGGTTTCTTAAATGTTTTAGGTTTACTGACACTTTATTACTATTGTGAGAGGCAGTACCTTCAATATTGTACAAATCCACGTCATTCTCTGTTACACACACCGTCTCCCACTGGTGATCCTGATATGATAGGATAATCAATATACACATGCAAACTATCAGGAGATTAGGTACAATGGTAATGTTATTAGGTATATACATTAATGCACTACCTCATCATCAGTAGAAACATAGAAGGAAAGGCTTTGAGTACCAATATTGAAATCAATCCAGAATTCTTCCAGCTTTTCATCAGATGGTGTCTGGAGCTGAAAAATATCATGGTTAAAAGTATTCTACATACTGTACATCACATCAAATTTAGTCAATTTGAAATTTCACAATGTCTATTTGTAATAGTGATAAAATACCTTGTGATTTTCCAGGTGTGCAGCAAGACAAGGAAAGGTAAAAACTCTTAAAGAAAAAAAAATGCCATTTTAACTAATACTAATAACTAAAGTCCTTTTAAGTATCTGAAACTTGAACTGTATAAAATATGTATATTTAAAATTGTTGTAAAGCCTTAACATTTTGTTTTACCTGAACACATTCTATGCAGTAAGGTAAAACACCTTCTGTGTCTGGGATCCCCCCAGCTCCTCCTTACACTTACCAGAGCAACATTATAATCCAACACTGTACACAGGGAAAATCAATCAAACTGTGACGAGGGAGCGGCAGTGGGGCCATGCTCTTCTTTTCTTGTCTATGGACACAGGCAACGGGGCTTGGGAGTGAGCCCGCACAAGTGCTGTCATAGGAACTGGCTTCCTATAGCGGTGTCAGGAACTATAAACCAGGTAGAGACAGAAAGTGCAGTTAAAATCACACCTTTAATAAAATTCAGTTCAGGAACGTAGTCAAAACAGAATCCAGGGTTTGGATGCCAGAGCGGGTAATCAGACAAACCAGGGTTAGGAAACCAGAAGTGAGCGTAGTCAGGAGCCACAAATTAGGTACAAGAATTGGAAGAGAAGTCAGCCAGACCAAGTTGTACACAGAAATACTGGCAGGAAAACACTGGAGATCATGGACCACGCAAGGGCAAGGAGGAAATGAAATGAGGTAAGCTGCTACAATAGCAAAAAGGGCTGGCTGTAAGCTGGACTAATGAGGCAGGTAACGGTATTCAGGTGAGTCACTATGGAGACAAGTGGCTGAGCAGCTTCTGAGCACTGAAAGAAAAGAACTACTTGTTGAGCAGCAGGAGCCCATACCTGAGAAGGGGTACTGGATGAACAGGAGGAACCAAGAGCGCTCATGGGGGACCCAACAAGAGGAAGATCACAGTAGCTCTGAAAAACCGTTGCACAGAGCAGGCAAGTATGTCATGTTTATTATTTTCATTTAAAAAATTAAGTTTTACAACAACTTTAAATACACTGTATATATGTGCAAAAATGTTACCTTCGCTTGTCACCCAACATACCGTTCACCAGATTGAGGAATTTTCTGCAATCCTGAATAAAAACAAATAAAATAAATAAGAGAGAAGGAACTTATAAGATTTCTTTAATGTGTAATTCAGAAATAAAACATACGGTTTCAAACTCTGCATCCTTTATTTTTTTAAATGCATTAGAGACAAATTCCATAGGAAACCAGTGGTTGGCTAGCTCCACTCGCTGAGCCTCTGTTGTCATTCTGCACAAAGCTTCTGTAATTGCCACTTGTAGATCGTAATCTGTAAAACAGGTTCACCTTCAATGTATATTAGTAAAAAAAAAAAATTCTGGCAGCAGTCATTTGTCAAAATACTGGGCTTAACCGCTTAAGGACCGCCCTATAGCAGATATACTGCTACAGGGCGGCACCTGTATGCAGAATTATATATATATATAATTTTTGCATTTCCGGGTAGGGGGCGCGCATGCGGCTTGCAGATTTCAATCACCGGGTCCAGTCCGGTAATTACCCGCCGGCACCCGGTGATTACCGAGCATCTCCAAAGGGGAGGAAGATTGTTTTGTTTGTCATCCAGATCAGTGTGCTTACAGTGAAGAACCCCCCCCCCACCCCCTAGTAAAATACTCCCAGCACACAATTAACCCTTTTATTTCCTCTCACATTAACCCCTTCCTGCCCAGCACCATTAGCACAGTGGCAGTGTTTTTTTTAGCACTGATTGCTGTATTGGTGTCCCTGGGGTATCAGTGACACCAAGTTAGTTCCCCCCCAGTGTCACAATGTCCGCCGCAGTCCCACTAAAAGTCGCTGATAGCGGCCTATTACTAGTAGAAAAAAAAAATCCCATTATCTATATCGCCATTTGTAAATGCTATAACTTTCGCGCAAGCCAATTAATTATTTTTAGCAAAGACATGTCGTAGAATACATTTTGGCCTAAATTTATAATGAAATTTGATTTTTTTTTATTTTTTCACTGGACATGTTCAATAGCAAAAAGTAAAAAATATAGCTTTTTTTTTTTTTCTTCAAAATTGTCTGTATTTTTTTGCTTATAGCGCAAAAAATAAAAAACGCACAAGCGAACAAATACCACCGAAAGAAAGCTCAATTTGTGGAAAAAAAGGACATAAATTCCATTTGGGTGCAGCGTTGCATGACCGTGCAAATGTCAGTTAATATAACACAGCGCTGTAACGCAAAAAATGGCCTGTTCATAAAGGGGGGTAAATCCTCAGGAGGGCAAGGGGTTAAATAAAGCAGGCCATACATTAACCAGGAAATTGCTCAATTCTCCCTTCAACACAGTCAGGGAAACTATTGTATTATGACAGTGGGAGGTTTCTCAGTCATCAGACGACAATGATTACTGCCAGCTGCTGTAGTCGCTGGCAGGGATCGAACAAAAAAAAAAAAAAAAACTAACAGGCTGGCTGTACTGAAGTTGATCAATGGATCTACTTCAGTACAACTAGCCTGCCCATAGATGCATCAAAATTCGTCCGATCCACGCTGAACCACCCAAATTTCGATCCATCTATGGCCAGCATAAGCCTGCATAGAACATTTGGCCAATCAAATATCTGATCACTAAAATAAGACAGATCACCTTTGCACGGCATCATGGGTAATATACATACATTTACTATACATATAATAATAAACATATTGGATAATACACATACATTTTAATATAGTTATGGTGCTGACATCATTACATCCAACTGTTCTCTCAAATATATCCATAAGCAATAGACCAAGCATAACTGATCATTTTGTTTAATCCTTTAAGTTAAAAATCCTTACCTCCTGCATCTAAGATTCTTTTACCCATAGCAGACCTAAAAACAAATAGTAGACATATTCTTATAACATAGACTGTACATTTAACTGTAGTCATAATGATCTCAAACAGAGCAAAACAGTTGTTTTGTTCCATACTACCAGCAAATAAACCTGAGACAAAAGAATTGTCTCTCAGTTAAATGGAAAACTTCACACAGAACAGTCCCGATTCCTCAGTTTGGGTGAGGTACGTCATTTATTCTGTCCGCTGTTCTTGGTATATGCAGCTTGACTACACTACAGTTCTAAATAAAGAGGGTTCTGCTGGGCCTTAAACAATAAGTCTATCTTTGGGAACATGTTACGTGTTCCAACCGTTTTAGGATGGAACATGTTCCCAATGCTTAGGCCGCTGCCCCCTGCCCCCTCTCCCTGTGACAGAAGTCCGGGAAGAAGTTCCCTGTACTAGCTGTCATTTTTTAAAAACAGCTCCGCCCGCACGGCTGCGTCATACTTTCAGTGTTCTGTGAATGAATGAACTACAAGTCCTGGCAGCCTTAGCGGCTGTCGGCTTGTAGTTCTCAATGAACTACCATGGTGCTGTGGAGCGCCGTGGTAGATCACTGAATCTGACAATTTATCTGCTTGCACCTACATCCCATACGGGCAAGCGGATATACTGACAGGTCTGCAGGAGACCTGCATGAGACCAGCGCTCTGCTGATCACTGGTGCACTGCTTTACAGGCTCCTGGAACCAAAAATTATAAATGCACATTTTTTTTAATCTAAAAAAATGTGCATTTATTATTTTTAGGAAAAGGTGAACTTATCCTTTAACGTCTTTGCAGTACATGTACATTTTACCGTTGATCCTCCAGAAATCTAATGAGCTCCTAAGCAGTGTTCTCATATCTGTACTACAGCACCCACTTATGTTATAGGGATGAAGAGAGGATTAGGTGTTTTGTAGTCCAGCAGGGGAGATCTGATTCAAGGTGACAACACTGCTTGAGATTTTAGTGCATTAAATGTGTTGCTGTTTGCCAAAACAGGAGGTTAGGAGCTCATTGTATTTCTAGCAGATTAACAGGTATTTGTAGATACTTGCAGCGTTTGTAAAAGAAATAAGGATGAACATCGTTGAACTTAAAAGAGTTCAGCAAAGGGCAACAACATTATCATGGTTACTGGAAGATCTCAACTACGAGGAATAATTACAGAAATTACACTTATTCACCCCACAGATTAGGTGCTTAAAGTGGAACTAAACCTTCTTACCTTTATAACCAAAGAAGTTGTTATCTTAGCCTTTTTTTGATCTGCATTTGCCATAGTACGGCACATGTGATCATTTATGGTACCAGCCGATTTGATGGCTTGACCATTTGGTTGGGAGCAGAAGCATCTGTGACAATTTTCATTAATGACATGCCTTGAATGTAACTGTTTTGGATAATTGGAAATGAATGGGTTTAGTTGTGCTTTAGGTCTTGTTCACACCATGTGCCGAACGCGAATTTGCAAACTGCTCATGAAAACTGATTTAAACTCATGTATCTGTATGTGAAATCTGTGCAGTTTTTCCATTCGATTTTATGCATGTATGGTCTGAACGAGGTCTTAGGCTAGGTTCACACCTATGCAGTTTGCGTTTGATCCGTATTTGCAGTGCTTTCTGCGGTGTGTTTTTGCACACATGTTTTGCTTTTTTCTTCTAACTTGTTGCTGGGCAGATTAAAATGCAAAACACATCAAAAATGCACTACATGCATTTCTGCAGTGTCTCCATTGAAGTCTATTGAACCAAAAACGCAACGTTTTGCGTTTAAATAAGTCCCTGATCCTTTCCAAAAAACGCACTGGGTAAAAATGCAGAGATGTGAACCTGTCCCATAGGAAATCATGGTAAATGGACTGCTGTACGTTTCTGAAAAACGCAACGGAAAACGCATAGGTGTGAACGTAGACTTATGGCCCCTTTCACACAGGGCGGAATCCACTTGCTCAGCAGGAGATCTGTCCTCTGGCTCCCACTGAACAGAGCGGATCTAGCAGATGACAGGTCTGTGTCCACTCTGCTTCTGCAGAGCAGACAAAGACACAGCCCGCTCTGCAGATAGTCGAAAGTAAATGGACTGGCTGTCCATTTACACCTGACTATCCCTCCAATCCATCCAGAGGGGAACAAATCCCCTTCCATTTGCAGCACTTTAATTCGTGGCAGCATACTTGTAATCAAAACAATGCAACAAAGACTTAGCAAATTTTAAATGATTACATTATAGCCATCAACTCATTGGAGAAAATCAGCTTTCTTCTGGTTTCATGGGGCATGCTGTCAAGCATGAGATTAAGCTTACGCACAGCCTAGGAAAGAAAAAAAGGTGATCATTACTGACAGTGTCAAACAGACCACATAACATGACTTCATTGTCATTTTAGAAAAACATCGAACTTGATTTATATGCCTTCCCTCATTTTAAAACAATATCCTGCTTGTTTTTTGTAAGGGCCTTGTTCATATGTGCTTTTGCATATATAGGAGCAGTGTGTACAGTAAGATTTTTACAAAGCATCGTTTGGTTCAGGCAACTTTGTTGAAGATTCAAAAGCAGCCTTCAGCTCAATTGGTGAATGTTAAAGGTTTAGTTCACCTTCACAGAAAAACTGTAAAGGTAACCTAGCACTTGACCCCCGCCACATCCCCTTGGTCCCTGCTGTACTTACCGCCGGAAATCCTCAGAGCCAGATAGATTCTGATTGGTCAGGGCTGTCTATGTGGTTATTAGAATTAATTCGATTCCATCTTGTCTGTCCTAGCAGCGCAGGATGGAAGAGAGGGTCCAGTGTAAGGCTACCTTTACAGTTTTTCTTAAGCCGGCCACAGATCGACTGAACCTTGGCTGGTTCAGCAGGGACTGGTGGAGATTTGATCAATCTATAGGCAGACTTAATGTACCCATTGACTGACTTGGGTATAACCAGCATGTCGGATTTTTAGCATGTGATTACTGCTGGCAGCTACAGCCGCTATTAATCATAGCTCCGTCAGTGTTAATGGGGGATTTGAGCGATTTTCTTTCCTGCAACCTGTGGCTTCAGGAAAGAAATTGCATAATCTATGGCCTGCACAGATTTATATGGGAGTAGTGGCTGTCAATTTATACAAGTTGCTGGCAGGCTTTACTCAAATTTTAAGCAATACTGAAGCCAGCTGGCAGTGATAAAAGTATTCCGATTTAGGTCAACGTTTAACATTCTCACACTGGAGGAGCTTGTGTCTAAAAAGAAGATTTAATTGTTGCCTGTTACAACCAAACATTTCTTTTCATTTTATGACTAGTAATAAAAAAAAAACATTCAAAGCATGAATTCTTTACAGGCATTCTTGGGTAAAGTTATATCACATTCACTGCAAAGGTTTCTCTCACTTTATTTTCAAAGCCAGCTGAATGACAACGTACCTCTTGTTTGATAAAAATATTGATTGCTGCCTCTGATACTAAGGAACAAATTCTTACGATAAAATGTTCAAGTATCTGGGCTTTGCCTGTGGAAAAGAAGCAGTATGCAAGGTTAGTAGTAAAAAGAAAAAAAAAATGGCTTTCTTTATTGAAGATAATCCCCACCTACCATCACTACTGTGGTCATGCACAACCTAAAAATTAAATTAAAATAGCCATTAAAAAGTCAGATAATGCATTGGTAGTAACAGTACATTTTTAGCAAACAGTGTGTGTTTGGGGCCGTGCATCTGCACTTCTTGCATGGCTGTCAAATTGGGAGCAGCTTCTGTGTCCGTGAAGCCACTGCATCCCAGGTTATATGGAAGGGACTGCCTGCACACGGATGCATGGAACACCTGTGCATCCCTGTGTGGGCAAACACGGCCCTTGTATGGGAGTAGGTTATAGTACACAAGTGTGAACGGGGCCTAAGAAACCCATTATGAATTTCCCACTATATGTCTAACATAAAGTAAATAACCATTTTGCTGACACGATCAACTCTGTCCTATGCTTGGTGTCCTGCCCTATTTTTCTGGTGCATATGAGAAAATGAATATCTGACTATATATAAACAATATTGGAATATAATTTGCACTTTTTTCTCCATAGCAAGTGTTACAAAAATCTGAAAAGTACACCCATATATTAAACAATACCTCCCAAAATAGATGTTTGTTGCATTAAAAAAAATTTGCATGCTGTAAAATGTTTTGATGAATCACCTGGGTCTTTCCCTAGAAGTTTCTTACCAAGCCTGTGTAAACTGCTTTTCAGGCCAGAGTTCCCATAATGCTTTGCAAGTTTATTTCATAATACATCACATAGTAAAATATATTCCATGTTGTATATACATATTTTCTAGATACAGATTGTATGGAGAAAAAAAACAAGGTTCTCTAAATGATAAAACCTATCCAAATTTTAGATCACCTGGCAGTCATTAAATAACACACCTGTTTATCCTGCTGCTCAGCATAGGCTATACTGCAAATCATACTGACTGTTCAGGAACTATCACCAAGGTAAAACACTCTTCTGCTGTTTTGTTCAGTTTCGTAATCCTAAGTAAGTTTTTATTTTTAGACAACTTTTCTAATTTGAATGCAAGATTTTTACATTGGTATAAGATTTACTTTTATCTCTGAAGTGTGGCCCACACCCACAGACAATAAGATAAGCTCACAGTCTGGCATTACTTGTCCTACTGCACTTTTTAATGATCTGTCAGCTGCAACAGAGTGTGGGTTAACACAGAAGAAATCAGCATGTATGAGAATGTGAATTTGTGCATTTCATGACTATGTAAAACAACTAATTCATTTGAATTTAGAGTGTGTATCTGACAGCTTAGTTTTGATATAACATAAAAAAAATAACACACGCTATACATATACATTTTGGATGATAATTTGCATTTGTCTGACACAGCTCAACTACTGAACAAAATGTTTGATCTATAAATGAAAAATCAGGATAAAAATATTTCTACATATTTACAGCTTTCTAGTACTTAATGACTTACTTACAAATCCCATACCCGTATGTAATATGAGGGGGAATAAAAGTGAGTTATGTTGCTTTACTCACTATTCTAGCTGACATATATGTGCTATTCAATACAATGCTGACTGCCATCTTCCTGCAAGTGCCCATGAACACCAACAGAGGCCACAACACAAACTCCTGCAGTGTTCATAGAAAACCACTCCACAAAGTGCCCTGGAACTCTGCTTTAGGTATTCCACTTCTTGGTAGTGTTAGGGCTCATGTACACTGCAGCTCCTAAAGTGACGTTCAGGATCTGTTCAGCATTTTTTTCAGCAGCCCCTGAACTCTCCCTAATGTTTTCCTATGTGTCCATGTACAGTCATTTACAGTTGTTTACAGGCAGTTGAGTTTACAGTCATTTTTTTTGAACCCACCAAACTTGCGTTCAGTTGTAATTTTACCAGCGTATAAACACTTTTAAACGTGGTTATCCGCTTTTTCTTTTTTTATACTTAATGGGGCAGCATAGTGGTTAACTTGTTAACACACATGCCTTGAAACACTATGGTCCTGGATTAAATGTTTAAAGGATAAATTATTCCTTAACCACTTCCCGACCGGCCGTTGTATATAAACGGCTGGACAGTGGCACTGCAGGGTCGGGTGGCCGTCTATAAACGGCCTCCCCGCACCCTGCTTGTGTGCGCTCCCTGGGAGCGCGCAGCACCGCGATCCGGTGCCCGCTGTGTCCTCCGGACACAGTGACACACCGATCGTCGGACGGGACCTCTGTACGAGGTCCCGATCATGTGATCACTGATTGGCCAATCAGTGGTCACATGCAAAGTAGTAAGCAAGATGTCACTTGTGACATCATTGCTTACTATGTGTGAAATCTGTGAATGATCACAGAGGTCACATGGTACAAGGCTATTCACAAAAGCCTTGTACCATGTGACAAGCTGTGACCAATCACAGCTCACTCTGTATTTCTCAATGAGTGCAGGAATGCACACAGAGAGAAAGAGAAATGATTGTTTTTACATCCTATATGGGTGTAAAAGCAATCAGTGTAAAAAAAAAAAAAAAAAAAATCTTTATCACCCCTCACAAGTAGTACAGTGTCACCATGGTGACTGCTAGGGTGACAGTATGTAAAAAAAAAAAAAAAAATAAAAAATAATAATATAAAAAAATAAAATAAAAATGTAAAAAAAAATGTTTAAAAATTATAATTTTTGCTTATAAACTAATTTGGATTTTTTTTTTTTTACTAAAAAGATAACAGAATAAATTTTGGCTAAGATTTATGATGAAATATTATTTATTTGCAAAATATTATAAAAAAAACACTTTTTTAAAATTTTCATTTACATAGCAAAAAAAATACAAATCCCAGTGGTGAATAAATACCACCAAAATAAAGCTTTATCTATCTAAAAAAAATGGTAAAAAATTAATTTGGGTACAGTGTTGCATGACCGCGCAATTGTCATTCAAAGTGTGATAGCGCTAAAAGCTGAAAATTGCCCTGGTCAGGAAGGGGGTAAAAGTGTCCGGTCTGGAAGTGGTTAAGAAAAAGAATAAATGCAGGAAACAAAATGTGCATTTACTATTTCTTTCTGATGAGCCTGCATGGTATTGCACCCATGATCCGTAGATCAAGTGCAATGTCAGGCTCTTGCAGACACTGCCTCCAGTGTGCCTGGCCATACCTCCATATGGGCAGTTACAATGCAGCTGTGTGGGCGGAGGAGACCCGGCATATGTGATATATCACATCCTAAATGGGTTTAATCTGTAATACGATCCAAAAAGTGAACCTCTTAACACACAGAGGGAGATTTACTAAAACTGGAGCACTCAGAATCTGTTGCAGTTGTACAGGGTAACCAATCAGTTTATAATTTCAACTTGTTCATTTAAGCTTTGGCAATAAAACCTGGAAGCTGACTGGTTTCTATGCAGAGCTGCACCAGATTTTGCGCACTCCAGCTTTAGTAACTATCCTCCACAGTTTCCACATTACTGCTCAGCCAATTGCTACACAGTCCCAAGTATTGCTAAGTCCTGTAACTTGCATTTACTGAGCGACATTGAATATGATGATGCCATCGAGTATTTTGCTGTAGTAAAACTCCCTTACCATGATGACATCAAAGAAATCTTCTATCACAGTTATTAAAGCCTCATTTTTTTCACCTCCTGCGCACATCAAAATGTCTCTGATCTTTTCAAACCAAATTACCATGTATAAAAAAGGAAAAGGGTTTTAATTACATAAATTAAAAGCAAGTGCAAAAAAGATGCAGTTTAAAAAAATGTTTTTATTCTATAATAACTATTCTTATACAATATTTAATAATCCTAATAACTGCCAGACAGGGGACTGGAGTTATTTTTACCAGGGATTCCTAACATCAGTTTAACTTAAATTTTGACCATTCAGTAATTTTACAAGCTTGCATCAATACATTTCTGATATGCCACAAAATACCCCAAAAGAATAATTTTTCAAAATGGCATTACATTTTAACTAAACCCAGGACCCTGAATTCACTATATCTGTGCTTCCACTGTACACAGAACATGGAAATTCAATTATTTTAGTAAATATAAACTGCTAAATACCCTTTGTCATCAGCAGTATATAGCAGTCTTGTGACTTCTCTCAGTGTTCAGCCGAGCACTGGTTAAAGCTTGTAGGAGGAGTTTTCATTTTGCTCTGACTGTCCTATGAGGCTGCATAACCTTGACCCTCTGTCCATACAGTGTTGATTGGCCCTGTACTGATCACATGCAGCCCCCCCCAAAGAAAAAACTCTTTAGCAATACACACCAAAGTGAGCATGTGCAGAGTGACTCCTAAGGCTCTGTACCATCAGCAGATGGATTGGGGACAGTAAAAGAAGGGGTAAAAGAAGGGGAGGAACAGAGAAGACAGGATCAAGCAACCTTTTTACACAATGCGGAGGATTAACCCCCTAGGTTCCACAGTGAGCATAACAAGCATGCTTTGCTGCATATACAGACTGATTTTACTGTTGAGGGTTTAGCAAGACTTTAGGAAGTCCTTGAACTCCAGTCAAGTGACTATCCCCAGGCTGATAGTATTTCAGCTAGGCACAGGCACATTTATATACTTGTGTCAACTATGAACCAGCATCACAGCCCAGGAAGTAGATAATTCCCCCACATAATAAAAAACAGATGAATCAGATGAATGCATTGTCAGGAGTACCTTTTGGTCTCTGTAAAAAGTAATATATACTGCAGGTATGCTTACATCAAATGTATACATAACTATGCTTGCAGTTATAAAAATGGTATCTAAGCTAGGTCCGCTTTTTTTTTTTTTTTTACATGCAAAGATAAATTTAGAAACAAGATCAAGAGAAACACTTATCTTCCTAACCAATCCTTGTTTGATTGCTGTGGTTAGCCATTTATCACCATTTGAAGTCAAATAGTTTCCAAACTTAAATAAAACATTGAGCAGTAGAGAGACATTCTTCATTTCCTCTTTATCCAGCTCCTATAAAACAATTGTGACCTTGTTATATTTTCAGTATTTAAAATGTACCTACAGCTGATCTTACGTACAGATACAATATAACATATATGGGTTAGAACTTATGCCAAGTTTTTATTCCTGTGTCTATCCCTTTTTGTTTCAGTGACAGCAGTGTCACATGGGCAGGAAGTGAGGAGAAATATCTAAATAAAATTACAATAGGAGGCAATAAACACTTGGCAGAGGCTCTATGTGCTTTGACCTCTCTACAGTTGCAAGAAAAAGTATGTGAACCCCTTGGGATTACATGGAGTTTTGCATGAATTGAGCATAAAATGTGCTCTGAACGTCATCTAAGTCACAACAATAGAAGAACACAGTCTGCTGAACATAATACTACACAAACATTAGATGTTGCCATGGTTTAATTGCACATAACATGTAAACATTCACAGTGCAGGGAGGAAAAAGTATGTGAGGCCCTAGCTTAATGACTTCTCCCAGAGCTAATTGGAGCCAGGAGTGAGCCAACCTTGACTCCAATCAGTGTGATGATATTGGATGTGTTGCTGACAGCTGTCCTGCCCTTAAAAAACACACACCTGTTTTGGGTTTACTGGTTTCAAGAAGCACTGTCTGATGTGAACCATGCCTCGCAGAAAAGAACTCTCAGAAGACCTACGATCAAGAATTGTTGACTTGCATGAAGCTGGAAAGGGTTACAAAAGTATCTCCAAAAGCCTTGATGTTCATGTGTCCACGGTAAGACAGACTGTCTACAAATGGAGAAAGTTTAGCACTGTTGCTACTCTCCCTAGGCGTGGTCGTCCTGTAAAAATGACTGCAAGAGCACAGCGCAGAATGCTGCATGAGGTAAAGAAGAATCCCAGAGTGTCAGCTAAAGACCTACAGAAATCTCTGGCACATGCTAACATTTTTGTTGACACATCTACAATAAGGAAAACATTAAACAAGAATGGAGTACATGGGAGGACACCACGGAGGAAGCCATTGCTGTCCAAAAAGAATATTGCAGCACGTTTTGAAGTTTGCAAAAGAGCACCTGGATGTTCCACAGCACTACTGGCAAAATATACTGTGGACAGATGAAGCCAAGATTGAGTTGTTTGGGAAGAACACACAACACTATGTGTGGAGAAAAAAAGGCACAGCACACCAACACCAAACCTCATACCCACTGCAAAACATGGCGGAGGGAGCATCATGGTTTGGGGCTGCTTTGCTGCCTCAGGGCCTGGACGGATTGTTGTCATTGATGGGAAAATGAATTCCAGAGTTTATCAAGACATTTTGCAGGAAAACGTACGACCATCTGTCCGCCAACTGAAGCTCCGCAGAGGATGGGTGATGCAACAGGACAATGACCCAAAGCATACAAGTAATTCAACAAAACAATGGCTGCAACAGCACAGAATACGCCTTCTGGAGTGGCCCAGTCAGAGTCCTGACCTCAACCCGATTGAAATGCTGTGGCATGACCTTAAGAGAGCGATTCACACCAGACATCCCAAGAATATTGCTACACTGAAACAGTTTTGTGAAGAGGAGTGGTCCAAAATTACTCCAGATCGTTGTGCAGGTCTGATCTGCAACTACAGGAAACGTTTGGTTGAGGTTATTGCTGCCAAAGGAGGGTCAACCAGTTATTAAGTCAAAGGTTCACATACTTTTTCCTCCCTGCACTGTGAATGTTTACATGTTATGTGCAATTAAACCATAGCAACATCTAATGTTTGTGTAGTATTATGTTCAGCAGACTGTGTTCTTCTATTGTTGTGACTTAGATGACGTTCAGAGCACATTTTATGCCCAATTCATGCAAAACTTCACGTAATCCCAAGGGGTTCACATACTTTTTCTTGCAACTGTAACTCCTCTTTTTGAAGTGACCAACATGGTAAAACTTTGATTGGCCCAAGAATCATAAGTATGATGCTTACACTTTGCTAACATTTGAAGTACTCACAATGCTCACAGAGTTTAATTACTCTAGAAAGCTGACCTATTTTTGAACAGACCTGTGGGAATTGATTCAGCTCGCTTTAGACTCGTGGGTATAACCTTCATTTACCTAATATACCTGTGGAATTTCGGAGCAATGGAAGAAGGTGGCCTGGACTGAGGACTTATGTTTTCTTTTACAAAATGTGGATGGCTGGGTCTGTCTGCGCCACTTGCCTGGCAGCAGGCCGGAGGCAGTGTGGGCAATGTTCTGCTGGTAAACCTTGGTTCCTGCCATTTTGTGGATGTTACTTGACATGTACCACCTCTCTAAAGATTGTTGGTGACCGAGTACACCCCTTCATGGAAACCATATTCCCTGATTGTAGTGGCCTCTTTCAGCAGGATAATGTGCCGTCACACTGTAAAAATGGTTCAAGAATGGTTTGTGGAACATAACAAGTTCGAGGTGATGATTTGGCCTTCAAACTCTCTAGATCGCAAGCATTTGTGGGATATGCAAGGAAAAACAAATCCATGGAGGGCCCACCTCGCAATGTACAGGATTTGAAGGATCTGCTACCGACGGCTTGGTGCCAGACACCACAGCATACCTTCAGAGGTCTAGTGGCTTCCATATCTTGACAGATCTGGGCTGTTTTGGTGGCAAAAGAGAGACCTACTCCATATTAGATGAGTGGTTATAATGTTATGGCAGATCGGTGTATATACTGTGATCTGTTATCAGTTGTGATACATTTTTCAGCTATTCCAAAAACTGTTAATGACACACGTAACAGAAGTCCCCACCCTTCCATAAGTTTTGGCTGTAGTGCCAGTGTACCTAAACTTTGTCAATTAATAGTGGGGGATAGAGCAGTTTGTTTAAAAAGATAAGCAAACAGGCTTGCACCGTCGTTTTAAATTCAGGCCCTGGTAGGCGACTGTAAAATGTAAGTCGCCTTTATGCACTGAAGCTAGCCCTGAGAGCTACCTGTTCCTGGGGTAGAACTAAATGCACTAAAACTGCATTCACAGCAATTTTATTGCCTCTAGGGTGCACTGATATACACTAGATCATGGGTGTCAAACTCTATTTCATTGCGGGCCATATCAGCATTATGGTTGCTCTCAAAGGGCCAGTTGTATCTGTAAGACTTGATCTCCAGAGCACTCCACCCCCCATTACATCAGATGTCAAGAATCCCACACTCTCCCTAACATCACCGTGCACCCCCTTTCGGGGCAGAGCTGGAAAGCACAAATTTCAGGGTGTGAAGGAGGACCAGAGGACAAGTGGAGTCAGTTACCATAGTCTGCTGAATGCCGAGATCAGGGGAGGCAGAGATGAGGGGGTGCTGCAGCTGCACTGAGAGGTGCAGAATTTGGCAGAGGAGTTCTAATCTCCTCTCTGCTGCCGACTGCTGAGACAAGGTGGGGGTGGAGACAAGAGGGAACCTGCAGGAGAGGTGCAAGGGCCACATGAAATGGCTTGGAGGTCCTAATTCGGCCCACGGGCCTTGTGTTTGACACCTGTGTACTAGATGAACTTGAGTAGACCTGCATTGATATCCACATTGTTGATGTGCATTTTGTTAATGCATTGCATTGATGTTCAGGTTTTTTGGGGTTTTTTTTGTTCGCAGCAGAAGCCAAAATGCATTATTTTTCTTTCCTTCAAAAGCATTGCAGAATACTCTGGTGTGTTGTAATGTGCAACACTGTGTTTAAAAAAAAAATAACTTCACGTTTTTTAAAAGAATATTAAATGCACACCTTTTTGCAGGTAAAAAAATGTGCATTTATTATTCATTTTGTTAGAAGTGTGTAAAGCATTGTACCCGGGATCAGCAGATCATGGTTGCAATCTCAGGCTTCTGCAGACTGCTAGTGTATCTGTCTGTCCGAACCTCATACAGGCAGGCAGTTACTGAAGGATCAATGATTTACCTAGAGCGCTCATCAGCTCCCTGGTAGCTTAATGAGAACTACAAGCTGTAAGCTGCAATGGCTGACAGTTGTTGTAGTTCTCCCATTCACAAAACTCTGTGAATGAGTGAGTGATGCGACCGGGTAAGCAGAACCCCGCACAGCCACGTTTGCAGAACTCCGCACAGCCACGTTTTTGTTTTTTGTTTGCAATTGTGACAGCAGTTGTGGGGAGAAGATCCCTGGCCCACTGCCACAATGGGGGCAGGGGATGCAGGGGCTGCTCATTTAGTAACGTTACACACTACACCCTAAATATAGGTGTAACCTGTTACTAAAGGTGAACCTATTCTTTAAATGCAGCATGTTACATTTTCACTCAATGCACACCTGCACAGTGCATTGATGTAAACTAAGTCTATTGGAAACAACACATTTCGGCTTGTTATTGCATTGGGCATGCATTCAGGCATGCAGCCAACACACGTGGTATAAATGGGCCCTAAGCTGAACATCCACAAAATAAGAATAAGGATTATGCAGCCATATTTAGACTTTAACTTTGCACACACCTATGATTTCACAAAACACCATGGACAGAGGGTACCATGAAAGGCCGAATACACAGCACACTAGGTTCAGTGTACTCTACAGGTTAGTGAACGTCTGTTTTTTCTTAAGTTATACATTAAATTGGACTCTAGCAAAGAATTTTTGTTTGTGCAATGGAGTCTCCAACCCCCTCAATGGAAGCATTTATTTAGTGGCAATATCAGTAGTGAGAAGTGAATATTTCAAGAAGACCTTCACAGCAATCTATCAAACTGCTGTAAATCTTTTTAAAATTGAATGTATACTTGTCACAAGATGCAGCAGATACCATTGCTGACCTCCTGCTGAAAATGCTAGTTAAATTTGATAACCTTTTATTTATTTAAAAGAATTGCAGAGCTAAAGAGTTTAGCATTCCTGCAAACGCTTTTCTTATCCTTGTGTAATGAGCAACCTCCTATGAGATCTATGTAGGTGCACTGCTGAAAACCACAAGACAAGCTGGCCAAATTTCTGCAGGCTTAGATTTGGGGCCATTAAAAATAAATAATATTTTTCTTATTTGACTGAAATGTACTTAAAAAAAAAAAAAAAAAAAAAAAAGATGGTATTTTTGACCTCTAATTGTGAGAAAATAGGTTCCCTTGATGTCATGCTCAGGATTGGGCCAAGGGGTAGCTAGACGAGGAAGCCGCATTGGGCACTTCAGCAGACGGAGGTGCAAAAAAGAATAGGACCTAAAGTGGTTCACAGCTCATGAGGGGGTGCACTTTAGACTTTTGCTTTGGGTGCTAAAGGACCTTGTCACGGTACTGAGCACAGATTTTGAAGTTTTCAGCACTCTGAGTCATTGACCTTGAACAAATATGCAGAGTACGAGTTCTGCCTTCACTTATAGCATACTTGCTCAGTGTCAGTGACCTAGTATTGAACAAAAGGTACATTTTCAAACAAAAAGGTAAATGTATCTATTTTTTCCTTCTCTAACTTCCCAGATGAATACTTGCCTCCAACCTGCAGATAGCCACAATATTATATATTCTCTGTCATGGCCAAGCCTGTACAATAGATCCCATAGAGTTCCATAAGGCTGGCTCCAAAGTCCAGATACACTCAGGAGACTTTCCACAGAAGTGGATTGGAGGCTAATACAGAAACGTTTGGCAAAGGAAGTAAACCTTGTGGGAGGCTGGGGCCACAGGATGGAGACAACTAAGGTAGAGGAGGGTGGGGTAATTTGTACACTTGCGTGTTAAACCAGAGTTAGCCAGGCAACTAGCATTCTCAGAAGGTCAGCAATGGCATCCTCTGGATTTTTCTCAACACAGGTTTCCTTTAAAACTTACATCAAGATTAGCCCAGGGCTATGACTGTTGATCTTTTTCATGAAAGATTTAGTTTTTTGTTGGCAATACCCTTATTTATAACCTATTAAAATCAAAGAGCTGGCCAGTACTTTATTATAGCCTTGCATGTCAGTATGGGACACTGCTGCTCCTAGGTTACACAGAGATGATATTTGGGAGGCCCCATTACAAATTCCTGCATAGGATATATTTCACTCTGGCCAGGCTATATAGAAATCAATCTTCCTCTTGCTGGTGTTGTTTATCTATATATGTTCATTTCATGTACATATTTTAAAAATATCCAGCTATTCATCTATGTTGCCAAGAAATTTTAGCTTGCATAACTTTGATCACTACTATTCCCATAACTCCCTACATAGAAATTTGCCTGTTGAGTTTGGTGGATTTCCTGGCTCCAACAAATACTGTACGCACTCATTTCACCCTATCCTTATTCTTTGCCAGGAAATTGATTGTAGTATCATGAAAAAAAAATATTGGCACCAAAGTTAGTGGCTTGGAAGTCACTAGTGAATAGGGCTCTCCCCTACTACAAAACTACTTAATCAAACAGAGGTGCATTTCGTAAATTTAACAAAGTCTGGGGCGGATGGATCTTCGTCCACATCCACACCTTCAGATTGAGGTTAACTGTTACTGTCTTTTGTAAGAGACACTTTATTTAGCTCTCACTGTCATTTTTAGTGCTCCTGTATATTGTATTGCACTTTATCTGCTGGGGCTCACTAGAAATATTTCAGATTTTTCTGCCCTTGTGGATGGCTCTATATATGGGTCATTCCTTTTTGCTCAGCTTATTCTTGCTATCAGGGTGGTGGAGATGAGAACAGGACTGTATCCTCCATTTGATGTATTTGTTATAAATGGAGATTGTACCTACAGGTTTTATTTTGAATTATGTTTACCTGCTGAATGGCGGGGTAATGTTTATACTTTTACCTTTTTTTGTTTTTGGGTTTGTTATAACCCTTTTCATATGTAATGTGAACATTTCTAATAAAAAGGAATTTGACCAAAAAAAAAAAAAAAATCAAGAAGCTGATTTTGAAATGACGGGGAGCAAGTACTTAAATTGACAGCAAAGAGATTGAATTGCCAGTGTAGCCCTGACAAAACACTTTGCTAACATGCACCATCAGCAGACACACCAGAAGCACACAAGGTCAATAACACAAGTAATAATACCCTGCAAAAAAGTAAGTCAAGTTTCTTAAGCAAGTCCTTGCTGCATTTTTGGGAACCGGGTTCCTTCTGTTGAAATCCTTCTAGGCGCTGAAACTCATGTCTTCTTAAAGCATGGTCAATGTGTGTCTCTAACTAAAAAGAGAAAGTCATGTAGTGATTATTTGTTACTGACTACTGACTACTTCAATTCTGAATAATACTGATATAAGCCTTACCTGCTTATCTTCTTTAGTCATGATTTCTCTGTGCTCAAGAATTTGATCTGTTAAAAATAAAAAAGAATTTAGGACAAACTACATTGATATTAAAGGGAAAACTCCACCATTGCATGTGTCTGTGTGGAGAGTTTCTATCTCCACATCACTAGTCTAAGAACATTCAGAGCATTTTTTAAAAATCCTGGTGTTACCTACAATTTGTAATCTGCTCTTAAGTTGTTTATAGGTATCTGATGGGCAGTGAAACCAGTATAAGCCACGCAGTATTTTGCCAACTTTCTGACAGAGTGATATGCACATGTAATGAAGTACTTCCTTCTCTTCTCTTATTGAGGATAATGTATGGTTGCTTCCATTACGTGGAGATTTTAAAAGACAATGGAATCAGCTCTATGCAGTGAGTACTTCTACCCAATCCTAACCAAGGCATGGCATCAGACTAATGGCTGGGCCATGATGACATTGCTCCCGAGCATGCCCATGGAAGCAACTTCATCACAGCACAGAGCAGTGCCATACATATACTTTCAGCTACACATGTATGGCTGTTCAAGCAGCCAAACCAAGAAGGAAGACTGGCGCAGCATGAGGGCTGGAAAGCTTCATTTAAGGGTCTAATGTGACAGTCTGATGCCATGTCTTGGCTAGGATTGGGCAGAAGTGCTCATTGCGTACACTGTATAAATACCGTGTAACAATTTAGTATTTCACTGAATTTACTGTTTCTCTTACGTTCATTGACACACACAGCGTCTTCTTCTTTGTCCATGACCAAGCAGATTTTTTTGAGCTGCCTTACAGGAGGAGGTAGAAAAAAAACTTGGTACCTCCTATGGGCAGTCCTCTCTGGGCATAAAACTCCCTCTCTACTATAGGCCTCCAGTCATTCGCAAGCAGTGTCGAAGGAGAAGAACTCCCTAGAGGGGTGGGTGCTGTGTCCGTCAATGAACTCCGAGAAAGGGATTTTATGGTGAGTACAAAAAATCCTGTTCTCTTATGTTCATCGGCACCTCCTATGGGCAGTCCTCTCTGGGCATAAACCCCCCTCTGTTATAAGCTGCCAATCATTCTGCCTAGTGTCTTCAGGAGTATAAACATTAATTTTTGCTGGGACTTCTGGTCCCAAGACTTTTCCTTTTTATTTTTCCTGGAATTTTGTTTTTCCTGCGGAGATCTTCTATCAACAGTTGGGCTGGGTGATGGGCTGGATAATCTAGATCCAGTGGTCACCCCAGTCTGACCAGCAAGTGCGCGCAGACTGCTTGCTCTCCGCTCAGTCGGCCACAACTATCCCTCACCCTGGACCGGGGAGGCCAACAAGACCTCTATCCTAACTTGTAGCCGCTGTGGGGTTTCAGCGGTTCCCTTGGCTAAAAGTGGTGGGTGGTGACCCAAACTTCAATCAGGTTCTGGCGGACCTGCCCTGCTGGGGTGACCATTTGTTTGGAGCTGTTCTGGACGGCATTGTCTGACACCTTACGGGTAAGTGTTCCTTCCTCCTTCAGGTCAAGAAGGGAAAGGGGCTGTGTCCAGAAACAGGGCCCGCCTTCCCCACATAAGCAGAATTTGCTTTGGGTCCAGTCCTCTACAGTGTTTAGGGTGATGAACTGCTAATCCATTGCACTCTGCATGCATGGGTTCATATCCCATCCTCATTAGCTGGAACTGATTTGTCTGATACTGATAGTATAGTGGCAGGTTACGGTAGTATAGTGGCAGGTTACTGTAGTATAGTGGCAGGTTACTGTAGTATAGTGGCAGGTTAGGGTAGTATAGTGGCAGGTTACTGTAGTATAGTGGCAGGTTACTGTAGTATAATGGCAGGTTAGGGTAGTATAGTGGCAGGTTAGGGTAGTATAGTGGCAGGTTAGGGTAGTATAGTGTCAGGTTACTGTAGTATAATGGCAGGTTAGGGTAGTATAGTGGCAGGTTACTGTAGTATAGTGGCAGGTTACTGTAGTATAGTGGCAGGTTACTGTAGTATAGTGGCAGGTTACGGTAGTATAGTGGCAGGTTACGGTAGTATAGTGGCAGGTTACTGTAGTATAGTGGCAGGTTACTGTAGTATAGTGGCAGGTTAGGGTAGTATAGTGGCAGGTTAGGGTAGTATAGTGGCAGGTTACTGTAGTATAGTGGCAGGTTACTGTAGTATAGTGGCAGGTTAGGGTAGTATAGTGGCAGGTTACTGTAGTATAGTGGCAGGTTACTGTAGTATAGTGGCAGGTTAGGGTAGTATAGTGGCAGGTTAGGGTAGTATAGTGGCAGGTTAGGGTAGTATAGTGGCAGGTTACTGTAGTATAGTGGCAGGTTAGGGTAGTATAGTGGCAGGTTAGGGTGGTACAGTGGCAGGTTACGGTAGTATAATGTCAGGTTACTGTAGTATAGTGGCAGGTTGCGGTAGTATAGTGGCAGGTTAGGGTAGTATAATGGCAGGTTACGGTAGTATAATGGCAGGTTACGGTAGTATAGTGGCAGGTTACTGTAGTATAATGTCAGGTTACTGTAGTATAGTGGCAGGTTAGGGTAGTATAGTGGCAGGTTACTGTAGTATAATGTCAGGTTACTGTAGTATAGTGGCAGGTTACGGTAGTATAGTGGCAGGTTACGGTAGTATAATGGCAGGTTACTGTAGTATAGTGGCAGGTTACTGTAGTATAGTGGCAGGTTAGGGTAGTATAGTGGCAGGTTACTGTAGTATAGTGGCAGGTTACTGTAGTATAGTGGCAGGTTGCGGTAGTATAGTGGCAGGTTAGGGTAGTATAGTGGCAGGTTACTGTAGTATAGTGGCAGGTTACGGTAGTATAATGGCAGGTTACGGTAGTATAATGGCAGGTTACGGTAGTATAGTGGCAGGTTACTGTAGTATAGTGGCAGGTTAGGGTAGTATAGTGGCAGGTTACTGTAGTATAGTGGCAGGTTACGGTAGTATAGTGGCAGGTTAGGGTAGTATAGTGGCAGGTTAGGGTAGTATAATGTCAGGTTACTGTAGTATAGTGGCAGGTTAGGGTAGTATAGTGGCAGGTTAGGGTAGTATAGTGGCAGGTTGCGGTAGTATAGTGGCAGGTTACTGTAGTATAGTGGCAGGTTAGGGTAGTATAGTGGCAGGTTACGGTAGTATAGTGGCAGGTTAGGGTAGTATAATGGCAGGTTACTGTAGTATAGTGGCAGGTTACTGTAGTATAGTGGCAGGTTACTGTAGTATAGTGGCAGGTTAGGGTAGTATAGTGGCAGGTTAGGGTAGTATAGTGGCAGGTTACTGTAGTATAGTGGCAGGTTACTGTAGTATAATGGCAGGTTACGGTAGTATAGTGGCAGGTTACTGTAGTATAGTGGCAGGTTACTGTAGTATAATGGCAGGTTACGGTAGTATAGTGGCAGGTTACTGTAGTATAGTGGCAGGTTAGGGTACGCCATATATACATATATGTGGATAATAGAAGTACCTGTAATATGTACACAACACTAGAGGGGTGCTTTCCTGGCAGGAAAAAGAAACATTTGGAGCATTCGCGTGTACATGGCGTCTACAGGCCTCTCATTATATACAGTGTATATAGGGTGTGTCCCAGGGGCGGACTGACAACTCATGGGGCCCCCGGGCAATAGGGGATCATGGGGCCCCTGTGTCCTTGCCCAAACTCAAAAAAAGCCTATGAAAAAGGTACCAGGGGCATCTCATGGGTCCTCTACTGACCCCGGGCCCTCGGGCAGTGTCCGAGTCTCCAAATGGTCAGTCTGCCCCTGATGTCTTCTAACTTCCTTCAGAGGTGAGAGGGGCACAGTATAGCAAAATAAATGCATTTAAAGGACACGTCCCCTCCAGTTCATGCTTTCATTTAAAGGACATGCCTGTTCCACTCCCATAAATAGCCCTCCAGGTGTGAATCCTGGGTGAAAGCTATCTCTAAGCATTCATTAATAGCCCCTTAGGTGTGAACCCCTGGTGAAAGTTGCTTATAAACTCTCATAAATAGATCTCTAGGTGTGAATTCCTGGTGAAAGTTGAGTCTGAACCCTCATAAATAGCCCTCTAGGTGTGAATCCTGGGTGAAAGCTGTCTCTAAGCACTCATTAATAGCCCCCCAAGTGTGAATCCCTGGTGAAAGTTGTGTCTGAACCCTCATAAATAGCTAGGTGTGAATTTCGGGTAAATGTCTAAACACTCATAAATACGCCCCTGGGTGTGAATACCGGGTGAAAGCTGTGTCTAAACACACATGAACAGTTGTTGAAAAGCACATCACGGTCCTTCTTTTGTATCTGTAGCACTCCCTGTGGCACTTTCCCTCGGTACAATACACATTACCGGGTCATGAGTCTCATACACAACACCGGACACGCCGATTACCGTCCGCTATCCGGTAAAACGCATGTGACGTCACCGAATTACCTCAGAGAAAATTCTAAAATTCTTCTTCCCACCCGTCGGGGTCACGTGAGATCTGCAGATCCGCGGGTCCCGCCTCCCCGGGGGCTCGTCAGCCAATCGGGCGTCGTGTTTCAGGGATGAGGAGACGGCGGTGAGCAGGCCTGAGGAGAAGGTGAGGAGAAGGCCGGGATAGGTCTACTCTCCGGGACTAGACATGAATAGAATACAGGGGATATGGAGCAGAGAATGTGAGGTGACAACGTCGGTGACACAGAGCCGAATTCATGGGGAGATGTGGTAGAAGCTCTGTCAGGTTTTTATTGTATTGGCTTCATTAAAATGTCCAGAGTCATATTTGTGCCCAGCGTTTGGGGTGATAAAGAAATGCTCCAAGCCTGCATTTGGATTGCAGGTTATCAGCGTCTTTTACCAGCATAAATTATTCCAATTGCCCGAAAAAGTAAATATTGGGACCAATAAAATGTATTTATGCTGAACGCCATCTATACATATATGTGGATAATAGAAGTACCTGTAATATGTACACAACACTAGAGGGGTGCTTTCCTGGCAGGAAAAGAAACATTTGGAGCATTCGCGTGTACATGGCGTCTACAGGCCTCTCATTCTATGCAGTGTATATAGGGTGTCTCCTAACTCCCTTTAGAGGTGACGGGCGCAGTATAGCACAAGACAGGCATTTAAAGGACACGTCTCCTCCACTTCATGTGTTCAATTAAAGGACATGCCTGTTCCACTCCCAAGTATTAATTTAAAGGACACATTCGTTCCACTCCAGGTATGCATTTAAAGGACACGTTCCTTCCACTCCAGGTATGCATTTAAAGGACACGTTCCTTCCACTCCAGGTATGCATTTAAAGGACACGTTCCTTCCACTCCAGGTATGCATTTAAAGGACACGTTCCTTCCACTCCAGGTATGCATTTAAAGGACACGTTCCTTCCACTCCAGGTATGCATTTAAAGGACATGTTCCTTCCACTCCAGGTATGCATTTAAAGGACACGTTCCTTCCACTCCAGGTATGCATTTAAAGGACACGTTCCTTCCACTCCAGGTATGCTTTTAAAGGACACGTTCTTTCCACTCCAGGTATGCATTTGAAGGACACATTGCTTCTACTTCAGGTATGCTTTTAAAGGACACGTTCCTTCCACTCTAGATATGCATTCATTTTTTTTTTTATTATTATTCAAGATTTATATAGCGCCAACAGTGTGCTCAGTGCAATATAAAAGGGGACAGTTCAGCAACGATACAGTTCAATACAAGAGGGTTAGGAGGGCCCTGCTCCTTGGAGCTTACAATCTAAGGGGGGGGGGGGGGGGGTGGGTGGCTGGTGGGACAAAAGGTAGTAACTGTGGGGGAGGAACTGATGGGAGAAATAGGAGATTTGGTTATTAGCTGAAGGCAGGAAAGGCTTCCCTGAAGAGAGAGGTTTTCAGAGATCGCCTAAAAGTGAGCAGAGTAGGCAATAGTCGGATTTAAAGGACAAGTACCTTCCACTTCAAGTATGCATTTAAAGGACAGGTATCTTCCACTTCAAGTATGCATTTAAAGGACACGTTTGTTCCACTTCAAGTATGCATTTAAAGGACAGGTCCCTTCACTCCAGGTATGCATTTAAAGGACACTCCCTTTCCACTCCTGAATATAATTCAAGGACATGCCCCTTGCACTCCAGGTATGCATTTAAAGGACATGTCCCTTCCACTTCAAGAATGCATTTAACCACTTCCAGTCCGGACACTTTTACCCCCTTCCTGTCCAGGCCAATTTTCAGCTTTTGGCGCTATCGCACTTTGAATGACAATTGCGCGGTCATGCAACACTGTACCCATATGAATTCTTTAGCATTTTTTTTAGACAGATAAAGCTTTATTTTAGTGGTATTTATTCACCACTGGGATTTTTATTTGTTTGCTGTATAAATGAAAAAGTCCAAACCTTTTGAAAAAAAGTGTTTTTCTTATAAAATTTTGCAAATAAATAATATTTCACCATAAATCTTGGCCAAAATTTAGTGCCAAATATGCAAATAATATAACCTACTATTCATGGGGAAAGTGTTTATTAATCTAAATTCAGTTCTAGTTTACTGATATTTTACATGCGTTTGTGCACAAGCTCATTGAAAGCAATGAGCTGCATTCAGATCAGTGAAAAAAAAATGCCCGGACTCCTTATATTGTGGCATTTTTGGTGCCTGTGTGCAAGAGCCCTACAGCTGCTGGAAACACTATGAAAGCCAGATGTGACACCCAAGTCTGAGAACTACTACAAACAATGTGCAGGAGCACAGACCCCCAGTGTGCAAGAAAATACACAGCATTTGTTTTGAATTCATTGGATTTTATTTTAGCTGCAGAAATGTTACATTTCAGAACATTTAAGCACAATGTATCCAAAATCACCTGTGAGTGGGAAAAGTAACAAAAGAGTAAAATATAAAAAGAGACAAGATTCGACTTTCAAAATGTAACACATTTATTGGATTGTGAGGGCCATGGCATTTTTCCATCACTTGAGTGCCATTCCAGGCAGCGACAGAGTGACATCTAAAAATGGTAATCTGGGTTTGAATTTCAGCGATTCTTCGGCTTGCAAAGTCTCCCCAGTACCAGGATTGCCCATCTGTTTTGGCTGCATTTTTACAGAAATCGCAAGGTACATGTGCTGTGTACCACTTTTGTCAATAACAGTTTCCATCAGTGTTTTTTTTTTTTTTTTGTAGGTTTCAGGTTTTCCAAAACGCTCTCACTGGCTTTTTCTCTTTATGACTTCAATGGTACCATGTACAAAATGCACGTAACAACTACACTCCATGCATTTTGAATGCATTTCTTTTATGTTTGAAAGAGTAGGGCCCTCTAACCCCTCGTGTGCTGTTTGTTGTTGCTGTACTGTTTCATGTATTGTTCCCCCCCCCCCCCTGTATTGTAAAGCGCTGAGCAAACCCTTTGGTGCTGTATAAAGTCGATGTAATAATAATAATAATAATGTTTAGGCCATAACACACACCGCCTCAAATGAAAGTTTAAATGAACCCTAATGTTATATATCCCATTACCTGCGGGCGGCAGCTTCTGCTAAAAAGTTTGCCTACCGAGCCAGGTGAAGGTGGGGAACAGTTGCACAAATTAAATAAAAAAAATGTTGAAATTAAAAATAATTTATGGAAAGGAAAAAACACTGCAAGTGACCATGTAAAATACTTTATTTTTCTGTGCTTTAACCTTCAGATTCTCATTTTTTTTTTCTATACTTTTCAATTAAAGCTCTTTTGGCCATACTTCTGTGTATCGCAGTAGTACAGATTTCTGCACTCCTGTGACCTCTTATCAGCCGACAGCAAGCTATAAAGCCTGCTGTTGACTGACATCACTCAGCCGGTTCAGCCTAGGTTCACACTACAGTGGTGCGGTAAATCCCATGTGATTCGCACAGGAACTGTACCGCATTCCTGTACAAAGCACGTGCGATTTGTATGCGGTGCGATTAGAGCCATACGTTTTGTATGGCTCTATTCACACCGCACCAAAAATGTGCAGGATCCTTTTTTGGTCCGCACTAGAATCAGATCACGTAGGTATTCACACCTATGCGATCCAATTTTGTTCGTATGAACAGGGTGCGACTGTGATGTGGAACTGAAAACGCTGCAAATTCCGTACCGCATCAGTGCGAACCAGGGATAAGGCTCAGGAAAGATCACGACTTTACTGCCAGGATGTACCCAAATGCCTGGCCTGGCAGCCTGAACTAGGTGCTCCTGGCCCCTCCACAGTCCAGCACTCCAGTGAGCACTGGAGGGGCAGAGCAGAGAGTCGGAGACTGACAGTCACTGGCTCTCTCTGCTCTCATATGACTGAGAATCGAACAGTCAGCCGTCTTTGATCGCTCAGTTCTCAGTCTTAAAATCAGCAGGGGGCAGATGCAACATTGGATCGATGCTCCATCCAGCTACTGTAGGTGAGTATTTTTTTTTTTTTTTTGATGTTAATCGCAAGCTTTTGTTTTAAAGGCTAGCTCCACCTCCATGACCATATTACATTTTACACCCATATTTGGAGGTGTAACATTTATAGCAGAACTTCACTCTCTAGAGCAAAACGCTGACTATTTTGAATCCTCATGCTGCTAGCAATAGTAAATAGGAAAGTATGTCACATTTACTTGTTTTAAACAGATTTTTACATTACTTTAGTTACCTTCTAGTTTTCATGCCTAGGCAAATTATGTCGTACATCCCAGGAGCAGGGGCAGACTGACAACTCATGGGGCCCCTGGGCAATAGGGGATCATGGGGCCCCTGTGTCCTTGCCCAAACTCAAAAAAGCCTATGAAAAAGGTACCAGGGGCATATTCATGGGGCCCCTACTGACCCCGGGCCCTAGGGCACTTGTCACCCAAACCGTACTCTCCGCCCCCCGCACGACCTCCTGCTCTCTAGCTCCCTTGTCTCCTCCCATGCTTGTCTCCAGGACTTCTCCAGAGCTTCCCCCATCCTCTGGAACTCTCTACCCAAATTTAACCAAACTATCGCCTACTCTGCTCACTTTTAGGCGATCTCTGAAAACCTATCTCTTCAGAGAAGCCTATCTTGCCCTCAGCTAATAATGGAATCTTCTACTCCTCCTACCAGTCCATCCCCCACAGTTACTACCTTTTGTACCACTAGCCTCTCCCTCTTAGATTGTAAACTCCAAGGCACAGGGCCCTCCTAACCCTCTTGTATTGAACTGTATTGTTGCTGTATTGTCTCCCGTTACATCGTAAAGCGCTGAGGAAACTGTTGGAGCTATATAAATCCTGTATAATAATAATTGACATTTCCTCCAGCTTTCTAAGTCAAAAGCTGTAACTTGGTATGGGCAAAGAGCTGGAAGAAGAGTCTGCAGGAGCCTGGCATTGAACCAGTGATCCATAGCTCATGGTTGTAATGCTTTACAGGCTGATTTGCAAAAAAAATTATTTGCCCTGCAGATATACTGTCTGTACATTTAATATATTTTTTGCATCCTTTTACATCATTTTTTTTGTGCCTGTTGGCATTCATGTACATCTGATATCCTCTTGCATTCTGTATGAATAGGTCAACTTCCTGACCGACAATCTTCCATTTATAATTTTTTGTATCAGAACAAACTTTCACTGTGGCTTTATTTCTAGTTGCCTTGATAAACAAATGAGCTGGGAACTAGCCTTAAAAATAGTTGTTTTTGTACTTTTTTTTTAAAGTTGTTTAATACCTACTCAGAGCTTTATCTACATCAGCTAAAGCATTTGATGCCAGAAGAGTAATGTATGCAGCAATGTCTGAATGTGCTCACAGCTGGGCTTAAATACAGATCATCATAAATCACTTGTATTTGTTTCTTCAGCTGTTTGGAAGTGTGGTGTGTGGGGTAGTTTTACTTGACCTTTTATTTAATGATACTCTTAAAGCTTCATGCACACTGGGTCCTTAGTCCCAGTGCAAGAGATTCTGGCGGTTTCATGCGGGTGGATGAACAAACAAACTGTCCAGTCCCTCTGCTGGCAGAGAACACAGACTCCTTGCATTCTGGACATTAATCTCTGGGCACATACTACTCTAAGCCCAGGTTCACATATATGCGGTGTGGTATGTCGCATTTGATTCGCACAGGAACCGCACCGCATTCCTTTGCAAATCGCATGCGATTTGTGTGCGGTGCGATTGAAGCCATACATTTTTTATGGCTCCACTCGCACCGCACCAGAAACGCGCAAGACTCTTTTTTGGGTCCGCACTAGAATCAGATCGCATGGCTATTCACACCTATGCAATCTGATTCTGCACATTGCACCACATTTTGCAGACCGCTTTTGGGGTGTTAACATACACACCCGCAGTGGTTCGCATGAAAGGAGTGCGATTCTGATGTGGTGCGGAATTTGCACTGAAAGCGCTGCGAATTCCACACCACATCAGTGTGAACCAGGGCAATGTTAGTAACACTCCATGCACCATGTGGCCACAGCAGCTCTCAGCCTTCCATAGAGTTTTATTAGTAGGGCTGGATGGTTCAACTGTGCCTTTCGCATAAAACTGCCAAAAGCTAATGCACAGGGGTAAACGCCCAGTGTGCACGAGGCCTAAATCAACTTAATCTAATGGTCAGTAAGGGCTCACTCACATGTGCAGCAGCCCTTGCCACCCCTTTGAAAAGCAATCAACTGTGGATCACTTTTCATATGTGTTTTGAAAGACAGGAGGTGATATGTCACTTCCACGCTGTGCTGTAAATTCTGCACCGCGATCATGTGCATTGCACACAGTTGCGGGGCAGTTGAAACGCAACCCCATAGACTTACATGGGTCATGTTCGGTGGCAGTAACGCTTGATGAATGTGGAATGCCTTTTCATTTTTGATGCGGCCACAAATCAGAGCATCAGAGCAGATTCTGGGTCAGCAAGGGAGTGCCCCTAATTACAGTAAATAATTGCTTCATCTAGTTGATTCTACTGCTGGCTTTTGTTAGAAAATGTTGTGTGGTGTGGTAATTCATCCATTCATTCATTACCACAATATATTTTTTTTTTTTTTGAAAGAGGGTTAGGACAGGAAAATGTTAGCATTTTTACAAAAACCTTTGGCATATACACGTTTGCATAATATATAAAGTATCTGTGAGCATGCAGAACTCCAAAAAAAATGCTTGAAAACATCATTTTGGTAGCAGTTTGGAAAATGAATGAGCCAGCACTCTCCATCACAGTGTTTATATTTACCAGCATAACTACTGTGCATAGTTCAAGGAAATGGAGCCAGTGATAGTTTAACACAGAGGTCCATCATGTGTGACAGATTGTTTAAACAGTCATAAAGAGCCACTCTGTAAACACAAGTTGAAGTAATCATTTACTGAATACTTCTTTCAACAAAAAAGTGGATATAGGATTTGCATAATATCAAACATCAATTTTTTTACATACTTTCAAACATGACAGGTGATTTTTAAAGTAGCTGTGAAAATGTCCATAGTTCTATTAAATTACATCTGTAAATCAGAGTAAGAATGTCATGTTCCCTTTTTAAAAGGCTTTGCATAGGTGTCTGTTGTGAATCCTTTTTCTTGAAGACGAGATACATATCAAATAACTGTAAGCTATTGAGAAAATGCTGTCATTTTACATTTTATGAAATTTTAAAAATCTTGTCAGTTCAAAGCTTTTCTTTCTGGTTTATGATTACAGTAATAACAGTGGCAGCATACCAATATTTTAAGGAGTTATCCGTTGGGTGGGTCGTTCAGAAAGTCTGGGACTATAGAAATAAAGGAAATCAAGTGGTGATGTTGTCCATAGCAACTCTTCATGGTTTGACCTAGCACTTTGTGAAATGTTATAGAAGGAAAAACCTTGGATACAAATAGTTGCTTTGGATAGCACCACAGATGTACATTTCTTCCTCAGTCAGTCCCATTGTGGCTTATTTATACAAACTGGAGCAGTTGGAAAATATTGCTACTGCCAACTGCAACAAACTTTGGAATGTGATTGGTTGCTGGAGCCATAATCAACTTAGTGGTTGTGAACCTCAAACATTAAATATGAACAAAGTATATCCTTCTATAGTGTGTACTTGTGTCAATCCAGAGCACTAAGTTTCATTTCTGTCTTCTGCCTTGCTCCTTGTCACTTCTGACAAGCTTTCCTGACACCAAGAGGGGAAAATAAGGTGACAGGGGAGGGAGCTCCAGCACACCGCCTGTGACTAGCAGCCCCGGCTCTGTTCCTGTGTGCTGTGTGAAAGGAAGCATGTCCTGTCCCTCCAATTCTTGTTTTAGAGCATCTGAAAAATAAGTGCGTGTTTGTCTTTTTAGTGCAGAATGTCATGTGCAAAATACAATTTCCTGAGCTCTGTCCATGGTTCCTGCAGTGGTTATTTATAATACCCAATAGCTGGAATTTCCAGGCAGTTTTAATGATGATGAATAATAACACCCTCTGTACATTCCAGTTTTCTTAGTGCTCAATTTTCCAGCTTCTCCGACTTGGCATTAATTGATAAATAAAAACAAATTCACAGCACTGTAACATTGTGTCACCTTACATGATGCATGATTATATGAAATACCCTCATCACCTTACAAAGTGAAAATAGAGCTATTTCCTAAAGAAAAGAAAGTATACATTTTATGAATAAGCTATTTAAAGTGGGGAGTTCCCTGGAACAAGTGTCCCCATTGGAAGATTAACCCTCAATTTCTGTTCTTGTGACATCTACAAATGTTGAATTTTTCTCTCAGTTTCAGCCCTGGTGACAGTGGTAACCAGGCCGTATAGAGAGGGTGAATCTCCCTGGCAGAGACACAGACCGCAATAAAAGTTTGACAGAGGTTCTAATCTTTCCCTACACTATCTAAAACTAAAAATAAATAAATGTGAGTTTGGATATACTTTTAAGTTGTCAACTTGACATGATGAACACGCTGTTTAGACTGTATTTTAATACAAAGTGCCAGTACTGGAAGCACTTTTAAATCCCAAAAGTGACATCTAAACCCATGATTATAATACAACTTTTTTTTTTAATCCAAAAGATACAGCTTTAACCCCTCACACAGTGTCATAAGATGCAAAGTCTGGAATCCGCATGTCATTCTGATTCATCCCTTTTTCTTTAAAACAGCAAACCGTCCTGGGCAGCCATAAGACAACAAGATGCTAACACCTTTCAGCTGAAGCCTTACTCATAGCTTCTTACACTAAGGGCCCTTTCACACAGGCCGACCGATTGGGTCCACCTGTCCGTTTTTCAGGCAGACCCGATCGGACCACCTATTGTTCTGTATGGGGAGGCAAATGTAAACTGGCAGTAGATCCACTAAAAACAGAAGGATGGGAGATTTGTTCCCCATCCATCTAGCAGATCGGATCAGATGGCAGTCGAATGTAAATAGACAGGCAGTCTGTTTACATCTGACAGCCCCTTAGAGAACAGCAGGCTGTGTCCATGTCCGCTCTGCACAAACGGAGCAGACACAGACCTGTCATATGCATGCTCAGCGGGGATCAGTGGACAGATTCCCCGCTGAGCAGGTGGATCCACTCACTGGAGTCCGTCCGTTTGAAAGAGTCTGTTTATCTGCGTGGGCATGTTTTATTGCCTTTGTTTATACTGTTTAAAAAATTTAATAAAAACCATTGAAATAGAGTCTGTTTATAACAGCTGCTAGGTTTCAACGCAGCAGTGGGAAGCGGCAGAATCACTTCAGTGCCAGTGCAGCACATCGCACTGTTTTTTTTTTTTTATATCTAATGAACTTTATTGAAATGTCACATTTCAATAAGTTCTATTAGCTACCGCACTGCGAGGTGGTGGATTGCCTCGCACTGTGCAAGAAACAAGTACAGCTGTGGGACTGCTCTCGAATAATTGCTCAATGCAGTCCCAACAAGTCCTGAGTATTAAGAGTGCATCCACCTGCAAATAACTTTAGTTGTGTCCACCATATGTGGTAGAAGACTGGCTGGGCATTGTGGTACTTCCTTCATTAAAGGGAAAAGACCTAAAGTGAGAGGACTGGTTTGAACATCTGAAGAATTGACCAATACATTTTATAAGTGAGGGTGACTGATACATTGGGGGGAGATTTACTAAAGCTGGTGCATTCAGGATCTGGTGCAGCTGTGCATGGTAGCCAATCAGTTTCTATCTTCAGCTTGTTCAATTAAGCTTTGACAATAGAACCTGGAAACTGATTGGTGTCTATGCAGAGCTGCACCATATTTTGCACCGTGCAGTTTTTGTAAATAATCCCCACTGTATCTACCGTATAATGAGTATGCAGTGTATTCCAATGAGTACCTAATTCACTCTTTTAATGCTCAGTTTGAGGGGTTGAAGCTCTGATTTTTGAGATTTTAAAAGTGGTGTATTATGTGTTTTTAGATGTCAGGTTTGGAATTTAGAAGTGCTTCCTGTATTGGTACTTTATAATACTTTTATACTCGTAGGTTGGCAATGATGTTTGTGATAGCTGCCTTTTGCAGACCATTAATTCCTTTTTGTTCCATGCTTATTTTATAGCATTCTCTTCTAGAAAATATTATGCCATTTAAAGTCATACTCATGGAAACTTACCCTAGCCTGAGGGCAAGTTTCTGCTGAATTCCATTCACAGTTTGGGAATGAAACTGAGTATGCTACTGTCTTGAATACTGTCTAACTCTGTACTTGGCAGACCTAGCTATATATATTAACTGCGGAGAAAAAAAAATATCCACAGTCCTTCATCAGATGCCTTTGCACATTCTCCTCATGCACTGCATGGCTTACTCCACAGTTCAGTGCAGACCTATTTGCAGTACCTGAAACAGAATCCTGAACAAAAAGCCCTGGTCACATAGATTTTCTGTACACACAACGTCCAGTGATAAAGTGCAACCAGGGAAAGAGCCCTAAATACTGTATAACAAAGCTATTATCTTTGATTCATTGGCTTATCAGATGATCAGTTACAGAATAACTCTTTTTTTATCTTTTCACATGCATACAATTTGCATAAAAGTTATACCTTCTATCGTCTTACTTGAAGATGCAAGCTTTTGGGATGTCTTAGATCCCTTCTTCAGGCTTTATACAATACTCATGCAATTCTCTTTTCACAAACAAGGTGAACAATCCACCACTCCCTCCATTTTTTTTAAACCATGTAGAAGTAATTATTAAATCATGCATAACTACTTTATAAAGAATGAAACCAGCAATGTAAAGGGTTTATCTTCATCCAAACACATTTTAAAGAGGAATTCCAGGCTATTGCCTTACCATGCTTAAAGTGTTACTAAACCCCGGACTCTGCATTCACTCTATCTGGTCTCCCCGGACCCTGCATTCACTCTATCTGGTCTCCCCGGACCCTGCATTCACTCTATCTGGTCTCCCACAGTACACACAACATGGAAGTGCAATTATTTTAGTAAATAGAAACTGCTAAAAAACCTTTTCTCGTTAACAATTAGAGCAGTCTTGTGCCTTCTACCATTGTACAGCACTGGTTAAAACTTGTAGGAGGAGTTTTCATTCTCCCCTGATTGTCCTATGAGGCTGCATATCCCCAGCCCTCTATATGAACAGCGCTAATTGGCCCTGTGCCGATCACGTGCAGTAAAAAAAAAAACCCCAAAAAACTCTCTAGCAATAGACACCAAACTGAGCATGTGCAGCGTGTCCCCAAGGCTCTGTTCAGTAAGCATGTGGATTGGGGACAGTAGAAGGAGAGGATCAGAGGAGACAAGTTCAAACAGCCTTTTTACATGGAGGATTAACCTCTTAGGTTCCACAGTGAGTATAGCAAGCATGCTTTACTGCATATACAGACTGATTTTACTGTTGTGGGTTTAGTAACACTTTAAACCTACTTCCGCCCTCTCTTAACCCCTGTTCTAACTACCATGTGAAATGAATATGCTTATACCTATTCTGAGGGTGCTTTAGTCCAGTCACGCGATCTACCCAGCAGCCAGCTCTTGGGGAGAGGTGAGATTGCCAACAACAGCTGAAATGCCCCGGCAGTGAAGTCACCCATGGGCTTACTGTGGGGCATCCGTTGTTGCCTATCTCTCTGAAGGTGCTGCTTGGAGCTGAAGACATGACCAGAATACCCTCAAAATAGGCAAGGAAAAGCAGCTTTCCTTTCCTGGCTCTGAGGAAGTGGTTCTGCCTCAAAACGCGTCAGCTTTTTGGAGGCCTACAGTCCCCCCAACAGCAACCAGCTAAGGAGATTTGACCATGCTGTCTTTTTTGTTATGTGCCTTTTGATTCTATTCTTTTGTGAGTATACTACTTTTTATTCAATAAATCAGATTTTTAGAAGGTAATGCACTAGGCCCGTGCGCCCTCTGTTTGTTTCTTTGCACAGGGCATCCGTTGTTGCCTGTCCCTCTGCAGGTGCTGCTTGGAGCCGGAGACATGACCAGACCAGAGTACCCTCAAAATAGGCAAGGAAAAGCACCTCTTCTTTCACAGGGTAGTTAAAATAGAAGTTAGGAGGGGACTGGAAGCAGGTCTAAGTATAGTCAGCCTGGAATTCCACTTAAGCTGCTGGACCTGTATTACAGGTAACAAAATGTGTATTGTTGCTCAGGAGATATATATGTTTATATATGTGTGTGTGTGTGTATATATATATATATATATATACACTTATTTTTTCAGAGTTTGGTTTTCCTTTTGGTCCAGTTTTTTATATGGGTGAACCTTTTGAGTGTTTGCCTCAGCTTTTGCAGTGCTATAATGCCTTTGATTACTCTCAACAATATGCATTGAAGCAATGTTCAGTTCGATTATACTCTCTTTACATCTCCACACTTGTTAATATCAGCGTCCCAAATACCCCAACATTGTAGCATAAAGAAAAATTCCTTGCCAAAAATATTACATTTCAGGAAATCACTGTTAATTCTCTTTTGTATGGCTTTCCAGTGAAGTCCTTCTGTTTCATGAAAGCACCAACACCACTATTGTACAAGAAAGCATGCTTAACAAAAAAAAAAAAAAAAAAATCCTTTTCATCCAGCTTCAGTATATCTATTACAGTTGTTTACCTTTTGTCAGTTTGTTCTAGTAGAAGCTCTTATTTGACCACATTGATGAAATGTACAAACCTGAACCCACTAGAAAAAGTATAGTGAGAGTGATGTTTTCTAATGAAACATGAAGATCCAATATGCTCAGAATTGTATGTTGATCAAATAAAGTGGATCCAGCTTTGCTCACTGTCCTTCGGCATTTTAAGTGTGTGGCTTCTTGATGTAAATGTATAGTTTCTTCCCTGATTGTTATCCCAGAATTCCTCACCAGCGACCTTGTATCTTATAGCAAACTGTATCGCTGAACAGATTTGTGTGAGAAAAGGTGGTAATGTGATTGTAAAGGCAAATCTATCCTCGTCCAGAATATCAGCTTTGTCGCTCTTCTGCCAAACTGCGGGCACCTCCAAATGGGTTTTCCAGTTGGTGAATGAATACCTGACTGTTACTGTCTTTTCGAAGGCCAAATTCAAAACTCGAATGGTACCAGAAATCCCCAGCTCATCGGAACTGGTGACATGTTCCAAGCAGACACAGTATTGCCTCAGACGGTCCAAGAAATCTTCGCAATCCGCTGGCTGTTTGAAGTCTGGCTGCAGATATTGGAGAGACACTTCCAAATCCTGGCTGCAGCACAAGTCCGAGTTGATGGAGAGTCGTGAGAGAACATGCAGTGGAATAGATGGGTTGTCCCCAGCATTGAAAACTTTTACCTCTGCCAGCTCCAAGCCAAGCGAATCTGCAAATCTGACTTTGTTGCACTGGGGTCGGCATTTGGCAGCTGTTTTCCTCTCTGGAGAACTGGGTAGAGATTTGGTTCTACGGCGTATAATCGGTCGCAGTTCCGGGTCGCAGCTTTTGCCCGATGTGTTCTCTGTCCTTATGAGGTCACGTGGTCTCCGCTGCTCTTTTAACCTCGTTCCTTGGCCACCAAAGCCTTCTGCCAATTGCACATTCTTGTAAAGGTCATTAATATAACTTAAGCTGCGAGGGATGCCGAGTTCAGCTTGTTTGTTGCACCCGCGAGACGTTATGAAAGGGTGTATTTTGTAAGACATGGCGATTTATAAAGGTTACAAAGCCAATAGCTGGCTTTTTGGCTCTACATAGTGCAATCAAATCCAGTGTCTGTTTTCCTCCAGTGCAGTGCTGTTTGGCAGACAGCAGCCAGCTTCTACGCGGGCTAGGTTTAAATGGGGATTTTTCCACACAAAAGCCCAACTAATCCCAAAATTTGTAGCAGTGCATGAAATCCAACCCACCTTTTATTCCAATTCCGGGTTTAGAAACAGCAGTCCGTGCACACCCCTTCACTGGGAGGCACTTGCAGCGACAGCTGACCCTATGGATATACACTCCCACCTTCCCTTACTGGCAGAACAGAAAGCTCCACTAGAGGACTCTGTATTGTTCTGCGCTCTGCCGCCTATACACAATTGTAATGTCACACTCTGTCTGATGGTGCCTTTTGCTTTCTAAGCAGCCGGGACTGGGAGGGGGGGAGGGGAGGAGGGGGGGGGGTTGTCTGCAGTTAACAGGCAGTTGTCCTTTTTTGTGATTGGACTATTGATTCATCTGTCACAGTATAATAGCCCAGCCTCTGTAGCCTTAGAAACCATCTTTACACTGTTGAAAGGAGGAAGATCTCTGTGAATCGTCATCATCTGTCTAGCTCTGATTGGTTAATTCTAGAGTGCAAACCATGTAGTCTAGGATTTTATTTGTCTGCTAATGAATATCGCCTTTTCAGCTTCGTTCATTTCCTTGTGAGGAACAAGGCTGAACTGACCCGGATGGGTGGGAATTGAATCCAAATCATGTACGTTTTGGCTGCACCTATATGTTACAAATCATGTTTTAATATGCTGAAGTCTGATGGTTATCTGAAAGCAAGATTAGTGCGGTGGAACATTACCCTCCCTTTAGCCTGAGTTCACATATATGCCGTGCGGTATATCGCATGTGATTCGCACAGGAACCGCACCGCATTCCTGTGCAAATTATATGCTATTCGGTGCAATTGGAGCCATATTTTATTTATTCATTTATTTCAGGTTCTTACATAGCGCCGTCACTATACGCAGCGGTTTACATTTATATATATATTGTACATTCACATCAGTCCCTAACCCTCAAGGGGTGTACAATCGAAGGTCCCTAACTCACATTCATACATACACATACTATGGACAATTTAGACAGGATCCAATTAACCTACCTGCATGTCTTTGGTGTGTGGGAGGAAACCGGAGTACCTGGAGGAAGCCCACACACAGGGAGAACATGCAAACTCCAAGCAGGTGGTGCCGTGGTTGAGATTCGAACCAACAACCCTAGTACTGCCAGGCGGAAGTGCTAACCACTAAGCCACTGTGCCGCCCCATACATTTTTTGGTCTGCACTAGAATCAGATCGCATGGATATTCACACCTATGTGATCTGATTCTGCACATCGCACGGCGTTTTGCAGACCGCTTTCGGGGTGTTTTTAACTTAAAATACACACCAGCAGCGGTTCGCATGAACCAGGTGCGATTATGATGCGGTGCGGAATTCGCACAGAAAACACTGCGAATTCCACACTGCATCAGTGTGAAACAGGGCTCATACCAAGGACCCTCTGATATTATTTAACCAGTAGCTATATTAAGAACAATTAAGTAAAAATATTAATGATAAAGTAAAAAAAAAAACTCCAAAACAGCACTGTGGTAGTTTACCATATAGTGTGGAGCTGATCTGTCATTTCACTTAAAAGTATAACTAAAGGCAAAACTTTTAATTTAGTTTTGGGTCGAGGGGATGTAGTAGCAATTTCCACAAAACCAGATAAAACTCCAGACTCGGACTTCTGAAGGAAGCAACTAATTTATTAAAAACAGCGCTGTAGTAACCCAGCAGACGGCAAGCCGCTCTCATCTGCTAAGTGAGTTGTAGAAAACTTCTTACAAGCGTATATGCCAACGATTACGTCACAAGGCATACATTCCTTTCCTACTTTCTATACACTCAAAAGGCTTACTACACTCTACAGGATAACCTTGGCCAACAACTAGAGATGACTAGAGTGGCTGTGTGGGCAGAGCCCTACATGGCTATTTTTAACCAGTGCTATAGCTGAAGGACGACTACAGCGCGGTTGCCCGGTTCTGGGACAACGTCCATGGACGTCATTCCAGAACACGCCCCCAGCTGTGCGCACCCAGCACGGGATACAGTAAACTGCCAATCATGGCAGCCTTTTACCACGTGATCAGCTGTGTCCAATGACACAGCAGATCACTGGGTAAATACAGTTGCCGGTTATCAGCTGCACTTTCCTCACGCTGTCAGTGTGAGGAAAGTACTGCCGATAACAGCAATTGTGCAAGAAGTGATCGGCACTGATCATGAGGGCACTGATGATCAGTGCCGCCCACCTGTGCCCATCAGTGCCGCCCAGCTGTGCATGTAGTGCCACCCATCAGTGCCCTGCAGTGTCGCCCAGCAGTGCTGCCTATCAGTGCAGCATCATCAGTGCTGCCTATCAATGCCCATCAGTACTGCCTATCAGTGCAGCCTCATCAATGCACATCACTGAAGGCGAAAATTACCTGATTGCAAAATGTTATAATAGAAACAAAGAAAAACCTGGGTTTTTTTTCCAAATTTTATGCTCTTTTTTTTGTTTATAGCGCAAAAAAATAAAATGTCCAGCGGCGAGTAAATACCATCAAAAGAAAGCTCTATTTGTGTGAAAAAATTATAAAAATTTAATATGGGTACAGTGTTGCATGACCGTGCAATTGTCATTCAAAATGTGACAGGAAAAAGGTTGAGAAACACTGATATAGAATGAGGTGCATGTTTCTATATACCCCTTTAAAGCAATTATGAAAAAGCACCATATAATTGATTAAAAAAAATCATTTGGGCCAGGTAAATTCTGCAGATTTTTACCCCCCCCCCAAATCCTTAGTAATATAAATGTACATGTGAGAAACATTGCATGTTTGCTAAAAAAATGTACATGTGAGAAACATTGCATGTTTGCGAAAAAATGTACATATGAGAAACATTGCATGTTTGCTAACAAATGTACGTATGAGAAGCATTGCGTGTTTGCTAAAAAAAATGTACATATGAGAAACATTGCATGTTTGCAAAAAAAAGTACATGTGAGAAACATTGCGTGTTTGCTAAAAAATGTACTCATGAGAAACGTTGCGTGTTTGCTAAAAAATGTACTCATGAGAAACGTTGCGTGTTTGCTAAAAAATGTACTCATGAGAAACGTTGCGTATTTGCTAAAAAATGTACGTATGAGAAACATTGCATGTTTGCAAAAAAAAAGTACATGTGAGCAACATTGCGTGTTTGCTAACAATTGTACATATGAGAAACATTGCGTGTTTGCTAAAAAAAAGTACATATGAGAAACATTGCATGTTTGCAAAAAAAAAGTACATGTGAGCAACATTGCGTGTTTGCTAACAATTGTACATATGAGAAACATTGTGTTTTGCTAAAAAATGTACTCATGAGAAACGTTGCGTGTTTGTTAAAACATGTACGTATGAGAAACATTGCGTGTTTGCTAAAAAAAAGTACATATGAGAAACATTGCATGTTTGCAAAAAAAAAGTACATGTGAGCAACATTGCGTGTTTGCTAACAATTGTACATATGAGAAACATTGCGTGTTTGCTAAAAAATGTACTCGTGAGAAACATTGCGTGTTTGCTAACAAATGTACATATGAGAAACATTGCATGTTTGCTAAAACAATTTCTGGTAAAGCGTTGAGTTGCTTGTACATCTCTCTGACGTTTTAGTTATATAAAGCAGCTGCCTTGCACTTGGGACTTTATCTTTAATATGTTGGTTTAGGTATGCTTTTACTGCAGCATTATCTGTATTATGCTAGATTTTACCCACAATCCTTTGCATTCTAGTGACAGCCCTGTTTCTTTGAGGTTCGAAGGGAGGAGCTGTGGGCTGTGCTCACCTCACATCAAGAATTTCACCCGTGACATCAAAACAAATAGTGCCAGAAGGATTGTAGATGATGGAACGGAGAAGAGAGGCAGTGTGTGTTTATTGTGTCTCGGAGTGCATGGACAGGTGTCTTATTTAAGCAGATGTTCTGTCATTTAATTTCAGCCTACACTCACACTCTTGCCAAATCTGTGATGGGACCTGTAGTCCAGAATTGTCACATTCTACAATGAAAAGGAACAGACTGCAGAGACATGGTAATGTAAGGAAATATGTTCTTCTAATCTACTCAGTAGTGCACAGTATTTAATCCTGATATGGTTATGTCTGCAGGGAAGCAACATACAAATGAGCAATTACACGGGTGAACCTTTATATGGTGTTTTGATGCAATATTCTGTCATTGATCATCTCTGATATATTCTAAAATGTACATGTTTGTTTTTATCATATTTTACCAATACACGTTCTGTTTACATTGTTGTGATCTTTTTTTGGTCCAATAATTAGATGCATTGGTTAAATTAGTTTTCTTTTCTTTTTTTTTCTTTTTTTTTTTTTACCCTTTTTTTCCCCCCCCTGTTTTCCTCTGGTGATCTATGCAGTAACCCACCACCTGCATTATGCAAGTGTGGCAAATTCCAGAAGTTCTTACTACTATCACAACAATGTAAACAGAACCTGTCTTGGTAAGTATAATAAAAACAAACATGTACATTTTAGAATAGATCAGAGATTATGAATGACAGAATATGCATTTATCAGTAAAAATAGGCTGAAAACAAGTTGGGTCACATCACTTCCTCACCTCATGTCAGTATCCTCTGAGGCGTAATCCAAATGCAATTTGGGCTTTAGAGGAAGAAGAGATTTAGACGTACATCTAAATCTACCCTAACTGATTATAATGTATTAGCTGGAGTTCAGCTTCAATTTGTCAGTGCATTTAAATCTGCTAGTACTTCTAACACTATCCTCCCAGACTGACAATGTTGCTATCCAAATCTGCCCCCTGTTCCAATTCATACAGAGTGGTTCCTGTATAATACTACAGGAGGTATGCTACTGCATAGATCACCAGAGGAAAAACGGGGGGGGGGGGGGGGGGGAGCAGGGTAAAAAAAAATACAACCAATGCATCTAATTATTGGTGAGCTGTAATATATTACATTTTTGGGGTTTGGGTTTTAATACCACTTCGATTACCGTCAGTTTCCTAAATGGAGAACTGATGACTTCTTTAAAAATCTGTCTCTGCCATATCAATAGATTCTTAGGTGAGGAAGTGATGTGACCCACCTTGTTTTCAGACTATTTTTACTGATAAATGCATATTCTGTCATTCATAATCTCTGATCTATTCTAAAATGTACATGTTTGTTTTCATTATACTTACCAAGACAAGTTCTGTTTACATTGTTGTGATCTTTTTTGGGTCCATTGTGTTCTGAAATTGCAGAAGCCAGTTTCGCATTTAGCATTTTATTAGATAAGGACATGTTCTTTTGCACACTATTAATTAGACCAGTGTTTCTCAACCTTTTTTTCAGTCAAGGCACCCTTTGAAATGATGGACAGTCCCGAGGCACCCTTTAAAATTATGGACAGTCTTTAGGCACCCCATTTTAAATGTGAAAAACTATTCTAATAGTTTTTATATAACGCAGCACCATCCACACACGTAGGACATCCAACGTTGGATGGGATTTATTCTTCCCAAGCAAATACACTTTTGCACACTGGTACTGAGTAGTATTCCAGTGTTTCTCTTCTCCCTCAGTTTTTCTCCATCACTGAGCTAATGTGACCCCAACACTGATGCAAAGGGGCGGGGGAGGGTCAAACTAGGATGTTGTGCAGGCAGCTGACATTCTCCTTATCAACTGATGATGTAATTTGGTTGTCAGGATGCCAGCGGCTAGAAGGTCCTAATGGCGCACAATGAAAACTTGTAGCTTTGTGTAACTAAAAGGCAGGCTTGTTCCACCCGCTAGCGTGTATACAAGTTTTGGCTAATTTGTAGACATTTTGCCAAGGCACCCCTGAAGAAACCTCAAGGCACTCCAGCGTGCCTGGGCACCCTGGTTGAGAAAGGCTGAATTAGGCTTTTACTCCTGTGCTAGGAGTATCTGCTGTTTCTAAGAATGATTGGTTATAAGAAAACCAATGTGCATGAAAATTGTATATGACCAGGGGCGGACTGACAATTTGGAAACTCGGGCACTGCCCGAGGGCCTGGGTTCAGTAGGGGGCCCCATGAGATGCCCCTGGTACCTTTTTCATAGGCTTTTTTGAGTTTGAGCAAGGACACAGGGGCCCCATGATCCCTTATTGCCCGGGGGCCCCATGAGTTGTCAGTCCGCCCCTGTATATGACATTTATAAAATATCTCTGTAACCAACCTTCTGAGATCTGTAACCAACCTTCGGGTCTGCCAGGCATTGTGATGTATCCCTGATAAGATTTGATGCCCATGGTCATGAATCTATAGACATTGGTTATATTTCTTTTATATATAGTACATTGATTATCTGAATCCTAGGGTTTACCCAGCCTTGAAATAATTCTATAAAGTAACAATTATGTAGAGAAACGTCACAAACATTTTAATCCAAAGCAAATAATGGACCATGGTCATTTTATAAACTAATGCAGGCCATACATAGTTCGACTTCCGAACGATTTTTCGTCCGAAAATCGAAAACGTTGTTCGCTCGGTAATTCGATGGTGCCATCAATGATTTAAAAAATCAGCCGACCAAGTCATAAAGTTCACCCCATATAACAGGCAAAACTTCTGTTCCTTCCAGGTCATGGCTCATGCGGCATATTCTTTTCGGAAAAATTATTGTACGATTTGCCCATCATTGAGTCGAAAAACTGTAGTTTTTCCCAAATTTTCCAACATGCCCGATCACCGAAAAGGGGAGGAAGCACGAAAATCGGCTGGTGCCATTGACCCCTTAACAGAGCGAAAATCGGCCGAATATTCTTAGGTCCGATTTTCAGACAATAAATCGGTCGAATTTCGACCCATGCATGGCCGGCCTAACACTGGTGCAGCAAAGCTGGCACCATAAAGAGCAAATGCTTTATTTTACTGTAAGTATTTTAGTAATAGTGGTGCTAGAGCCACTAAAGTTCTTACGTAGGAGGTTTGTTTTGAAGGCATTAAGCAGTGTATGAAAAAGGGTCTGTTTTCTGACTTGCAGAAAGTCAAAATTTATAAGGCACTTTGGTATGACTTTGGCAGCGCTCTTTGCGCACACAACTGAAGCACGGCTGTGGCATCTTGCTGTGCAGCTTCACTTTATAGGGATTGTCCACTTTGAAAGGAGCAAGTGGACCTCTACCAGAGACTACATGCAGTAGAGATTTGTATACTAATCACCAGGTACTAAAGAACCAATGTTATGAAAAATAGTCAGGGGAATCCAAAATGGCTCTATTGCCACTACCTAATTCAGGCAAGCATTTGCTCCAGTGTTGGTAACATTGCCGACACGTATGGCAAATGCCAGTAGTTTTTACTACTATCACTTGTTAGAATCTGTTGATATGGCAGAGACAGATTTTTAAAGAGGTACCGCCAGTTCTCCATTTAGGTAATTGAAGTGGCATTAAAACACAAACCCAAGAAATTTTTATATATTACAGCTCACCAATAATTAGATGCATTGGTTGTATTTGTTTTCTTTTTTTAAACCTTTTTTCCCCCCATTTTCCTCTGGTGATCTATGCAGTAACGCACGTCCTGTATTACACAGGCACCACTCTGGATGAATTGGAACAGGGGGCAGATTTGGACAGCAACATTTTCAGTCTGGGAGGGTAGTGTTAGAAGTACTAGCAGATTTAAATGCACTGACAAATTGAAGCTGAACTCCACCTAATACATTATTATCAGTTAGGGTAGATTTAGATGTACGTCTAAATCTCCCTTTCCTCTAAAGCCCAAATTTGCATTTGGATTACGCCTCAGAGGATACTGACATGAGGTGAGGAAGTGATGTGATCCAACCTGTTTTCAGCCTATTTTTACTGATAAATGCACTGCAGCATCATGCATTGCACACAGTTGTGGGGCATTTGCAGCACCTCAGCATTTGCTTGAGTTTTTAGTGTTCAGTGGGCCTGCCGCCCACAATTTCTACATGTCGGGTGAACTTTGCTGTGCAGCATCATGACTGTAAACACTCCTGCCTTTTGCAGCTTAAAGGGGTGGTGGTTGGCAGACGGCTCAACCACATAGTTTTTGCTGCCCCCCAACAGCACGTCTAAATAAAAAATGAAGCCTTACAGCAAACAATTTTTTCTTTTTGAAAGCCAAGATTTTACATAAATAAAAGCTGATCATTTAAAGCACCCCTGTCAATGTTAATTGGTCTGTTTTGTTCATGTAACTGCATGAGAGCTTTTCTGTTGGGAAAACAGACTTCTGTCTGATCTATCTGGATCACCAGATAGAAGAATGAAAGCCTAAAAAAAGGAAACTAATACAGCCATCAGGCTTAGGGCTCATTTACACTTGCTTCCATTTTAACATTCATTAACACTAAAAACATGGTATTGCACACACTTTTTAAACACACTCTGAACGCCAATCAAAGCACCTGTCACTAAATAAAATGGTTAGCCTACAGTCCTGTTAACATGTTGTGTTTGCTTTATTTTGCTTCAAAAAGTATACACATCTTTTAGTGGTGTTTCAAAGCGTCTTCAAAGCCTCCATAGAAGTCTGACAATGCTTGCTTACAGCTTTTGAGAGACTTTTATTCAGCTTTGGCTTTGCTTTGTTTTGGAGGTATTGCAGGTATGAAATATCAACATACATACACAGGTCATCTGTAAGGCTTCAAAAAAGCATCATCGAAGAACCACCAAACTATTGCAGAAGCATCAACAAAAGTGTAAACGAGACCTAAAGCCCCTACCACTTTAACATGCTTTTTTTAATGTGCTTTTGATGTTTTGGTGTTGCATCTGTGATGCTTTGGTGGTGCCTCAGTGATGCTTTAATGAAGCTTGTCAAATGCCCTGTGTGTGTTGATTTGCTATTTGTTTTAAAGGGGACCAGTAGAACCCCAGCTCAGTATTACTCCTGTTCAGCAGATCCCCAACTTGTTTGTACCCATGTTCAGCAGATCCTCAGCTCGTTTGGACCCATGTTCAGCAGATCCCCTGTACCCACGTTCAGCAGATCCCCAGCTCGTTTGTACCCATGTTCAGCAGATCCCCTGTACCCATGTTCAGCAGATCCCCAGCTCATTTGTACCCATGTTCAGCAGATCCCCAGCTCATTTGTACCCATGTTCAGCAGATCCCCAGCTCGTTTGTACCCATGTTCAGCAGATCCCCAGCTCGTTTGTACCCATGTTCAGCAGATCCCCAGCTCGTTTGTACCCATGTTCAGCAGATCACCCACTCAGAAGTAACCTCCAGCTCTGCTAATCTCCCACTCAGTAGTAACCCCCAGCTCTTCTCATCCTCTGGTTTCCTGATCCTCCTCCTCTCTCCAATCCCACTCACTTCACACTATATTGCTCCCATGCTGTGCACCATGTGTGACATCTGCTAGTTTCTCCTGCTGCAGTTCCCCAGCTCTGCTGATTTTGTGCCGCTCAGTCCTCTCGCTCCCTTTCCACTAAAGCGTTCCCATGTTGCACACCACATGTGCTGTCTGCTAGTTGCTCCAATTCAGTTCATACCCCGCTCACCTTCCTGCTGCTCCATGCTGCACACCAGATGTGACGTGCGCCAGACACTTCCAGAATATTTACACATGAACCAAATGTAACTGCTGATTACATTTTTCTGATTCACTTGTTGGTTTACCAATGCATCCTGGGCTCTCTCACACCTGCAAAACAAAACGAAGCTAAAGCTCAATAGAAGCCTCTCAATAGCTGCAGGTTCTGTAAGCGAGCTTTGTCATAGACTCCTATGGAGGATTTGAGGCACCAAGAAAGCGACATGGGGTATCGTTTTTGAAGCAAACCAAACACATGTAAACAGGACTGTAAGCTTACCATTTTATTTAGTGACAGGAACTTTGACTGGCATTCAGAGCACTTCAAAAAAGCATATCCAATTCCACATTTTGAAGCATGTGTAAACAAGCCATTAAGTAGAGCTGACACGAACACCGCCTGCTCTCCTCTGTGGGTGGTCGGATGTAAACAGATTGCCTGTCTGTCAGTTTACACCGGACTGCCATCCCAAATGGAGGGGAGCTGATCCCCATCCATTTGTTTTTTTATTGAATTGGATGTAGGCAGGTGTAAACAGATGCATCACAGAAGCATCAAAACACCTAAGAAAAACAGACACCTGTCACAGACAGGTACATGAATTGGGTGCAAGCACCAATACTTTTGATGCTGTGCCCCAACTGCGTTTTAAAGGGTGTCTGTACATTACCTCCATATTTACATACAGACCAGGTGTTTTAAATGTGTAAATCTAGCAGTGATTTATTTTTTTTTTTTACAAAGGGGTGTTGTTTTCCTGTTTGTTTTAAAGGCACCCCAGTTCACCTACAGAATGTACCTGTGTACAGTAAAAAAAAAAAAGTTGTATACTGTCATTACATGTATTTACTGCATGCAGTTCTTCAACATAAGATGACCACAGAACCCCTGAAAAGTTTCCTTTTTAAATGTCCTTTAGTCACAGAAAAGATCCCGGTCTGTCAGATCCAAGACAGAAGAACTGCAAAAATGTGATCCCCTAAAGAATCCCGTGAGAAAATCGCACACATTCAGCAATGCACAGAAGGTACAGTTCTGGCCTTTTTATTGCTTGTTATATATGGATTGAGCCTGTTTTAAAAGCATTACAAAAATCATTTTTTTTTTTAATCTTTTAGTTAATCCAGCCTTCAACCTTGCAGTATACAACAGGAGGAAATCTCAGTGCTAATAAACTGGTAGGTAACGTTGCATTCACTTTCTTTGGGCCATAAATTTTACAGTTGACTGTTGCACACAGTTTGTTGCATGTCTTGTCTCACTGGTTAAATCCATACTGTTTTCACAGTAGGTTTATTTTGCTTGTGTAGCCAGACATATATTTTATGTCGTACTAATACATTGTTTTACTTTTCTTAGGTGTCTCAGTCTCCATTGGAACACTCCATAAATGAGAAAATTTACCCAGATAATCCTCAGCAACCAGCAAGGTAGATTTGTTACACTTAATCTCTCTATTCTGGTGTCTCATGTCCTGTTACTTCACTGTTGACTGCACAGCAATGAGGCTTTCATTACCTATTTCATATTATATTTATGAAAGACAGGCTACAAAGCAATTTGTTTTAGCAGTTTATATATTGTAACTAGAGATTTTGTTTCTTCAGACTGTGCTACATTACAACCCTGGTGCACTGGCCCATGACAATAATGACCTAAAATTAATCGGTACTTTCTGTAGTGTGAACAATGTGGACAGCTATAGCAATGTAAATTGCTATCGGAACCCAAACATTTGTTTCCTCCTTTTCATACACAATTGCATTTATTGTTCGTGTGAAAGAGGACCTCGGTGCTCCATGTTTACTGAAGCAGCCTGTTTAAAAGCCTGTCTTGTTAAGTAGCAGGAGTAATAGATGCTGTATGAAAGTAAATTGAAACCTTAAAGTGGAATTAAAGTTCTGCTGTCTCAACCAGGAGGCAGGCTAAAATACATCTATCTGCCTGCTTGCTGTCTTCTCTGATGACATAAACCAAGCTGCGCATGTGCAGCTCAGCTAACATCTTCAGCACTGTCCCTGTGTGCAGGAATGATGGCCCCCTGTGCATGCAGAGAAGGGTAAGTATAGTTCCTCTTTAATAACAACCTTCTCTTATTTGCTCCTTTTTCATCTGTTCAGTATATAATCTGTTCAATACGTGCAATAATACAATATACAATGTGTTCAATACGTGCAATTATACAATATACAATGTGTTCAATACGTGCAATTATACAATATACAATGTGTTCAATACGTGCAATAATACAATATACAATCTGTTCAATACGTGCAATAATACAATATACAATCTGTTCAATACGTGCAATTATACAATATACAATCTGTTTAGTAAGTGCAAATAATAACTCTTGATCCTGCCAAAAAAAAAATAAGCTTACAAGTTTCAGTTTACTGTTCCTGTGCTATCTGCAGTGTTACCACAAGCACTCTTAGGGTGACAATGCTGCTCCTCCGTGATACAGTACGGTGAGTAAGCATTTTCACCCTAGCACAAGATATGTATTACTGGCAGGATCACCAGGTTAAAATAAAGGGGAAAACCCACCACATCTAAGGACTTGTACTTGAGATTAAATACACTTTAAGGGACACTTGGAACTTTATGAGAAAAGAAAATGGTATGTTGGGATTTGGAGGCTGCTGCTAGCACCTGACACAAATGAGTGTGATAAGTAAAAATAAATTCATGATATGCTGCCAATCCTACTTTTACCTGTGATGTGAAAAAAACAATCCAGGTGTCTGTGTTTGTGTGCTACAATACACCTCCCCCATGCTGGAAAATATTATGTGGACAATCCCACCTCCATCCAGCTGGAGTACAACTGAGATATGTGTGCTACAGTGCACCTCCCCTACCTAGGAATGTGTGCTCTATAAAGGAAAAAATGTTTGGAAGTATGTCCGTGAATACAATACATCTCCCTATATAACAATGTGATCAAATAACAGTGCATCCAAAATGTGTCTATGAAAATATTAAATCTATCACCAGTTCACCATTTTTCTCTATGGGTGTGGAAAGTGTTTTGTAGCATGGGAACATCGCAAATATGTGGCCCCACGGAAAAAAGCTCAGTTCCAGGAGTTCCGGGAGGCCACCTATTTGTGTGACGTCGGTGTCAAGGGGTTAAGTTGCAGATTGGGCTATAAGATTGATGTGTTTTAGATTATTGTGCATTCATGTTTTTTTTGTTTTTTTTTTCACAGGGCTCAAAGTAAAAGCAAAGTGCAGAAAAAGGAGTCCTTACGGGAATGTAATCCTGATGAAAAGTTTCTTACTGATGACTTAGTTCTTTGTAATGGATTACATGATCATACCAAAGTTTCAGGCATTAACATGTTGCAACCTGGTTTTTTAAATGCACAACATACCGGTATATCACATCCCATGTCTGACAAGTCACCCAGCAAAAATGTGACCTGCTTTCCACATGAAAAGGAATCTATGGAAAAACTATTTTTGGACTTGGAATTGGTTAAGCTCACAAAAGAAGATGAGGATAGTGCCAGTGACCTTTCCGATTCAGAACGACTTCCCATCCCACCATCCCCTCTTTCACCACCAGAACTCAATCTGCGTGCTGAAGAGATCAGTCCAGGTTATTTTAGTCATTATTTACAACCCAAGGGCAAAGATTATGACTATCCAGATTTTCTTCCTCCTCCTTACAACTCGTGGAACCTTAGTGAGGTCTCTGAATTTGTAAACAAGGAAGGAAAAAACACACTGCAAGCAACACCTTCAGGGTTTCTAGACCGATATGTTGACCGTCTTCTTCAGCTTGAATGGTTACAGTTGCAAACTGTGCAAGCCGAGAAAGCAAAAACCACTAAATCAAGGCCTCAAACTACGCCTGTTTTTTGTCGTAATGGGAAATATTTAGGAAAGAGTAAGTCTTGGCACAGCCAGTCACCCAGCAAACAGAATTCCAATCAGGATAGTGTTTTTAAAATGACTTGTGCACAAGAGAAAAGTTCCCACAGAAAATATGCCCATCGTGATAACAGTGATATAACATGTCCTCGTAAAAGCCCCTCAAAAGTTAGTGGATCAGTGGATGTACCTGCATCTATGTCCAAACAGACTCAGGATGTGAAAGTTGGCACAAAGAAAAAATCTACACTGAATTACCAGCAGACTAAGGACTCAGCATGTGGAGGTAGTTCAAAGATGTACAGTGTCGGCAACATTAGACCTCAGAAGCAAAGCTCTCTCTCTAACTATTTGCTAAGTACTCCAAAGCAGGCAAAGTCATGTAAATTAAAAAAAACAAGTTGTCAACCAGCAACTCTGTTGGATACAGATTGCAGCATAGCAAAAAGGAATGGAAAACCCAGTCACTCACCTTCCTATAAAATGAAGTGAAAACTGACACATAAATATACTTGTGTCCGATGTAAGTGTAGTGCCTACTGATGGCACAGGTCTGATAAATGTTATTTTCAGATTGATAAGGAACAAATATTTTTCTGCTGGGTTTGCTTTACGAACCGACGCAGTAGTTTACATGTCAGCTACTCTAAGTACTTTTCTGCTCTGCAATGGTGTGAACTATGCCCATAGATTGCCTGAATTTTGGACTGTTTATGCAGTTGGAGTGCAGTTCAAAATGCAGCCAACTGCATTCAACTGCGTTTGGTGTAAGGGCCTTAATTTGAATATGACTTGAATAAAACATTCCAAAAAGTGCAAGCTCAGTAAATGTTTTAGTATTATAAAAAATCCCTTTAGAACTCCTATTGATTTTAAGCAACGCTATACCTTGGACCCTGGTTTCTAACCCGAGTAAAAATTAAGCCCCACCCTCTTAGTGTAAAGCCCCACTTGACTTTTAAATGCCATAACCAAAAGCCCTCATTTTCCATTCATAGAAACTGTACAATAGCTTTCATGAATGAAAAGCGCTGTATGGTAGAACCCAGGCAGATGAATGAAAGGTCTTCCTCTATGAAGCCAGTTCTATGGTAAGAGGGGGGGTGAAAGGACAGGCCTAGTTGCCAGTCTAAATGAGTGCATATGGAAAGTACCATGGCTTGAATTAACCCCCACAGCATTAGATTACCACTGCAGGAGGTAGGGGAGAACAAGGGGCTCATCAGAGACCCTTGTGGTGATTTAAAAAAATGCTTTGGCTAAACTTTAGGCTTTAAAGTTGACACAAACTGGCATTGGCTGTAAATTAAAGTTTGTGTTGAAAGGTATAATTCCACCTCAAACCACAGTGAATATGCATGGGAAGCAAAGTGCTTGGTTCATAGGTCATTTTATTACTGTGTCATATCAGAATAAAATGGAAGCGTGAGCCCTGCAACAGTTTAAAGGTCAACACCTATATATTTAGGTCGCTATGGTTGGTTTTTAAACATACCATCAGCAAGAAATAAACTGTTAATTAACAGCCTCAAAAATATCTTCAAGCAATTATAGTGGCCACCATAAAGCTCTTTATAGACTTTGTTCTGTTGGTACCACCATACTGTATGTCTGTTTTTATGAAAAAACAAAAAGGGAAGTGTTCCACTAGCACAATAAATATTTAATTTAACTGCAAAACATAAACACAACAACATATATGCACTTACATTTCCCTGACAGGTATGAACCTGTAAAATTTCACACAGTACATAGTGTTGTATCCCTGGTCAGGATTCTGGTGTACTGAGTGAAATTTTACAGGCGCATACCTATCACCTATTGGGCAAATGTGAGTGCATATATGTTGTTGGGTTTATGTTTTTCAGTAAAATAAAGTTTTTATATTGCACTAGTTGTGGCCTACCCTTTTTGTTTTTCATGTTTCAAAGCCAATGTATTCCCTTGTGCATGTTTCCCATGAGAACTGCAGTTCAGCCTCTGTAGACTGCGAACTTTTTAGTGCCAACGTTTTGTGAAGCTGACGATAAGGATACTCTAGCGCAGTATAAGTGGAAACATTTTTTGTTTGGCATGTGTGTTTTTATGAAAAGTGGAACACTTTCAGAACAGATCAGTGCCCATGAAGTTCACAACCACAGTTTTGATACCGAGGAAGGAAAAACAAAACCCCTGGCTAGCTGTTACAAGTTTTGTTTGGCCTAAATGCCTCCTCTCTCTATTCCAGGTGTCAGTGACTCTTGTGGTCATGTCAGACAAGCAGTCCTTATGCTGGTGATAACTTGCCACCAACAAGATCGCAAACAGACAATTTACTTTTCCCTGTGGAGTAGCTATCCAGACCAGCGAGATGTCACTAGTTGTCTTTGCTCCCTTGCTACCAAGTATGTAATTAAACAAGGATTGCACATAGCACAATTTTAAAGAATTAAATAGCAATGATATGATTTATAGATAACATTATATACTACCTGCTTTTAACTATTTAAAGGATAAGTTTACCTTTAGAACATGTTACATGTTCCACCAGTTTTTAGGGTGGAACATGTAACATGTTCCCATAGCCGCAGCCGCCCTACCTCCCTCTGACAGGAACGTCTCCCCATACTATCTGTCAGATTTGAAAACAGTGTTCTGTGAGTGAGTGCCTACAAGTCCCAACTGCCTTAGCGGCTGTGGGCTTGTAGTTTTCAATGAACTACCACGGCGCTGTGGAGTGCCATGGTAGTTCATTGAAGCTTCCTGTCAGTATATCTGCTTGCTCATATCCCGTACTGCAAGCAGATATTCTGACAGGTCTGCAGGACACCTGCATGGCTTCAATGATCTACTGATGGCTGGTACTTTACAAGCTCCTTTGGACAAAAATAATATATGCATTTGCACCTGCAAAAAAATGTGCATTTTATTTTTTTTGTCCAAAAGATGAACTTCTCCTTTTAAGGCTGTATTCCTGGTGTGGATTTTATATCTTATTTACAGTACATTGGTCCATCTTGGACCAAAGTATGTATGCATATGCTATACCTGTGGAATCCCAGTGTAACCTGGAAATCCATATAGTAGCCTTCTGGGTTCCATGGCAAGAAGATGCCATGTTACATAGTGAACACAGGGTCGCTTGCTCGGCACAGGTGCCATTCACACAATCCTTTGCAGTTTCCTTAGTGAATGCAAGATGTACTCTAAATGTACGAAGTGTAAAAGCAGGGTGGTGGTGATATTATCTCCACTTAATCCATTCAGAACACTTCCTGCATTTATGAAGAAAAATGCAAGTTGTGTGAATGGCATCTGTGTCAAGCGAGTGAACCCCCCCCCCCTTTGTGGGCACTATGCCGCAAGTCAGCTGATCAGCACAGGAACCAGAAGACAGCGGTGATCACTGCAGTGATCTTTAAGCTTCAACGGGGATTCAATAGGTATGGCTTATGCATCGATCCAAGCTGGACCGATGTAACTATGCTATAAAACCCTTACCTGGGTTTCAGCTTGAAAAGATAACTGTATGATTACATTTAAATCTGAACAAGTAGAAGCCAGATGTGGGCTGTCTAAAAGGAGATACAGTCAGGTCCATAAATATTGGGACATGGACACAATTCTAACATTTTTGGCTCTATACACCACCACAATGGATTTGAAATGAAACGAACAAGATGTGCTTTAACTGCAGACTGTCCGCTTTAATTTGAGGGTATTTACATCCAAATCAGGTGAACGGTGTAGGAATTACAACAGTTTGCATATGTGCTTCCCACTTTTTAAGGGACCAAAAGTAATGGGACAATTGGCTTCTCAGCTGTTCCATGGCCAGGTGTGTGTTATTCCCTCATTATCCCAATTACAATGAGCAGATAAAAGGTCCAGAGTTCATTTCAAGTGTGCTATTTGCATTTGGAATCTGTTGCTGTCAACTCTCAAGATGAGATCCAAAGAGCTGTCACTATCAGTGAAGCAAGCCATCATTAGGCTGAAAAAACAAAACAAACCCATCAGAGAGATAGCAAAAACATTAGGTGTGGCCAAAACAACTGTTTGGAACATTCTTAAAAAGAAGGAACACACCAGTAAGCTCAGCAACACCAAAAGACCCGGAAGACCACGGAAAACAACTGTGGTGGATGACCGAAGAATTCTTTCCCTGGTGAAGAAAACACCCTTCACAATAGTTGGCCAGATCAAGAACACTCTCCAGGAGGTAGATGTATGTGTGTCAAAGTCAACAATCAAGAGAAGACTTCACCAGAGTGAATACAGAGGGTTCACCACAAGATGTAAACCAATGGTGAGCCTCAAAAACAGGAAGGCCAGATTAGAGTTTGCCAAACAACATCTAAAAAAGCCTTCACAGTTCTAGAACAACATCCTATGGACAGATGAGACCAAGATCAACTTGTACCAGAGTGATGGGAAGAGAAGAGTATGGAGAAGGAAAGGAACTGCTCATGATCCTAAACATACCACCTCATCAGTGAAGCATGGTGGTGGTGGTGGTAGTGTCATGGCGTGGGCATGTATGGCTGCCAATGGAACTGGTTCTGTTGTATTTATTGATGATGTGACTGCTGACAAAAGCAGCAGGATGAATTCTGAATTGTTTCGGGCAATATTATCTGCTCATATTCAGCCAAATGCTTCAGAACTCATTGGACGCCGCTTCACAGTGCAGATGGACAATGACCCAATGCATACTGCAAAAGCAACCAAAGAGTTTTTTAAGGGAAAGAAGTGGAATGTTATGCAATGGCCAAGTCAATCATCTGACCTGAATCCGATTGAGCATGCATTTCACTTGCTGAAGACAAAACTGAAGGGAAAATGCCCCAAGAACAAGCAGTAACTGAAGACAGTTGCAGTAGAGGCCTGGCAGAGCATCACCAGGGATGAAACCCAGCGTCTGGTGATGTCTATGTGTTCCAGACTTCAGGCTGTAATTGACTGCAAAGGATTTGCAACCAAGTATTAAAAAGTGAAAGTTTGATTTATGATTATTATTCTGTCCCATTATTTTTGGTCCCTTAGCAAGTGGGAGGCACATATGCAAACCGTTGTAATTCCTACACCGTTCACCTGATTTGGATGTAAATACCCTCAAATAAAGCTGACAGTCTGCAGTTAAAGCACATCTTGTTCGTTTCATTTCAAATCCATTGTGGTGGTGTATAGAGCCAAAAATGTTAGAATTGTGTTGATGTCCCAATATTTATGGACCTGACTGTACATTCCCTTTTTACACTGGTAGCATTACCATTGAACTGCGTAGCCCGCATGATGTTTTTGGAGCTTTGATCACTCTGTTTAAGAAATTCTCAACTTTTGTGTCTTCTGTGCCTGCAAGCTGAAGATCCATATAGGTTAGGCTGTGGGCTGAGCTGGCTCAGGCTGGTCATCATTTTCTGTAATCCAGCTTGAGGCACTCCGCAACCATTTACCAGCAGCTTGCTGACATGGCGGAGTGAAAAGCTTTGTGTTTATTTTTTTTTTACAATCATGTAGTTATTCTAAACAGTAAAGCTAACTTTATAGAAATTTTGGGTCTTCCGTTGCTGATCACCTAAAAATGCAAACTCCTGGTTGTCACGCTGATTCTTTAACATCATTGTCACTAAATTAGAATAGGCATGCAGATAAAGGGCTTTACCTGTATGCTTGTTCTGGGTCTGTTAGGCAGGGTATACACATACAGTTTTCTTTTTTCATTCAACCACGAGTTGAACAAAAAAGCCTTACAGATCCCTGCATCAACAGGGCGGACCCCACCCTCTGCCAGAATACACTGATCAGCACTCACAGCCATTTGTTGCAAGCGCTGATCCAGTGCTGGTTTTACAGCATGACCATTCAACAGACAGTCAGACTGACTTCTGTTGAGCAGAGAAGAGTACACGCATACCAAAAGTCTTTTGGTATGTGTGGCTTTAGTCAGCAATTATTGAAATTAGAAATAACCAGGTTACTAGAATTTTCTGAAAGAAGTCGGCACCAGCAGTCCATTTTTATTTTTTTTTTATTTATTTTTTTTATGATGAATGTCCTTTCAAAGTATACTTGTCCCTTTTTATATCTTTTTCCAAGCGACTGAAAAGTCCAAAAGTAGGTTCTTAGGGCTGACTACATATTCCTTGGTATATGTAGACTAGAACACCCTGATAGACCCAGAACCTTGGCGTTACTATTTGGGAAACACTTCACAGAGTGAAACTTCGTTGGGCCACATCGCTTACATTTTTGCTTCTCTATTGCTTTGAGAGGAACCAGAGTTATGGCAGAGCTCAGACTTCTAAACTAGAGTCTACCACTGAATACCGAGGCTAAGCCACAGAAGCTCCTGAGATGCTCTGGAAGATAAAATGATGTATATGCAACCACCATTTGTTGTTTTTAAGGTTTTCTTTTACTTGGACAACTTTATCCATATTACAGGTTTTCTTAAAGAATCCAGCATATTTTGAGATTTTAGAGGGCTATTTTATAAATGAATGGAATAGAGATTTCTCAAAGTTCTGTCATATTTTTTCATATTTCTGTCTTTCTAATAAATATATTTTTATAAAATTTGCAGAAAAGCTTGTGAAAGGCCTGAAAGAGAAGCAGATGGAAAACGCACCTTTTAAGCACAACATATTTTGGCAACCTGCAGCTTGGCATAAAGCTTTAGTTTTTCATAGGGCAATCTGTTCAGGTGTGTAAATCTAGATATTTATTAATATTTGTACTGCAGATAGTTCTCATGCTTAATATATGCCCACAGACTTGTCCATGTGGTCATGGTAACTAATTTGTTCCTTTTACCAGGGGTGTGGAAATTTTTGAAAAACCTACTTTTCCAGGGACTAAATCGGTGTCCCAACCTACTTGTCCCTCATGAAAATCTACTTGTCCTGATAAAAAAAACATACATTTTAACCAAAACTGTCTTTTAATCTACTTTAAGCAATGTCTGGGGCTTTTAAAAACGAGAGGGGCTTTATGGCGACTTAAACGTTCAATATGTTTAACATTGCGCTGTTTATCTCCTCCTCCCCCCCTTCCTCTCTCCAGCACTGCAGCCGGGGAAGAGCAGGGAGGAGAGAGACCTTCCAGTCTAATGACTACCGATTGGCTGCTCCTCAGGAAAGGGGAGTGTCGGGGCTTATCCTGTATCCATTTCACTGCCAGAGCTGTTGTTGCATTTTTTGCACACATTTAAAAAATAATTTAAGGCCTAAAGATGACACAAAACCCCCAAAAATATATATATTATATATTTTCTGAAATCAGAGATCCTAGAGAATAAAATAGCGGTAGTTTTAAATTTTTTATGTCACATGATATTATCACAAAGGTCTAGGAAATGCAAAATTTCAGTAAAAAATACACTTAAGTTAATTTTAGGGCACAAAAAGCATTACATTTATCCAATTTTTTGTAAAATATAAAAGAGGTTGCATCGAGTAAATAGATATCCAGCATGTGAAACCTTAAATTTGCATGCACTCATGAAACTGCAACAAACTTTAGTATCCTATATGTTCTATAGGTGGCACTTTTAAAGCTCCTTATAGGTCATCAGTTTAGCGTTATGGAGGAGGTCTTGTGTTAGAATTATTGTTCTTCTTCTGGCGTGCACGACGATATATAACATGGGTATCGCAATTGACGTTTTCTTGTGTAGGCTACCCAGCGCGTTCTTTTACATTTGTGCGTGCATACATATGTGAGAGTGGGGGCCTTGAAAAAATTTTGGGGGGGGACGGTTATATGCTTGGGTGTAACTTCCATTTAAAAAAAAAAGAAAAAAAAATGTATTTAACTTTTTTTTATCACATAGGGGACAAAACATCTTTTCTGGCCTCAATGACCAGAAATCTGTCAAACAGGGACCTGGAAGTGACATCACATCATTTCCGGGTCAGGACAAGAAGGGGAGGGGAGCGGATGTGTCCGCTCTGCTCCCTCCCCTATACCAGATCCCGCCGGCACCCACTGAACCAGTCCTGGATCCGCAGATGGGCAAGCGGAGCCCGGGACATATAGCAGGCAGGGGGGAGAGGCTGGCACTGTGGGCTGTGTGGAAGCAATGAGGCTGCAGCGCTGCCTCCCGAATGCTTTCACCTGACAGGTTAGCCCTGCTGCTTGCCCGCAGCAGAGCTAAAGGCAAAAAGACACTACCTGCCCAGCGCCCGGAAATGCATGTCCCAGGCATCAGGCGATATGAATTGCACATCCCTGTTTACACTGTCACATTTTTTTTATTGATTTATTGTAACTACCTCCAAACATACCTATAAATAACAGGGTACTGTTCAATTTGGCCTAGCCGTGCTCATAGGGTACCTTCTGACCTCTGCTGACTGCATCAAGCCAATGGACCTCTATAGAAAAATGAAATTGGCTGAGATGAACTTGTGTAATATTTAAGGCCAACTGAAGGTTAAACTCCAATTTTATTTCATTTATTAGTGCACAGACTGCTTTGTAATTTATTATTCTTAAAAATTGCCTTTTGGCCATACATTATTTTGACTACCGAAAAAAAATTATATTTCTCTTTCTTCCAACTATGGCAACAGGCTTCAATTTGTCAGTTTGCTCGTATTGCTCAGTTTCTGTTTCTGCAATAAGCCCTTTGTTGTTCCTCTATGTCGGCACAGAGCCTCAGGTCAAATCACAGACATCCCTGGCAATGTCCTTTTATCATACTGCACGGGCAGTTACATGTATTTTAAATGTCTGCCAAGGATGTATTCTTTCTTATTATAGCAAAGGGGCTGACTACTGACCAACTTAAAGTGGTACATTTTTTGAATGTAGGTAAAAAACATCCCAATATCTTTTATGGCCCCATTCCCAAACACTTATCGGTTTGTCAATGCTGCTGACTCCATGATAGTTTGCACCACCTCCCTGAACTTCCCAATGTAGAGAACAGTACTGCTTCCTTAGCAGCTGGCTAGCTAAGGAAATACAAGCAAAATAGGCAGGGGTGTCAGCAGCTTGGGGACTAGCCACAGGTGATGAAAAAAGGTTAAAGGAAAAAAAAACATCATATATTTAAGTGCGGACCTCCTCTATAAATAAATAAAGGTTTAATATCACTTTAAGACTCACTTCAACAGTTGTGCTCGAGGTGTTTATAAAGTTTGTTAAAATCATTGCACTCTGTATAATTGACCAAGGGGTATATTTAGAAAGCAATAAATGTGCCATTTACCAAACATTTCTTGCAAGTAGATGAATCACTAATTTGCACCAAGAAGATTCACTTGCAGTGAATGTTTGGTGAATATCACATTCCTTGCGTTATAAATCTACCCTAAAGTGTTTTAAATGTGAACCTATATTTCAGTGAAAAAAAGGATTTTTTTTTAAATTTGTTTTCATTAGGCTGCATGTAAAGCCTTTGACTGATATGAAAGCCTGCAATATATTTATATTTTTATTCATTTGTTTAAAACAAATCAGGCAAGTAAATATTTAAGATATTTTATCGTTTTGAAAAAGACATTAACTGGACAAAGTACGTTTTTGTTTTCATGTGACGTATATTTTGCAAATAATGTTGTATGAAAAGTTTGATGGTGTTGTATAAAATAAATGTTTTATTTCCTGTTAAGGCTTGCAGTGTTACTAATCTATATACATTTATTGGGCTTCATGTACACAAGCCTACTCTGACCGTCGGCTGCTGCGGTTGCCACGTTTTGCTGCGTTTTTACTGCATTTCGCGTTTCCCCGTGGTCAAAACGTTCCTATCCTGAACACGATTCTTTTATGTTCAGGAGAGGGAGGTTTAACCTCACCCGAACGTGGCAGCTCTTAAACTCTGCTAAAAGCCTATGTGTACATAGTTTTTTTTTTTTTTCTTTGCCATTGTCCAATCCTTCTGTAGGCAATGGAGCCTGGTTTAATTTAACACCAGTTACATTTTATCTTTTTGTTGGAGCATTTTGTTGCTTTCACACTTATCTAGAATGCATTTAACATCCCGAATTTAGCAGCAGGTAAATATTGTTGTATATAGTACATGATGTAGCTAAAGATGCATTTTTTAAGTAAACTAGTGATACTAAAACTACGATACCTTCAAATGTAGCAGTATTGCCAGAGGTTTTGTCAGATTGCAATCTTATCTGTGGCCACAAGGTGTCATAAAAACCTTGTCACATTAAAAAAAAACTAACACACTTGCAAACCCAATATATACTTCTGGATTTGGATTGTCAATAACTGAAAATACATTTTGGCAGGAAGCTTTTAAAGTGGAACTGCACTGCATCTGAGCACCACAAACAAAAAATGTTATTTAATTCATTGTTAATATTCAAAGTAAACTCGCCCTTCAATCCAAGACTCCATAGTTTATTTTACTGAGAATTCATTTTAAAAAACACCCCTTGCCATTTCTGGCAGTGGCCATCTTGAGTAAGGGCAGGCGATTCATGTAGTATTTACTTCTTGGAATCCATCTATCCTAAGCTAAGGCATTGGCTTAGCTGAAAACCCTCCCTCCCCTCCTTGAGTCTCCTTGGATTATTATTATTATACAGTATTTATAAAGCGCCAATGGTTCGCTCAGCGCTGTACATTACAAAGGGGGACAGAACATGTGACAGAACAATAACAATACAATACAATGCAAAACATGAGGGGATCGAGGGCCCTGCTCTTTCGAGCTTACAATCTAGGAGATGTGTGAAATCATTTGCCAAGGCATGGAAACCAGGAAGTAACTGAAGAAATGTAAAAATAAATAGATATGATATACTTTCCTATTTACTAATGCTAGCAGCATAAGGATTAAATAATAGTCAAAATGACTGAGAGCGAAGTTCAACTTTAAATTATTGTGAGGGAAAGGGGGTGGTTACCTGTTCTCATGTATAGTTGAAATGTTCATAAAATATACAGCCCTTGCTGTTTCATTTCTAATAAAATGTTAAAGAGCAAGTTTAATTTATTTACATAAAGTTTTAGAAATCTTTCATTAAGGTTTTCATGTTATATAGTTTGAATACCATGTCATAGATGTATTACTTTTCATTGTAAAAGAACATATTCCACACTTAGTCAGTTTTTTCAGAAAAAAAAACGGCTTTGAAAAAAAATTGGAAAAAAATGTTTTTTTTGCCCAATGTTTCCCTATTTTCAAGGCCTTTTCCATCTCTATACCTGATGGAATTGTTTCTCTCCAGGAGTAAATGAAATTAGTGAAGAAACAGGAGGCTGACATTCAGTTTTGTACTCTTAAGAAGATGAAAAGTGTTCCAAATGAGGATATCCGTTCTAACTCTCCCCAAAAAACACCCTGAGTCCTACCAACCTAAATTTTTGGTTGCTCAACCAGTTGATTTACAGACAGGGAGGAATTCTCGAAAGTGCTTCAGGTGTGGTCACTCTGTCCACTCTGCAAAACAGTGTCATGAGGACTCTGGGGGAAAAATGCTAAGTGTGGCATTCCCCATACAGAAGCAAAGACACAGAAGGGGAATGGATGTAGGCTGTGCTAAAAGTGCTCAACATACATGTAGACTAAGTGATTCCAGAGGATAGCACCAAAAGATGTAGATGAGCAAGATCCAATAATACATCAGATCAGGGGATCATTTGGATAGTAAGAGTCCCTATGGCTCCCCCATTGTGTTTGTGAGAAACAAATTTCTAATCTATCCGCCTATGTGTAGATCACAGAACTCTGAATCAGTTGACAATACCTGATCAGTATACACTGCCAAGAATTGAAAATGCTCTGGTGGTTTTAAATGGAAATTGTTGATTCATTGTGTTTGGCAGTCTGGATACTGCCAAGTTCCCATGACACTTGAACATGTGGAGAAGAAGGCCTTTATATGTCCTTTTGGGCTTCTTTCAATTTACTTGCATGACACAAGGCATAAGAGGTACACCTGAAACATTCCCTAAGGCAGTGTTTCTCAACTCCAGTCCTCATGGACCCCCAACAGGTCATGTTTTCAGGATTTCCCTCAGATGAAACAGCTGTGGTAATTACTAAGGCAGTGAAACTGATCAAATCACCTGTGCAAAATAATGGCAATCCTGAAAACATGACCTGTTGGGGGTCCATGAGGACTGGAGTTGAGAAACACTGCCCTAAGGTCATTTAAAATGTTTTGGGAGACCTAGTGCCCAGGGAATGTCTTGTGCACCTTGATGATGTTGTTCTGTTTGAGGCTACACTAGAAAAGCAGAATTCAAGTATTAAATTGCTTAAAAGAAGAGGAGCTGAAATTGCCAGCAGACAATTGCAAGTTCTGCAGGTGATCAGTCACCTATGTGGGTCACATAATCTCTGCTGAAGGAGTGGCTACTGATCTAGCCAAAGTTGAAGCAGTGATGAACTGGTCGTAGCCTCAGATTGTTAGTTATTTCCTTGGATTTTGTGGATACTACCACAGATTTATAGAAGGCTATTCAAAAGTGTACAAAGCTCTTTATGACCTGTTGAAGACTAATGTGTGCAGTCATGGAAATCAAAGGCAATCTTCTAAAACTCCTTTTGGGGACCACTGGACTTCTGCATGTGAAGAGGCATTCACTCTATTGAAGAAGCACCAGTCTTAGCATATGCTGATGCCCGGCAACCGTATGTGCTCCATGTGGATGCCAGCTTTGAAGGAGTGTTGCACCAAGAGTATCCAGCTGATCTATGACCAATAGCCCTCATCAGCCAAATCTTAACTCCTAGTGAGCACAACTATCCAATCTGCAAGCTAGAATTCTTGGTAGATGATAGGAACAGCCGATAATCCTTTGATATATACCACATTCAAACTGGATGCCACAGGGCATCGCTGGCTGGCTGCCTTCTCCAGCTATCAATTCACCCTGAAGTACAAACTTGGCCCTAAAAATAGTTGAAGCTGATTCTCTATCTGGACATCCAGGATGGACTTCTGTTACCGAAAACCATGCATGGGAAGCTCTCCCTGGTCTCAGCATTGGGGCTATTTGTACTATGGCTGCAATAGTTGAAGATCAAGTAGTCTATTCTGAAATGTGGTTGATAGACTCCATAGGAGGTGGACCAGAAGCATTGACAGGCAGTTCTCCGACTATGCAGCATTGGGGTCATTTGAATACTGCTCCATATCTCCACGGTGGATGATCAGGAGTCAAAAGGCTGACGCCCAAATTTGACCTCCATATAGGGCAAGAAGTGTTGAGGAATGCTTTACCTACCCAGTGTGGTCAGTTCCTAAGAGATTGAGAGAAGTTTAAGAGACAAAGGAATGTTGTATCATGACCACCCTGGGAAACAACTGTTTCTCCCATATTGTTTCCAAAAAAATTATATTCAGAAGTCTGCATGATCACCATGGCCATTTGGGACCTGAGAGACCATTTCTATTGTCTAGTGAGTAGTCTATGTAGGCATGGCCTCAGATATTTACAGAAAATAGCTCTGCCAATTAGATTTTCTCTGCATTGATGATTCAAAAGGATTTGGAAAGAATGGATGTTGCTTTTGTCTCCTCCCGCCTACCATTTTAAAGCCATCCAATATGGTCCTGGGCTCCCATCAGTTTGTGGCTATCTTTCACTCTTTGGACATATGTATAAATCCAAAGAGCTGAACTAGTTAAGAAACGTACAGCAGAATTAAAGTCTGCAATACTTGCTTCTGCTTCAACAGTCCGAGGTCCTTCACTAGCATGGGCACTAGCATGGGCATCTTCTACCCAGCTTTTTCCAGTTGCCAGCCTGCAGCCATCTTGAATTGTGAGCGCAGAATTAAGTCACTCCCAGCACACAGGCGCTGGGAGTGTCTACTATGGGTGTCGAGTCATCTCGGCACACAGGAGCTTTGTATGTGCAGCTCAGTGTGCATTCTAGAGAAGAGTGTGAGCAGGCAGGATGGTTTATTCTATTACTAAAGAGATGTTGCATGCCTCTTTTACAATAAAAAGCCTGCCTGCTCACAGTTTTTAATTTTAGAATTTAGTTTCACTTTAACAACCTTAACAGCTTGTGATTCTCTAGCTCACATGTGTCAAACACAAGGCCCACAGGCCGAATCTGGCCCGCCAGGCCATTTCATGTGGCCCTTGCATCTTTCCTGCAGCTGTGGCACCCCCCTCATCTATGTCCCCACTTTGTCTCAGCAGTCCGCAGCAGAGGGGCAGACAGAACTCTGCCCCAGCACTCCCATCATCTCTGCCTCCCCTGGTCTCAGTATTCAGCAGATCCTGGCAACAAATTCCAGCCCTCCTCCAGACCCTACACTTTCTGATTCCCAGCTCCACCCCAGCTTCTTCCTTGAAGCAGCAAAGGTAAGGTGGGTGCACTGTGATGTAAGTGAGGGTGGGGGACTTTTGACTTCTGATGGTGTGGGGGCTCTTGACATCTGATGTAAGAGGGGGTAGGGTGCTCTGGACATCTGCTTATAATAATTATGAGAATAATATAGTTCTATACCAGTTACAAAAGAGGGTTGCACACCACTGGTATTATCCACAAGAAACTTTATTGGAGATTTCTCAGACAGAACACCATGGCAAAACCATGTTCTATCTGAAGAATCTCCCAATAAAGTTCCTTGTGAATAATACCGGTGGTGTGTGACCCTCCTTTTTCCTTTCAATACATTTTTATTGAAAAAGTTTTGTTTTTAAAAGATACAATGGCAGCCATAGTCATGTATATAGGTAGAACTATAAAATCAACAATGACAAAATGAATGGGGGTGTGTATAAATCTGTAAAACCGTAACAAAGGTCAAAATAGTTGGCATTGCAGAAGAACAGTAAACATGTCATGACAATTAGATAATAAGGATACCAGACAAGCTGCCATATGCCAATGCCACAAGAATAGGAGTTGGTGAGAGAAATATCTGAATGTAAAGTGAACTAAAATTCGAACTAGGAAACAGAGGAACAAAGCATACATTGTCCCTGTCGAAAGAGCTGAAAAGTGACCCTGTTATTCAGACTGGCATCATCTGCTACAGGAGTGTGAGTGGGCTTTGTGCTGGTCTGCACCTACCCTTCACCGCTTAAGTCGTAAGTTATTACTAAAAACCATAATAATCAAATGCCGAGGCAATTATTTAATATGATAGAGTAGATACATTTATATAGTCTTACAAATAACGTTTGAGGGCAATCCTAATGCTCACACGGCCCTTGATGAAATTGAGTTTGACACCCCTGTTCTAGCTTTTCATAGTAAGATTCCAACTATTTTTGTCCCACCTTGTTCTGCTTGTCACTTGAGGTTCTGCAGAAAAGCTCAGCCTTTGAATCCTCTACCTTTGTCCTATATGTACTAATTTGAGTGCTGAAGCTGGAAGAGCAAAGATCACATTCAAGAAATGAGTACCTATCCTGGACAGCAAATTTCCCTTATCTGCCACCAGTAAAATAGATAACTTGACCATCTTTAGTTTATCTTGAAAGAGACAAGAAGGAAAACAATTCTCCTTTCTGTGAAAACTTTATTTGACAAGTGTGATTTATTATTAGCAACTTTCTCACGAACACTTTTTTTTTTCTTTTCAATACATGAATAATGTATGGTTTTTATTATGGACACTCAATCCACTGGAGTTACTTGATGATTTTACAGTTTGCCTTGCATAGACCTTAAGTGTAGTCATTAACAGACCCTTACCTTATGGAATAAGCCCCTAGACTTGCCAAGATTGTTACACCCACGTTGAGAAATAATAAACTTGGACTACACCCATATAACCTTTTCAAGCTGTTATATTTCAGTGTCTCTTATCAGCTTTATTATTGTGCTTTCGGCTGGTTGTCGCTTTTATTAACAAATGAAAAATATTGTTTTTCTCTTGGATTTATTTATTGTGATATTACCGACAAGCATCAGCTGACAGCAGGTGGCAGATTATCGGTCTCCAATTGGTGTGGGCTTCAGACAAAGACATCAGGAAACTAATTGACCATTGCTTGAAGAGTGTTATTTGTGCAAGGAATCCCCAAAGGGTTGATGCCTGAGTTCTAACATTGCTGTTTTTATGTTTAAAGTGTATCTAGAGCCAAAATGTAGAGGAAATGAGTACTCCTGTCAAGTATTACTGCTTTCAGAGTCTCTATTAGAGAGATTCCTTCACTTTACGTCTGGTAGAAATGTGGTCCCAAAGCCTAGAACTGAGGGGAGATCTCTGTAACAGCAACACATACAGTCTTTGTTAAAGCAACGCTCCAATCGGTTTTCTGAAAATTAAAAGTCAGCAGCGATAAAAACTGTAGCTGCTGACTTTTAATAATTAGACACCTACCTCCACCAGGATCCAGCGATGTGCTCACTGAGGGGGCACCAGGGACCGCGTTTGGTATCTTAACTGTGGGCACCCGATTGTGACATCTTTCAGCTTCACAGCCGAGTGCCCAGTGCACATGCGCAAACCACGCTGCATACTGGGAATGATCCCGCAGTATTCTGGGACCTGTCATGTGTTCTAGAAGACTGGAGAAGGAGGGGATGAGGAGAACCTCCATTGCTGATTGCTTAGGCGGTAGGAGCAGAAGTGGGAGTGTTTTACCTGTCAAAATCAGGTACCCACTCCCCAAAAGTGCCAATTCCTTACCAGGAGCAGGGAGGCCTTAAAGTGAAATTTCCTCTTTTGAATGGAGCTCCGATTTAAATAAGGGTATGCTAAAACCTCGGTCAGCTTTTTTCTTTTTTTTTAATGTTAATACTTTATTTTGTACACATCTCAACGACAATGATAAACTTGTAAATACATCTCCCATTCATGGCTAAATTAGATGATGTACATTTTACAGAGAATATCAGCAAAGATATTCACATTTACTAAGGCACATAGTTATACTTGACCACATTTCCGTTATGCTTTGCCTCTGTACTTTGGACATATGGGGGTTTGTTTACTAAAGCTGAAGGGTGCAAAATCAGGCTCTCTTCTGCATAGAAACCAATCAGCTTCTAACCTCAGCTTGTTCAATTAAGCCTTGGCAATAAAACCTGGAAGCTGATTGGTTCCTTTGCAGAAGTGAGCCTGATTTTGCACCTTCCAGCTTTAGTAAATAAACTCAATGTTCTGCAAAATAACAAAAAGTGAGTTGCACTTGAGTTGGTCCAGTGGTTTGTGTTTTTTTCATGCATGTGTTCTATGCATGTTATATAGGAGTGTCTATAGTTATTTACAGTTGTGTCCAAAATTATTCAACCCCCACTGAAATTGAGTGTTTTGGCCAGTTTGACATTGCTTTTGATCATTCAGTCATCTTGCTTACATTTACATTAAAGAGGCACTTGTAGGTCAGACAAATATAACATAACAGTTATAATGAAATAACCACAAATGTCTTTTCTGTGCTCACAGCATTATCAGTTTTATTCAACCCCCAAGTGACATTCAATCTTAGTACTTAGTACAGCATCCTTTTACAGTTATAACAGCTTTTAAACGTGAAGCATAGCTTGACACAAGTGTCTTGCAGCGATCTACGGGTATCTTCGCCCATTCTTCATGGGCAAAGGCCTCCAGTTCAGTCACATTCTTAGGCTTGCGCACTGCAACTGCTTTCTTTAAGTCCCACCAGAGGTTCTCAATCGGATTTAAGTCTGGTGACTGCGATGGCCACTCCAAAATGTTCCAGCCTTTCCTCTGCAACCATGCTCTAGTGGACTTGGAGGTATGCTTGGGATCATTGTCCTGTTGAAAGGTCCAACGTCTCCCAAGCCTCAGGTGTGTGACGGACTGCATCACGTTTCCATCCAATATCTCCTGGTACTGAAGAGAATTCATGGTACCTTGCACACGCTGAAGCTTCCCTGTACCTGCAGAAGCAAAACAGCCCCAAAGCATGATTGACCCTCCACCATGCTTCACAGTAGGCAAGGTGTTCTTTTCATCATAGGCCTTGTTCTTCCTCCTCCAAACATAGCGTTGATCCATGGGCCCAAACAGTTCTAATTTTGTTTCATCAGTCCACAGAACACTATCCCACAACTTTTGTGGTTTGTCCACATGGCTTTTGGCATACTGCAGTCGACTCTTCTTATTCTTTGGAGACAGCAAGGGGGTACGCCTGGGAGTTCTGGCACGGAGGCCTTCATTACGCAGTGTGCGTCTTATTGTCTGGGCTGAAACTTCTGTACCCACATCTGACAAATCTTTTCTCAGTTCCTCAGCAGTCACACGGGGACTTCTCTCCACTCTACGCTTCAGGTAGCGCACAGCAGTCGAAGTCAGCATCTTCTTTCTGCCACGACCAGGTAGCGTTTCAACAGTGCCCTTTGCCTTGAATTTGCGAATGATGCTTCCTAAGGTGTCTCTTGGTATGTTTAACATCTTTGCAATCTTCTTATAGCCATTGCCCTTCCTGTGAAGAGAAATCACCTCTTCTCTTGTCTTCCTGGACCATTCTCTTGCCTTCACCATGTTTGTAACCACACCAGTAAATGTCTAGAAGGAGCTGAGTATCACAGTCATTTTAAAGCTGCCTAATTGGTGCTTATTATGCTTGATTGCTGCTCGGTGACATCCACAGGTGTTTTCAATACCTGATGGAAAGCACCTGTATGAACCTCTGTTCTTCAGAGTGGTAGTCTTTAAGGGGTTGAATAATTGTGGCAATGAAGAAACCACATAAGAACCATTTACTACTGTATTACATAAACAATTGATGTCATTTTAGTTGCATTTGGGTAGTTACAACGTCCTTGTAGGATTTGATTCTGAATACAATTCCAAATGTACACTATAGTCCCTAAACCCCTTTACAGCATTGGGGGTTGAATAATTTTGGACACAACTGTATATGGAGATCAGGCCACATTGATACATAAATCAAAGGGTCTGGAAAATTCTTCTTGCACCTGACCAGTATTTGCTAAAATCAACAGACGTAGCAATACAATAAACAGTAATATAGACACAAGTGGCTTTTAACCCCTTGCCCTCCACAGGATTTCCCCCCCTCCTGACCAGTCCATTTTTTGCAATACGTCGCTGCATTACTTTAACTGACAATTGTACGGTCATGCAACGCTGCAGTCAATTGAAATTTGTTCTTTTTCCCATAAATAGAGCTTTCTTTTGGTGGTATTTGATCGCCTCTGCATTTTTTATTTTTTGCACTATAAACAAAAAACCTAGACAATTTTGAAAAAAAAATATTTTTGAAATTTTGCTATAAAACATATCCAGTAAAATACATTTTAAAATCAGATTTTGTTATAAACGTAGGCCAAAATGTATTCTGCTATATGTCTTTGCTAAAAAAAAATCCCAATACATGTAAATTAATTGGTTTACATGAAAGTTATTGCATCTACAAATGGCGGTATATGTACTGGAATTTTTAATTTTTTTATACTAGTAATGATGTCGATCAGCGACTTATAGCGGGACTGTGGAATGCATTCTGACACTGGGCGGGGGGACTGACTAACTGCCACTGACATCCCATTGACACTATTACAGTGATCAGTGCTAATAAAAAGCACTGACACACTACTAATGACACTGGCCAGGAAGGGGTTAACATCTGGGGCCATCAAAGGGTTAACTGTGTGCTGTGTGTGTTTAACTAAGGAGACAAGCTGCTTTGTATTGCTCTGCTGTGTAGATTTTTTTTATTTTATTTTTAAGAAGCACAAAAATTATAAGGTCCATAAATTCTAACATTTTCCTAATTTTATGTTCATAAATATTCATGTTTATTGTAATTGATCCTATTTATCTTTATGTAAGCCATAACAATGAACTTCTCATTTGCTTCTTTTTGAACTGTCAAATATGCCATTAAAAGTGTAATTGTTACACAATTCAAACTGTTCAATAAGTGCAAAAATATTGGCTCCCATGGCCAGAAATCATGTGAGCTCATAACATTCTGAGCTTTTCTGTCTCTTTTGACTGTTATCTGTTATACTGGGGGAGATTTACTAAAACTGTAGAGTGCAAAATCTGGTGCAGCTCTGCATAGAAACCAATCAGCTTTATTCTTGAGGCGTACTCCTGGGAACCTTCTTACTTCTGGGTCTCCCTTGACGTTAGTTCCCTATACACCTCTATCCCTCACGATGTAGGACTAGAAGCTGTTCTACACTTCCTGTCTTTGGATGCTTCCCTCCACCCTAGCCAGATTAATTTCATCCTCACTGCTACAAAATTCTGCCTCCAGCACAACTATTTTTTGTTTAATGATAGTTTCTATTTACAAAAAACGGGCACAGCCATGGGCGCTAATTTTGCACCTAGCTATGCCAATCTCACCATGGGCCTCTGGGAAGATCGCTATGTCTGGAGTAATAACATCTTTGCTGCCCATTTGGTGTTCTATGGTCGTTATATAGATGACATTATCATCATCTGGGATGGCCCTGTCACTTCTCTTGCACCTTTTATTCAACACTGTAACAATAACCCATTCAACCTTTCTTTTACCCACGTTATGGACCCTACCTCACTAAGTTTTCTTGACCTGGAACTTAGCCACTCGGACTCTAATATTATAGCTAAAAATTACACCAAACCAACCGCTGGTAATTCCTTTCTTCATTATACTAGCTGTCATCATCCGAGATGGCTCAAAAATATACCCAAAGGGCAGTTTTGCAGACTTCGACGCAACTGTACCTTACTTAAGGACTACAAAGCCCAAAGCATTGAATTAAAACAAAAATTTACAGAAAAAGGATATCCCTCTGAGTTAGTGGAACAAGCATATCTCAGCTACTTATCAGACACGATCCCCCCACCTAAGCCCCAATCATCGAACAACAACAATATCCGTTTCATTACACAGTTCCATTCTAAACATCACAAAATGGAATCCATCCTGAAGAAACACTGGCCTATCTTACATCAAGATCCACACCTTAAAATGATTATGCCTCCTACCCCCACATTTGTATATAGAAGAGCAATTAACATTAAGAATAAAATTGCACCTAGTAAAATTCCCCCCCTGAAATCCCCTCCTATTCACAATAGACCGGTACTAATCCCACTTATTGGGATGTTCCGCTGCAACAAACCGCTCTGCCTCACGTGTGCCCATGTGAAGCATGGCCAACAAAATTTTACAATTAATGGAAAAGTCTATCCCCTCCAAGCCTTTTATAATTGCTCTTCCACATATGTAATTTATTGTTTGTCCTGCCCGTGCGGCCTTTTATATGTGGGACGTACCATTAGAACACTGCGAAAAAGATTTGGAGAGCACCGGAGGTCAGTTGATGATGGCATTACTAAATATAGTGTTCCCCGCCATTTTTCAGAGTTTCATTCTAAATCCTCTCTCCATCTACAAGTATGGGTCATTGAGGCTATACCAGACCATCTCCCCCCAGTTGAACGTTTCAAATTATTATGCCAACAGGAGACCTATTGGATTTTTACTTTAGATACCCTTGCACCTAGGGGCCTCAATGAAGAGATTGAGATACACACGATTATTTAATTTTTTTTTAAAAAAATTTATTTTAAAAAATTATTTTAATTTATTCTTCATATCTTTTTTATTATTTATTATTTTTTATCGTATATACTTCAATTCCCACCACTTCCCTTTTTTTTTTTTTTTTTTTCTACATGCGTTTTTTTTTTTTTTTTTTCCCTGATTGTCTCCCCCCCCCCCCCTTCATATTCCACCTTCTTACCTGCCCATCTTACCCTTTACAATCCACATCATAGTAATAACGTTTATAACTAAATATTTCCTGTGTAATCTTTTATCTTCCACATGCGTTTTTTTTTTTTTTTTTTTCCCCATTTCTTTCCTTTCCTTCTATTCTTCCTATCTTTCACATGTTCTACAGAAAGCAGCTGCTCACCGTTTATTTCTTATGTTTTCCACCACTGCTTGTTAAGCCTGTATGCATTATACATTTTTTTAATTTCACTACCCCGCCCTCAGTTGCCCCACCCCTTCCTCCTCTCCTTATTTATTGGCTTATTCCACTAGCCAATCAGGTCTGATGAAAAGGCAGGTTGCCTAGAAACGCGTCACCGCCCCCTTGGAGGATTCCCAGCAACGTTCTGATGTCATTTCCTGCCCGGTGGCCATCTTGGATGTGCCTCAAGCTGGCTACTGTACCCACGCTGATGTGAGAGATCAGCAGTGCCTGCCCTGGATCCCGGTTCTTATCTGCGCCGCGACTCCCGGTTACTGCGCCTGCCATCCTCGCTTCCTCCTGTGGGACCCGCCTAGAGCGCCAGCCACGCAACACCTTGACATTACAGCCATCCATTTGTGAGGTGCAGCACAGATGACATCCTCCTCCTTATATATTGATGCCTGATATCTACCCACGTCTTGTGAGTTTTTATAATCTTGTGTGCAATAAACTTTTATATTCATACTGCACTTAGTCTGGCGCACTTCTCTTTCTTCTCCAAGTTTCCAAGATGAAGTTAGAAGCTGATTGGCTACCATGTACAGCTGCTCCAGATTCTGAGTGCTCCAGTCTTAATAAATCTCCCTCTCTGTTCTGTATGTTATGGAGAGGAGGTGTTCTGTATACCTAACATACTTTTCTAGGGTGACAACATTGCTACTGCATACAATACAGATACAGTCTAGTGAGTGAGTGGTATCACCCTGTGACAGTAAGTGTGTTACTAGCAGAATTAGACCCCATTCACACCTAGCGATTTTAAATGTGCATTTTTTTGCCCAAAACACGTAGGGCAACCCATTGTTTTCAATTGGCTGCCCAACACAAAACAAATATGTCAAAGTAGCTCAAGTAGAATTTTGTTGTATTCTGGTTTGCACATTTCTTACAGCTTATTTTGCTGCATTTGTTGAGCATTTTTCTCCATGGTAAAATGTACGTATTCTTTTGGGGTGCTATTAACAATTAAAGTATAACTAAGGGCAAGACTTTTTTTTATTTAGTTTTGGATAAAATGGAGAGAGATTATAGCACCTGCCAGGTTTTTATAGCTATCTATGCCCCATTTGGGATAATTGCCCTCTCTATTTGTCTGTTCACAGTTATCATTGAAAGGGAAAGTAAAAGAAAATCCCATATTTTGGGTTGTCCGCAGAACAGTAATACAGAGCAAATCTTCCAATGAGGACGCTACTTCAGGTGACACTGGTGACAACTAGGAATGCCCTCACTTCCTTTCACTTCCTGTTTTAGCTATGGGAAAAAAGGTGAAGGTAAATCTTCTCAATGAGACATACATGGCAGAAAAAAAAAACATGGTGGTGTGATAAACCTCCCATACCCTGCCCAATATGAGAAAAAAGGTTTTGCCTTTAATTTTACTTTTATGGCTCCACAAATGCGACATGCAATTTTTTTGTGTGTTCCTGGAATGCGCAAGTGTGAACAAAACCTTACATTGCATGCTTTAAACTTCAAACTGTAGGTCAAATACAAGACCCTAATAATGAAGAGTCAACATAATCTCTATGGTTACCAGAATTATTCAGTTGAAAGGTCAAATAACCTCATAAACTGTCAGCCAGAGACCAGCTATTTACTTGCTGCCTGAAAACTTTCTTTGGCCTTAACAATGGCTTTTTTCCTCTTCATCCAGCGTGATATAAATTCTGGATGCCTCTATCCTCACATGTATCCCTTTTTTAATACATATTTATAGTTCTACTTATAGCTGTTATCTCTTTATACTGTTTAGTGGCTTATCTGATAATGGACTTTCTCTCAATATTTAGTAAGGACGCTAGCAACAAGGAATGCTGTTGTTAATAATAGGAAAGAAAAATGTATACAGTATAGGCCTACATATTAATATAGATAAAACAATAGCTCTAAATATTATTCTAGCTCCTGGATTAGGTACAGGCTTACAGTCCCATTTTCCCTACCACTGGGCATCTTCCTCCATTGAATATCTGGGTATTAGATTAACCTCCACTTACTCCTCCTTATTCGTAGCCAACTATCATCTATTACTCCAATTTTTGTCCACCCTTACGCAGACCAGGCAATTTCCACATGTATCCTGAATCCTGGTCCTATTAATTTGGTGAAAATGACGGTCTTGCCCAAGATCTTCTGTTACTTTCGGACCCTGACTGTACAGGTTCTTCCATATTATCTACATTTGGTGCAGAACAGGAATTACATTTTATATGGGCTAATAAGTGCCCTAGAGTCCCCAGAGCTATCCTTTTTACACACAGTTTACAAGGCAGGTTGGGGGGGTCCCGAATATTTCCAAATTTTTTTTAGCTGCTCAGATCTCTGTTTATCTCTGCTTCATGCTTCTTCAGACATCCCTTTGTGGGTACTTCTGGAACTTCCTAATTGCACACCTTTCTCTCTGCTGGCACTTCTTTGTCTTCCTTATAAACTTTGCCCTGTGACCCTAAGTCATCTCATGCAACATAGCATGAAAATGTGGGATTCTGTTAGATATTTGGGCAACCTCATGTCTTCCTTTTTATACCTTATTTACCTATTCTCCACAATCCCTTATTTCCTCCGGGTCTGGCTCAGCCCCAGGTGTTTTCCTGATAGACCTCTCATAGTTTTATGCAAATGTGACACTTTTTGTCCACCTGGTCCTTTCCGACATGGGCCACCCTTTGCACGAGGCCCCTTAGTCTGATTTTTTTTGCTATCTTTTGAACATATTTGCCAGCATTCCCTGGGGTCGCCAGGCCTCATTTCCAACTTTATGTGCCTTTTAATTGTCAAGCATCCCCTACTTCTCTCTCTTATGTGGTTCAGTGGGAGCGAGACTTGACATCTGAGATAGACCTGGCAGACTGGAGCAGGATCTGGTCTTCTGCTCATTTAACACCAACATGCTGGAGGTGGCATATAAAGTGCTTCTGCAGTGGTATTGCATCCCAGCCCGAATCACCCATTTCTAGTTCTAGCAATTGCTGCTTTTGGGATTGTGGCCAGCATGGGGTTGTTTTACATACTTAGTGGACATGCCTGCGATTGATAAGCTTTTGATATTGAGCCTTTGGCCAGTTGCACACTCTGTTCCATTTTACTAATTGAAAGTAAGCCAAATTTGCTTTGCTGCATAGGCCTTTATGCCCATCAACAAAAAATAGCAACCTATCTATTTTTGTCAGGCTTGAGAACAATTGCTCAGGCCTGGAAAAAACCCATGATGCATTTCCAGGGCATGACAGACCGCATGACTGCTTTGATGCTTAGAACAAATATCCAGTGTCCTCAAGGACTCCCAAGCAAAGTTTCTTAAAACCTGGGAACACTGGCTTGCGTTTGCTTTCCGTTCACTTCCCCCAGCTAGCACTGAGTGCCTGTGACCAGCTCCCCGGATGATCCTGATTCCCTTGCCCTCCCCACACTCCTTTCTTTCTCATTCTTCATTCTTGTTTTCTTCCTGCCCCCTCTTTTATCTACTGTACCATACTGTGCTATTGTTAGGAAGTTTGCTTGTCCAGGCTTGAGATTGCTATCCACATGGATCCTACCTGGACCTTTTTCTCATTTGTTTACATCTACTAGGTTTAGCCACTGTGGTTGCTTCCTATTCCTTTGGCACTGTATAAGGCTTTGTACTTAAATTTCAGTTCAGATCAGGTGGTTTTATTTTTCCTAACTGAACAAAGATTATTGAACCAGAAAAATGAATACAGTATAACACTTAGCAAAGTGTATGTGTCTGCTGTATTAAAAAACTGTGTTTAGATGTATTTTATTACACAGACCTAAATAGACCTAAGCACAATGCCTGCATATTTTACCATCCTCGTTTCTGTCACTTCCATTTAAAATAACATCTCACTTTGAATCTACAGAAAAACAAAGAAGCATCCTGGAGTTTACCTAACTGAGCTTTTAGATCCAGGTCTCCTTTGGCTACCCCTAAAGTGAAATTCCAATCTTATCCTAACTATACTTAAACCTGCTCCCACCCCCATTCTAAGCCTATTGTAACTACATTGTAAAAGAAATATGTCTATAGTTTCCTATGCTGAGGGGGTGGGATCAAGTTTAAGTACAACCCCTGACAAACAGTATGGAATCACCACTCTTGGAAAATGTTTAATTGTGTAGAAAAAAAAAACTAATCACAGACATGCCTCAAAACTATTTTCATTTAACATTACAAACTTCTGGCTTTAGGAGACACTTACAAAAAAAAAAAAAGACAGAACTGTAATCAATTGCAACTGTTTTTGCAGATCAAGCAGAGGAAAAAAAATGGAATCACTCAATTCTGAGAAAAATACTATGGAATCACCATGTACTTTGCAGTTCTAAAACAAACATCTGTATCAGATTACATCTGCTAATCAGTCTGCAGTTAAAAAAAGAGTGCTTACACACCTTGATGAGCTGTTGCACCAAGCTGATTGACATGAATTATGGCTCCAACACAAGAGATGTCAGTTGAAACAAAGGAGAGGATTATAAAACTTCTTCAAGAAGGTAACTCATCACAGAATGTTGCAAAAGATGTTGGTTGTTCCCAATCAGCTGTGTCTAAAATCTGGACCAAGTACAAATCAAATGGGAAAGTTGTAAAAGGGAAGCCTACTGGTAGACCAAGGAAGACATCAAAGCGTCAAGATAGAAAACATAAAGCAATATGCCTTGTAAACAGAGAATGCACAACAAAACAAATGAACAAATGGGCAGAAACTGGAGTCAATGTCTTTGACCAAACTGTAAGACATCTCCTAAAGGAAATGGGATTTACATACAGAAAAGCCAAATGAAAACCAACACCTAAACAGAAAAAAACACAGTGGGCTAAAAAAACGCAATTGTGGACTGTGGATGAAAATGATATTTAATGATGAATCACAAATCTGCATTGAGCAGGGTGATGATGCTGGAACTTTTGTCTGGTGTCGTTCCAATGAACTGTATAAAGACGACAGACTGAAGAAAACATGCAAATTTCCACAATCATTGATGATATGGGGTTGCATGTCAGGTAAAGGTACGGAGGATATTAAAGTCATTAAATCTTCAATAAATGCACAAGTTTGTATTGAGATTTTGGACACTTTTTCTTATTCCATCAGTTGAAAGGATGTTTGGTGATGATGGCATAATTTTTCAGGATAATAATGCATCTTGCCGTAGGGCAAAAGCCATAACAACTTTCCTTCAAGAAAGACAAATAATGTCAATGGCATGGCCTTCAAATAGTCCAGACCTCAATCCAATTGAAAATCTATGGTGGAAATGAAAGAAAATGGTCCATAACAAGGCTCCAACCCACCAAGCTGGTTTGGCAACTGCAATAAGAGAAAGTTGGAGCCAGACTGAAGAATACGGTTTGTCAATAGTTAGATCCATGTCTCAGAGAATTCAATCTGTTATAAAAGCCACAGGTGGTACAACAAAGTAGGTAATGCCTAGTAGGTAGTGGTGTACTGTGGTGTTTTTTTTTTCCTGATTCCATAATATTTTCCTCAGAATTGTGTGATTCCATATTTTTTTCCTCTGCTTGATCTGCAATAACAGTTCCAACTGACTACAGTTTTTTCTTTCTTTTTTTATTTTTGTGAGTGTTTCTTAAAGCCAGAAGATTGGAATGTTAGATGAAAATAGTTCTGAGGCATGTCTGCGTTCAGTTTTTTTTTTCTACACAATTAAACAATTAAATGAACATTTTCCAAGAGTGGTGATTCCATACTTTTTGCCAGGGGTTGTATAGTTAGGATTCGACTGGAATTCCGTTTCAAACAAGCAAAAAAAACCGTCAATGTTTTGGTTCGCTAATGTTTGTTCCTGTAGTGTCAGCTGCCATGTCCCATGAGAACCTCCTCCATAGAGAACAGATCTGTGCAGGCAGTCAGTGACAGCTTTGAGACTCATAAGAAGTTTGTGCAAGCATGAGGATCCTAGGGCTTCATAATTCTGTAAGGACAGACTTACTTGAAGAATGAAATTCAAGATGGATAAAATTTATATACTTTTAAATATTTTAAAAAATTAAGTTTATAAAAAGTGATGTTGATTCTTTAACATTCATTCTTTACAGATGTAAAGCTATAGCCAACAGTACTGAAAATGAAAGGAACAGAAGTTCAGTGTATTCACTGGATAGCTTCTTGATACTTGCGCCGCCAGTTGCCACAAGTGTGTGAGGCTCCAGGTAACAAATTACTCTGAGCTGTGCTTTTGATAGGTCAACCTTTTGTCTGCACTGATCAGCTTTCCCAAAGATAGCAGCACACACCTTTATGTGGAATTACACAAGATGATTCAAAGCTAGTCATGCAGTATTTTACTTGGCTTGAAGGGACACTTAAGGCTATGGTAAACATATACAGTCTTTCTTGCCTATAAACACTCCTCGGCAGACTTCCAGGCACAAGCAAACAGGAGGTGTGGTCTACAAATGATATTGTAACATTAGTCACTAAAACTGACTGACATGCACTAAACAATTGTATCCTTACAGGTTTCCACACCGAACCCAGAGAAATTCAAACAATATATTGTTTTGAATTACTAAGCGTGTCTTACGTGTGTAATAATATATTTTTTACTTGGTAAGAATTTTGAAAGCTTATATTATCTTCCTAAACAGTCTGAATAGAAATAGTCAACATTTAATAAACTTGATCTTTTTAAAGGTATGCTGTATTCAAATGGGGAAATCTTGCTTCATCTCATCCTATATGCTAATCTATTTTTCATAGAAATATATGAAGAAGTACAACTTAGTGTAGCTATGGACAGAATCAAAGATGCATATAGTATATGATATATAGTCTGTCTTTAGAGTTTTCTTGTTTTTCTGGGTCCCCCCATAACATAGATTTATAACCTGTGGAACTAATAGTTTTCTACTTTTTTTTTAACAGGGTGACAACACTGTTCATTCTGCAGTGTGATCAATCAGCAACGTTGTAACCCTGTTGATGGCATAGTCTTAGATGGACAAGCTTTTTTTTTTTTTTTTTAAACTTTAAGAAATTAACAAATCATTTTCTTTTATCAGTAAAAATTGTTTATTGAAGTATACACAGAGAAATACAAAATGCACCAAATCAAAACAGTAGTTTGCCGGTATCCGTTCCACACTGGGGACAGACAATTGGCAGTTGAGGGTAAGTAGTAGTCAATTTTTGAGGAGAGTAGAATACATGATGAATACATTTAAGCTGGATAAGCCATCCTCTAGCCGTTATCATTGACTGAGAAAAATTGCGAGGAACGTTTAACACAATTTTAGCCCAATATGATATGTCAGCGTGCCATTTGTGGTACAGGAAGAAAAAAAGAAAATCACAACCACACTCAAATGCATAACAATACAAATCCTCAATGAACACAAAATGTAAATATTGTTGCGCTATGTTAGTCATAGAATCAAATATTGTGTGAAGTGAAATGTAAGATCATTACATATAGTGTCTTAAAAAAATCACCAAACCTAAGAGCAACTCGTAAAAAGTCCATAAATGTGGGGGTCTAACAATCTGGTAAGAGACAGTGTGTTTTGCGTGTTGGGTGCACTTGTCACCTGGTTGGTTAGTTTGGAAGGTATCGTGGACATGATTTTATCTATAGCAGCACATTATTGTTTACTGAAACAGTTTGAATAAAAAACTGTTGCAAGCAACTCTGGGTTTGTTATGCAGTTTTTCCCAGCCCCTGTAACATTTATGTTTGCTGAACAACCTGGTCTGTGTGTGACGGTGGAAAAAAAGTACAAATAAAGTCATCTGAAATGTAAAAAAAAGGAATTCATATACCAGTTCAGCTCTCTATAGGGCATTTAAACTATGACAACAGTAACTCAGCTTTAGGTTGGCTATGCATTGTGGTCACTCTGTATAGCCTCTCAATTTGACATGGCAAAAGCAGTATCACTGGGATCATAAAAGCAGTACTGACATTACAGGGTATCACACTAATGCACCCTCCTTCAGATAATCAGAAATTTATCACTTTTTGGTATGCAAGGGTATTAATTCCTGGTAAAAAATATCAAGAGCACTAAGGCAATCTATTAACATCCTGTAATGATCACACTCAGAAGCCAGCCAGAGAAAGCTAGAACAAGTTTAGAAATACCATCATAGACTTGGTGAAGCACAGTAATAAGACATATAATTTACTGACACGGCTGAGCTGTGAAGAATTTGTTTGCTATTATAGTTGTAGAGCTGTGCAATAGATCTGTCAAACCCCTATTATAATAAAGAATTTTAAAATAAAAGAAAACTGTTCCCGTCTGTCATGATGTAATGGATAATGTGGAAGTGACACCATCGCTATCTACTATTCTTTGGTATGAATCTTGTGGGCAGTATGATTGCATGAGTGCAGTTGTTCAAGAGTAACACTATTCTTTAGAGAAAATATTGTTTTCAGCAGTTGTGATGGCCTCTGATTTAAACTCCTCTACCCTCAGTATTTTGTGGTTCTCCCTGGACTGGTCTAAAAGGGCTACGTATATGAGCACCAAAATTGGATGGGCACAATGAGATGTCAGCCAGTATTGTGGTGTTATGCAGTTTTATGGTTTTACTTTGTTCTCTCTGCTAAATACATGGAACAATAAATAATTCTTGGAGCACAGTGCTATGAAACGGAAGCCTTGTTTGTGTCCCCCCCCACTTCAAACATGTGTCACTTAACAGGTTTTGACAAAGTTAGTGTCAAATCAACAGGCCTATACCAGGTGTGACAGCTAAAGTGGTTAATCTCTCTAGTTCAGAATTTTCATACCATAATTTTGTATTTTTGAAAGCCTTCATACAGCTACGCAAAGTGGTGTGGATTAGAAGAGTTTGGTAATCAGGGGCTTGGCTCCAGGGATGAGAGTTGCTTAGTAGGTAAGGGTAGTAGCTTGCTTTGTTCCAGTACTTTAAATGTGGAATGCAGAGAGGTACATTTCTCATCAATCATTGTCTCTGAGTGCTGAGTGAAAGGATATCTAACAACATTAGTGTAAATCTGGGTGTAGTCCTAATAAACAAGAGTGGGAAAGTTGTTTCAAAAGTGCCACTCCAAATTTTCACAATGCTGAACTTCCTTCACTAGAGTGTTATTAAACTATAATTCAAAAGATAGTTACTAAATTTATCATTCATTGATAGGAACCTTCTGTGTTTGTGTGTATTTATACAGTCATGGGCAAAAATATTGGCACCCCTGCATTTCTGTCAGATAACCACTTCCCATCCACCCTATAGCAAAAATACCGCTACAAGGCGGCACGGGTATATACACGTGATTTTGCATTTCCCAGTAGGGGGCGCGTGCCCTACCCACGCCGCCATTCGCTACTGTCAGTCACCAGTGATTACTCGCCGGCACCCGGTGATTGCCGAGGATCTCCGACGGGAAGGAGAACTGTTTGTAAATAAAATAGTTCTCCTCCCTGTCAGCTCATGCATACTGCTTTGCATGGTTGTGCGCAGCACAGCAATACAAAGCAGTGTGCTTACAGTGAAGCACAAACACAGGGCCCCATAGTAAAACACACCCAGAACACAGTTAACCCTTTGATCGCCCTCATGTTAACCCCTTCCTGCCCAGTGCCATTAGTACAGTGTCAGTGTTTTTTTAGCACGGATCACTGTATTAGTGTCACTGGGGATGTCAGTGACACCAAGTTAGTTTCCCCCAGTGTCATAATGCCAGCTGCAGCCCCGCTATAAGTTGCTGATCACCGCCATTACTAGTAAAAATAAAAAATCTAGTATATATACTGCCATTTGTAAATGCTATAACTTTCACGTAAACCAATTAATTTACACATATTGAGATTTTTTTTAGTAAAGACATGTAGCAGAATACATTTTGGCCTAAACTTGTGACGAAATTTGATTAATTTTATTTTTTTTACTGGACATGTTTAATAGCAAAAAGTCAAAAATATTTTTTTTTCTCAAAATTGTCAGTCTTTTTTTTTTTTTTTATAGTGCATAAATAAAAAACGCACAGGTGATCAAATACCACCGAAAGAAAGCTTAATTCATGGGAAAAAAAGGACGTAAATTTCATTTGGATGCAGCGTTACATGAGCGCACAATTGTCACCTGTTAATTGATACAGGTGAGTTGAATTACAAATTACAGGAGCATCACAAACTTTGAATTGTTTCTTACGATTTTGAGAAGGTGACAATTATTTTTGTCCTGTTCACTATTGGGGTTTTGCTTGGAATGTGTCAGATTTGGCTTTTTGTTTCTCCACTTTTATGTGTCATACCACTACAAACAAAAGAAATAAACATGAGAATGCCTAAACATTTGTAATTGCAACAGTTTTCTGGGTGAAGTGGTGCATTATCTGACAGAAATGCAGGGGTGCCAATATGTTTGGCCATGATTGTATACTGTATATATAATATATATTTGGTAAGAATGATGGTTAAAATGTTTTACTAGTTGTTCAGGAATCCCATAAGCAGACTTACAGCTATGCCTATTTTTATTTAGCTGTTCTCAGTAGTCAGTACATTGGGATACTTTTAAAGTTTTACTAAACCCAGGACCCTGCATTCACTTTATCTGGTCTCCCACAGTACACACTACAGGGAAATGCAATTATTTTAGTAAATATAAACTGCTAAATACCTTTTCCCATCAGTAGTTAGAACAGTCTTGTGACTTCTATCAGTGTTCAGCAGAACACTGGTTGAAACTTGTAGGAGGAGTTTTCTTTTAGCTCTAGGAGGATGCAGAATCCCTGACCTCTGTCTGGATTGGTCCTGTGCTGATCACATGCACTCTCCCAAGAAAAAAAAAAACTCTTTAACAATACACACCAAAATGAGCATGTGCAGAGTGTCTCCACACAATGACCCTGATTTACTATTGTGCTTAGGCACATTTCCGTGGGCTAACGTCTACTTTTTAATAGTGACTGTCTACTTTTAGACAGCAAAGACATTTACTGAAGAAAGCATCAACAAGTAAACGCCAAAGCGAATTTACTAACCAGACACAGTCCAGGAATCAGACTCAAAAAGCAGACGTGCTAAGAAACACGTCTAACACCATGAAAAATCACTGCAGAGACATGTTCACATTGAAATTTGTTTTGCCAAATATCAGGACTTCACTTTAAACAATATCTGACATTTCAAAACATTTTTAAAATGTGTAAAAAATAGTTTTTTTAAAGCAAGTCGTCGCAGTGAAGAACTAGACACTTTTCCAGCGTCTATGGCCGGATATAAATGCGCATGTGCAGAACACATTTTAGACGTCTGCCGTGGGCGGTTTCATTTTAGATGCTGTTCAATAGTAAATCTCTGTGTGGAGTCCTCTGACAGACGGCACTCAATCGCGTCTACAGTGTTTAACAAACAGCACTATTTGTAGCTAGGCATATCTTTAGGTATTGTAATTTGATTTCCTTAGTTCTAGTGATTCTGTTTTTGTTTCTTATCCTTTATAATTATTTCTGTAATGATTTTACTTATGTCGAAGGTCTAGATAATATTAATTTTGACAGCTGAATGTAAAAATAAAGGTCTGCAATAAAAAAAAAAAAAAAAATGGCGTGGGGCCCCCCCTCCCATCCATACCAAGCCCTTCAGGTCTAGTATGGATATTAAGGAGTAACTCCACGCCGAAATTAAAAAAAAAAAAAAACGTTGTGGGGTTCCCCCCAAAATCCATACCAGACTCTTATCCGAGCATGCAGCCCAGCAGGTCAGGAAAGGGGGGGGGACAAGCGAGCGCCCCCCCCTCCTGAACCATACCAGGCCACATGCCCTCAACATGGGGGGGTGCTTTGGGGCAGGGGGGCTCCCCCCCAAAGCATCTTGTCCCCATGTTGATGGGGACAAGGGCCTCTTCCCCACAACCCTGACCGGTGGTTGTGGGGGTCTGCGGGCGGGGGTCTTATCAGAATCTGGAAGCCCCCTTTAACAAGGGGGCCCCCAGATCCCAGCCCCTCCCCCTACGTGAATGAGTATGCCGTACATGGTACCGCTACTAATTCACAAAAGAATCCAAAGTGTAGTGTAAAAAACCACAGGACACGTCCTTTGTCAAGTCCTTTAATAAAACAATTTCCCCTGAAGTAGATCCAAGGTCAATCACCACGGTGTCACGCTCCGGCGACCCGAAAAAAGAGAAAAAAAATGTTCCGCTTCCGACGGAGGCTGCCAGCCTTATGCAGTGAGCCAGGGTGAGCCTGCGTTGGGAGCGGAGCATTTTTTTTTTCTTTTTTTGGGTCGCTGGCGCCTGACACTGGGCAGACAAAAGCTAACCTTTTAAGATACTGATTATACACATTTAACCTTTCTAAATGTTGTATAGCATAGCAAGTCTTTAACTTTTTAGTTCAGATACACATAACACAAAAATAGCACTGGATCAAAATGCATACTTTTATACAATGTAAGTGACACAGATATTATCATACACATTGGGGTTAATTTACTAAAGGAAATTGACTTCACTTTTCAAGGGACTTTTCCCCTAGAGTAGTGAATGAGGAGGAGCTTTTCTGACTTCATCATCAAATTATGTGCCAACAAAATACTGTACTGTTGTTTTTTTTATCTTCCTTGCATGTGATTTGTTACTGTTTGCAAAGTGAATTCACCACATTCAATAAGCTAAGAGAAACTTACCTTGCAAAGTGAACAGCCTATTCATCTTTACTAAATCAACCCTGTTTGCTTGTAGTCTCCAGAGTGTTTAACTGCTTTAAAATAAGCAAGTATTACCATGGCTTTGTTGCATTTATGGAATACATGCTTGTCACTATATGCAAATTATTCTCAGCATGTATAGGAAATGTCAACATTTTTTTTACTAATGGTTAGTATCAGTAACTTTTACTTAGAAGTTTACAGTTCATTCCAGTGTGTTTATGGTAAATCCAATAATTGTATTGCAACTTTTTGGGGTATTGTACTGTTAATTTGGTGATAAACGTTCCTGGCTGTCCTGCAGATAGTGATTGATATTTTGTTTCCTAATAAATGTGTTTTTTTTGTTTGTTTGTTTTTTTAGGAGAAAAGAGGTCCAGATAAGAAGATCTTGTTTATCAGAAAATAAACACAAGGAAGATATGTCTATAAATATTCCAATGAGCAAAATCACTGTTGTCTGAGTACGTAGATAAAGGGTTTGGTTTGCCAACATTTGCTCCCTGATCAGTGAGCTGCAGAAGCTTTTATCTTCGAGGTGCTTTCTGTATTGTTGTGGCTGTGATATTATAATTTTTTTTGCACTGTGGTATCTTACACACTGTGTTTAATAGATATACATTTTCTATTTACTATTAATAAAAAAGCATCATTAATGCTAAAAAAGTTGTATTTTCAGAAATATAAGGAGATTGTCATGTGAACCTTGTAAACATTTGAGGTTTCACATTTTTTTAAATGTAGCTTTAACAAATAATCTAATTTTGAAAATTGTTATTTCAGGTTCTTGTGGGTATCAGTGGTCAACCATTGTTAACTCAGTCACACAGCATAGTAAAGTAGGATAAATATTTGGGAGAGAGAACATTGTCCCATTATCACAGGAAGTTCCTGAATAAGGTCCTTCAGAGCAGAACCACCAGGTATGATTTTAAAGTTGAACTCTTTGCAGATACAAAACACAGAAAATAACACAGCTTTGTATTCATGTCATGTATTTGTTGAAATGCTAGCAGAGTGAGTACCTGATTTTAATCCAGTATTGACCTCTTGCAGTCCTCATACATCAGAGCTCAGACTTTGAGAAGGAGCTGATACGTTCATGTGCTGAAAAGGAGCTTTCCAATAGGAGGAAACAGCAGCATAACATGAGGTAAGCTCATCAGTTTACTGCTTTTCCTTCACTGTTCAGTCAGAGCCTGGGGCAGGGAGGAGACCTGTAATGCTTATCTTGAGTACAGAAAAAAATCAGAATTAATTAACAGAAATGTTAATCATTTGACAGGTAAAACGACTCTCTTATATGTATTTACCTGTTTGCATAGAGTTCCACTTTATGGAAAGCTGCAGATTAAGAGATTTCAAAAGGGACGTTTGGAATTAGTGATTGGACTAACAAATGTTAAGTCTAGTTGTTTGTTTGTTTGTTTTTTTTTTCATTTTGGATATTCTGGGGATGGACTAAGAAGTCCTGTCTGATTTAGTATGCTATCCAGGGCTTTGGACTTGTTTCAGTGAGCAGATGCATCTTTTACTTTCAGCTGAGAGCATAATTTGACAGGTGCATTTGACCTGTAGATGACCTTATTCTGATCTGTATTTGACCTACTTCAAATGGATTTTGTATTCCCTGTGTGATTTTGCCTCACTTTCTGTTCTGCTGACATTGGTTTTATTATAAAGGAAATGAGGAAACATCTGCAAGAAGGGCGCATAAATATAAAACTGACAGGTTCTTCTTCTACTCTACTCAAAAGTATTGCTCTTTATTAGGGTTATCCAAACAGTGGCCTGCAGGCCGAATGTGCCCCTTTGCTTGCCTTTATCTGGCCCTTGGGGCACTATTCCTTCCACTGATACAGGGCACTATTTCCACTGACACCAAAGATGGAACACTATTCTTCTAACTGACACCAAATATGGGGTACTATTCCTCCCATAGACACCAGAGATGGGGAACTAATTCTCCCACTGACACCAATGGTGGGGCAATATTCCTTCCACTGACACCAATTATATATTTTTTAACTCTCACTGACCTCCAAGCCTATGGTATTATTTACTCCCATTGATTCAAGGGCATTTTCTACCCCCAGTGGCCACAGTCTGGCCCCCCTAAAGTTTGAAGGGCAGTAAACTGACCCTTTGTTTTGAAAGTTTGGAGACTCCTGATCTATATTGCTATAGGAAGTGAGCAAAAATCTCTCTAATAGAGCCCCAGGTGGCAGTAAAAGCCCAACAGCCTTTCCCTTCCATACGCAGAAAAAGCAGTTTTGGATGGACATAAACTTTGTTATTTGTATAGTTAAGGCCAGTTCCACCTTTAAGATCATATTGCATGTTGTAATGTACAGCACTGAGCGAACTGTTGGCACTTTATAAATACTGTGTAATAATATAACAATAATGTTAAACTCATATGTATACCAGCAGCAGAAGCTGTCAGATTTGAAATCTGTGCGGCTGTGCAGGGCTTTGTCTGCACAGCCAAGTCTTTCATTCACATGGATCTCTGAATGAGTAAAGTACAAGCCCTGTCTGCAACTACATCAGACAGACTTCTAGTTCTCAATGGAACACAAGTGCGATAACACTGTTTAACAGGTAAAAAGTTTTGGGCATAAAATTAGCTAATCTTACATAATTTTGGGGTGCTGAAAACGAAAATGACCCTAAAAAATGTTGTTTGGCTCTAGTTTCCATGATATATTCACCCATCTAATGACGTAAGCCATTCAAAATTATGATGCAACTTCAGCTGCATATTGCGCAATTGATACTGATGACCAATAGAAAATTGCATGTATACTGAGATGATGCAATATTAGCCTTTAATTGCATCACTTCACTGCATAAAAGCTGCAGTATCTGTAGCTGATTGTAGTTCGACAGCGTCTTTACATTTCGTTTTATGCTTATATAGGCTACTCAGTAATGCCTCGAACTTGTGTGAATAAAGCAGATAATTTCTGCTATATCTGCGGTGAAATAACTTTTATCTCACAAAAAAGGAGGATAACAGGAATGATTAAGAAAGCCTACAACTTGTATTTTGGCTGCAAGATAGGAGACCAGGACAAGAGCTGGGCACCACATATATGCTACAATTCTTGTGGGACGGCACTGGAGCAATGGTTGAATGGAAAAAAGGCATCTATGCCTTTCGCTGTGCCAATGATTTGGAGAGAGCCAACAGATCATGTTAGTAATTGTTACTTTTGTATGGTGCCTCCAATTGTAAAAGGGCTAAATAAGAAGAAAAAGTTATCTGTGCACTATCCAAATATTCCATCGGCAATACGTCCAGTTCCTCATGGAGAGGGGCTACCAATTCCTAAAGCACCAGAATCCTTCGTGGTTGAGTCAAGTGAGGAAGAACCTGAAGCGTGTAGTCACGTGCAGTTGTAAGAGATAGCCCTTTCCTCGAATACAAGAGAAAAGCCAAGAGAAGCAAAACCGACACAAACTGAAGACAAAACTAGTGAGAATCCTAAGTATTAAAATTATTCAACTTAGCTTATGGCTATAATTTTTCTTGGTAATCCTATGCAATATATTATGCCATTTAGGCTTTGTTATGTAGTCAATATCACTTGCTTTATATTTGTGGAAAGACATCTATCTATATAATTATTGTGCATTATGTAGTCATTACGCCTATAGTAGAAAACTTTCCGTTTACAGAAAAACTAGAGCCAATTGACAAATTTCATTGTTATATTTGAACTCAGAATGTGAAATTCATTAAGAAATGGATCCTTTTGTTTCCAAAACTGGCAAAAAATAAAAATTTGTTGAACAGTGTAATCGAACAGTTGTAGTTCAATGACACTTCTACAACTCATTATCTAAAAGCCCATAGAGCTGGCGGAAGAGTCATGTGCAAAAAAAAAAATAATACATGCACATCTTTTTCTACAAAAATATGTGCATTTATTATTTGTTTTGCAAAAGGTGGACTTGGCCTTTAACCCTTTTCATGCCACCTCCGTAAGTCATAAGTCGTGGCAGTAGAGTGTTTACACACACTTCACAAGCTGACTGTTTGGCTTTTTGATTAAAGTGATCCAGTGGCTGTTCTGTGCCCCCTGCCATGCTCCCCAGGCTCTTCTATCCCATCTGCAGGCCCAGGCCCCACAAGGCAGGTATTGCTAAGTGGAGGGGAGGCTGACCAGCGAACATTCATTTGTTGATTTCTTTTAACTGCAAAGAACCCAGAAACGACATGTATAATGTCACTTCCGATTTCTGTTGTCACTTTTCATGATCCACACTCCATTAGCTTCAGTGAAATGCAGGTGAGATATCATTCAAGAGAACCTGAGTTCTTATTAAAGAGAACCTGTCACAAAACATTTTATATCACATAGGAGAACTCTTTGAAGAGAACTTTGAAACTCCCAAAAGAAGCAGAGCTCACCCCACCCCTACATAAGTGTATCAATGAACTTATACACACCCATCGGGGGCGCCTACATACAAAAATGTCACTTGCACTACACGTTATATATTGCCATGCATGCTGGAGTGAAAGCAATAATTTTAGTTACGGTTGGTAAGGTTAAATGAAGATATCAGTCCATCCAGTTCAGTGTGTGTGTGTTGGGGGGGGGGGGGGGGTATGCATTTATGTCTCTAACACTTTCTATATCCCTGTTTATGGGAACTCTAAATTGATGACTTCTGGGGACTATAAAAGTGTCTATGAAAAATACAAGGTACAGAAATTCTTTGTTGTTTTTCAGGCACGCAATTTTAAAGCTTGACCTGTTGTGTATCTATTTACTATGCACGACCTTATCTTTTATTTTTTACAAAAAATTGGTAATATTTTGCATTTGTGTGCCCTAAAATTAACTTTAGTGTATGTTTTACTGAAAATGTCTGCTTTCTAAACTGTTTCACAAATATTATGTGACTTAAAAGTTTTTTTTTAAAATACCACTGTTTTTATTCTCCACAGTGCCTGCTTTCAGAACATTTGTAATATTCGGGGGGGGTTAACTAATATTCAGGCCTAACATTATTTTTTAAACTTGTGTCCAAGAAAATGCCTAAATGACTGACAGAGAAAAGATTAAAAAGGAATATCATTGTCTGAGTCTGGGATCAGACTCAGAGGCCAGTCGCTGTAGCAATAGAGGTTTATGCAGTAATCAGCTGGATAAATACAAACAGGTTCCCCTAGCGCAGGGGTAGGCAACCTGAGAGCCGCAGGACTACAAGTTCCATCATGCCTCTGTAAGTCATAGCTGTAACTGTCAGTTTTGTAATCTTTGCAATGCCTCATGGGAAATGTAGTTCCACAACAACTAGAGAGCCACAGGTTGCCTACCCCTGTCCAAGCAGATGACGAGGTCTTACCCGAGGCGCAGGGTCTAAGCACTAGCCTGTCTTTACCAGAGCTACTGATGGTGGAAGTGGGTTTTACTGCATGCTGATACCAGGTCAGGGCCCTCTGGATTGCTCCTCTAGAAAGAGAGCAAGCAGGGGACAGTTAGAGAATGAGCAGATAGGGAACAAGCAGAAATGTAGTTGATGAAAAAGCCAAAAGGTAGATAACAAGTAGTAGCTGGTTGGGATCAGGGGGAAGCATAGCTGATGAACAAGCTAAGGGTTGGTGGTATCAAAGAGAAGGGCAGCAGCAGGAACGCAAGGAGGAAGATGTTTGGTGGAGGAACAGCTCAAGGTTTAACAAAGACATGGTATAAAGCAGCACTCTACAGGACCAGACAGGGAGCTATCCAGCATTTCAGGTGACACGGTGAGAACAGCCACAGCCAAACACCACAGATGTCTCAGGTTCAGATCCAGATCCTCACAATTGTATTTGCACTGGGTTTAGGTGAATATAATACCATTTTGTGGCCAGTTTATGCAGTGGAAACAGTGGGTATCAGTTCAATATATAGAATTGTGTTTGTTTTTTTTGTAGGTACTTCTTTCTACTTAGAAGGGTAAACTTTTAGTCTCCAATTTTGTGTTTGCAGTGCTAGTTTAAAGGCCAGCTTACACCACATGCAGTCCAGTGCATTTTTTTCTGCCTCAAAAATGCATAGATAGTAGGTTATATGGCTTTCAGTGGCATACTTGCAGTTCCTGAAAAAAGTGGAATATGCTGCATTTGCGCCTGCACTGAAATGTTACTGGAATGCGGTAAAACGCATCACAAACACACCAAAACACAGCTAAACGCTCCAAACAATGCACCAGAATGCACATATCCTTATTTAAAGTGATGAAAAATTAGCAGAAAAATCCACATATCAAAAACGTGCATGCATAAATTCATCTGGAATGCATTCGGACTGCGTTTCTATGGTGTGAACCGGCCCTTAGTCACTTTATCTGGCACACAGTAAAGCACACTGTCAGATTACAAGGAAATGGAGCATGCCTCATTTTGTTTTGAACCCACATGTGGGCTAGTTAAAGCATCTGTCACCAGGATCGGTGTTTTGTTTTGCTATTTCAGAAGTTATATATCCATGACATGTTTCAGCATGGTCTCCTCAAATTTTGTGTATTTGTGTTGTAGTATCCCACTGTTCAATGCTCAAAGGGAAACTATAGGGTATTTTCAGTAAGTACAAATTAATACTGTAACATTTACCTGAAATGTACCTGATGAGATTTCAAGTAACTCCCTCTTGTGACCATGTATCTACAGTATCTCACAGAAGTGAGTCCACCCCTCACATTTTTGTAAGTATTTTATTATATCTTTTCATGTGACAACACTGAAGAAATTATACTTTTCTACAATGTAAAGTAGTGAGTGTACAGCTTGTATAACAGTGTAAATTTGCTGTCCCCTCAAAATAACTCAACTCGCAGCCATTAATGTCTAAACCGCTGGCAACAAAAGTGAGCACACCCCTAAGTGAAAATGTCCACATTGGGCCCAATTAGCCATTTTCCCTCCCTGGTGTCATGTGACTCGTTAGTGGTACAAGGTCTCAGGTGTAAATGGGGAGCAGGTGTGTTAAATTTGGTGTTATTGCTTTCACTCTCTCATACTGGTCACTGGAAGTTCAACATGGCATCTCATGGCAAAGAACTCTCTGAGGATCTGAAAAAAAAGAATTGTTGCTCTACATAAAGATGGCCTAGGCTATAAGATGATTGCCAAGACCCTGAAACTGAGCTGCAGCTGCAGCATGGTGGCCAAGACCATACAGCGGTTTAACAGGACAGGTTCCACTCAGAACGGGCCTTGCCATGGTCGACGAAACAAGCTGAGTGCACGTGCTCAGTGTCATATCCAGAGGTTGTCTTTGGGAAATAGATGTATGAGTGCTGCCAGCATTGCTGCAGAGGTTTAAGGGGTGGGGGTTCAGCCTGTCAGTGCTCAGACCATATGCCACACACTGCATCAAATTGGTCTGCATGGCTGTCGTCCCAGAAGGAAGCCTCTTCTAAAGATGATGCACAAGAAATCCCGCAAACAGTTTGCTGAAGACAAGTAGACTAAGGACATGGATTACTGGAATCATGTCCTGTGGTCTGTTGAGACCAAGATAAACTGATTTGGTTCAGATGGTGTCAAGCGTGTGTGGCAGCAACCAGGTGAGGAGTACAAAGACAAGTGTGTCTTGCCTACATTCAAGCATGACTGTATGAGTGCTGCCGGCACTGGGGAGCTACAGTTCATTGAGGGAACCATGAATGCCAACATGTAGTGTGATATACTGAAGCAGAGCATGATCCCCTCCCTTCGGAGACTGGGCCGCAGGGCAGTATTCCAACATGATAACAACCCCAAACACACCTCCAAGACGACCACTGCCTTGCTAAAGAAGCTGAGGGTAAAGGTGATGGACTGGCCAAGCATGTCTCCAGACCTAAACCCTATTGAGCATCTGTGGGGCATCCTCAAATGGAAGGTGGAGGAGCACAAGGTCTCTAACATCCACCAGCTCCGTGATGTGGAGTTGAAGAGGACTCCAGTGGCTGGAATAGTCTTGCTGGCTGGATCACCAGATGAAAATAGAAGAAATAAAGCCTAAAAAAGAAAACTAATACAGCCACCACATCTAAGAATTAATCAGCTGCAATATAATGTTTGCTTTTGGGTTTGTTATTGCTTTCAGGATGAAGTTTAGATTTTAAAAAATCCCTACAAGCTTTAGTCCCATCACTTACCTATAATGAAGTATGCCCCACATTGTGCAGAGTATCCTAGAGAAATCTGCACTGCACTGATGCCTGTTCTTTTCCTGTCTCTGAATTTACAGTGCTGCAATGGTTAATAGTGTCAGGTCCTTCAATTTTTTTTGTCACTATGGTCAAAAAAGAACATCGATTTGACCCCACTAACAACTGAAAAATCAACCGAATGCTCTTAAAATGAAAAAAAAAAATCTACTAATGTATGGCCAGCTTTACACTGCCTGTAACACAGTCTGTGAGTGGGGGAGAGTCTGTTCAGTCACAGGATGCTCTCCCCCATTCACCGATCATGTTACAAGCAGTGTAATCAATGAAAGAACATTTCATTGAAAGAAAGAAGAGAGAGAATAGTGTTGATGACAAAAGTGGCACTAGAGTCTCAGGTTGGAGAAATTAGGCCAGACAAATGTCATTCATTCTTGATTCAAATTTTTTCTTCTTTATTACAAAATGACTTCACATTTCGGCATTGAGAAATAGACATGACTAAGGAGAAAGTAAATGTATGGGAGGTGTTTTCTTTTTAGTACTTTGTGTTTTTTTGAGCCAATTTGTATAAATATATACAACCTTAGAAATCAGAATAACAGATCTGACCTTAGATGGTTGGATAGCTATATCACATCAAAGTAAATAATCCAACATTATGGTACATATATATCTTAGAATTAAAAGTATATTAAAAGAGAAAATAAACAGCCAAGGCATGTCAAGTTAGAATAATTAAGAAGTAATATATATATTGGGGAACTGGCTGGCAGGATTGTGGGAGGTGTCTATATATCACCTATATTTCTCAAATGCACATGGCTATGGGATCCAGCGTTTATGGCTGATGTGGAAAAAACAAACATTTTGTCCTGTTCTTTATTCTGTAGGCCAGATGCTTTGTAGAGCTTTGGCTGCGATAATGTCTCCAATGCCAGGTCCACATCTTAACAGGCAGCCAGACCAGTCTCAAACGCTTATAGTCCTTCATATACAGTGGGGATCGAAAGTTTGGGCACCCCAGCTAAAAATTTGTATTATTGTGCATAAAGAAGCCAAGGAAAGATGGAAAAATCTCCAAAAGGCATCAAATTACAGATTAGACATTCTTATATGTCAACAAAAGTTAGATTTTATTTCCATCATTTACACTTTCAAAATAACAGAAAACAAAAAAATAGCGTCTGCAAAAGTTTGGGCACCCTGCAGAGTTAATATCTTGTACTGCCCCCTTTGGCAAGTATCACAGCTTGTAAACGCTTTTTGTAGCCAGCCAAGAGTCTTTCAATTCTTGTTTGAGGTATCTTTGCCCATTCTTCCTTACAAAAGTCTTCCAGTTCTTTGAGATTTCTGGGCTGTCTGTCACGCACTGCTCTTTTAAGGTCTATCCATAGATTTTCAATTATGTTGAGGTCAGGAGATTGTGAAGGCCATGGCAAAACCTTCAGTTTACGCCTCTTGATGTAATCCTCTGTGGATTTCGAGGTGTGTTTAGGATCATTATCCATTTGTAGAAGCCATCCTCTCTTTAACTTCAGCTTTTTCACAGATGGCATCAAGTTACCATCCAAAATTTGCTGAGATTTTATTGAATCCATTTTTCCTTCTACTCGTGAGATGTTCCCTGTGCCACTGGCTGCAACACAACCCCAAAGCATGATTGATCCAACCCCATGCTTAACAGTTGGACAGAGGTTCTTTTCATTAAATTCTGTGCCCCTTCTTCTCCAAATGTACCTTTGCTCATTCCGGCCAAAAAGTTCAATTTTAACCTCATCGGTCCACAGAACTTGTTTCCAAAATGCATCAGGCTTGTCTATATGTTCATTTGCAAAGTTCAAACGATGATTTTTGTGGTGAGGACGTAGAAGATGTTTTCTTCTGATAACTCTTCCATGAAGACCATATTTGTACAAGTATCTCTTTATAGTGGAATAGTGTACCACAACTCCAGTGTCTGCCAGATCTTTCTGGAGGGATCGTGCAGTCAAACGTGGGTTTTGAATTGTTTTTCCTCACAATCCTGCGAGCTGTTCTGTCTGATATTTTTCTTGGTCTTCCAGATCTTGCTTTAACTTCCACTGTTCCTGATGACTGCCATTTCTTAATTACATTCCGAACAGAGGATATTGACATCTGAAAACGCTTTGCTATCTTCTTATAGCCTTCTCCAGCTTTGTGAGCATCAACTATTTTCAGTTTCAGTTTTCTAGACAACTGCTTAGAAGAACCCATGGTGCTGATTGTTGAGGCAAGGTCAGATGAGTCTGGGCATTTAAAACCTTTGAGATTGACATCACCTGGTCTTCCCAGACGATGATTGAGAACAATCCATGACACTGGCAGGTCTCAGCTTTGCAAAGGGGGCAGTGCATGCTATAAATTCTGCAGGGTGCCCAAATTTTTGCAGACGCCATTTTTTTGTTTTCTGTTATTTTGAAAGTGTAAATGATGGAAATAAAATCTAACTTTTGTTGACATATTATAAGAATGTCTAATCTGTAATTTGATGCCTTTTGGAGATTTTTCCATCTTTCCTTGGCTTCTTTATGCACATTAATACAAATTTTTAGCTGGGGTGCCCAAACTTTCGATCCCCACTGTATGTGAGATGACTAGTTCTGGGTACATACTATTTTTATTTACTTATTTATTTTCTTCGCTTAACCTGGTATATCGGAGAACTGCAGAAAGTGCAGAGAAGGGCAACCAAACTGACAAGAGACATGGAGGAGCTCAGCCATGAGGAAAGATTAGAGGAACTGAATTTATACTCTCTTGAGAAGAGCAGATCAAGGGGGATATGTGTGCACAATTATTTGGCACATTGTATTTCTGAGGATTAGCTTCATTATTGAACAACTACAGTTTTTGTTTGTTTGTTTTTTTTTTTTTTGTTTTTTTGCTATGTACAAAGCCCTCCTGCATTGAAACTGTGTTTGTTTGCTGCCTTGCTGAATAAAAGTGCAGGACAAACCTGCTTGGGCTGTTCCCAGAGCGGCCTGCATGGTTGAGCTTATCCATCCTACAATATTAGGAATTAGTGATATTCCTTCCTAGACCGTTTTCACCAGAACATTTTTTCCAATGAAAGTTCCCATCATCCATTTTCCATGTTTGTGCCAAAATGTTTCAAAATGTTTGTACTGGAGACATAGTCACTAGGTGTGGGTGGATAGCACACAGAGAGCAATAAAACGAGTTTATAACCTTTTCCTAATCCTATAAAATTATTTTTATTTATTTTTTTTAAGTACATCCAACATTTAGCAGCAAATAGATTGTTTTGGTGTATTTTTAACTCCTAATGACATTTTATTTGTCATGTTCTTGTTTTTGAAGCTTTTTTGTAATTTTAATGAGAGCTCCGGTATTTACATATAACTCCAGGGCAATTTCAGAATCCCACAGCTTTTTCAGTGGAAAAAGCACTTCATGTTTAAGAATTTTGCACAACTCAAAATATTAGATGCAGCTTCTCCTATTATGCCTCTTGTAAGCTATGCTGTCAATTAAAGTGAAGGTAAACACTAACACTTAACTTCTCTTGTTTGCTCCCTTTTGGTCTGTTAATAAACCATTGGAAATGTTTTGATATATCTGCTTTGTGCAAAAAATACCTGTGGATTTTGTTAGAAATCTTGTGGACTGATAACATCTTATGCTTTTTGCCTGAGCACAAGAAGGGGTTTTGGAGATGGGGAGGGGGAAGAGAGATAAAGAGAAGTTTGTCTTCTTTGTAATCCATTAGACATTCAGTAGCCAGGGCTGACAGGACATGCTTTGGAATTCAGAGCCAACAATAGAGTGGGGGAGATTTACTAAAACTGGAGCACTCTGCATCTGGTGATTGTGACTGAAGTCACTGCTCTCCACTCTGAGCAGACAAACAGCGATCATATTATTATTATTATACAATATTTATAAAGCACCAATAGTTCGCTCAGCGCTGTACATTACAAAGGGGGACAGAACATGTGACAGAACAATACCTATACAATGCAAAACATGAGGGGATCGAGGGCCCTGCTCTTTCGAGCTTACATATGATCAGTTAAGCCAGTCATAGATGGTTCAAATCTCGGCCGGTTCAGCAGGGATCGGCCAAGATTAGATCCATCTACAGCAGCGGTTCTCAACCTGGGGGTCGCGACCCCCTTGGGGGTCGAACGACCATTTCCCAGGGGTCGCCTAAGACCATCGGAAAACATATTTCCGATGGTCTTAGGAACCGAGACACCGCTGATGTCTCCGGCAATGTGTGGGCGGGATGATATGCTGCCCCTGTCACCGCCTCCTCGCCGCTGATTGGCCACCGGAACTGTAGCTCAGGAGAGGCACACAGGCGGCCAATCACCGGCGAGAAGGTGGAGCTTGGAGAGGAGGAGCCGAGCGGCAGCGCGCGGAGATCGAAGAAGATTGAGGGAGCTGCAGGAACGAGTGAAGAGAGAGGCCAGAGAAGGAAGACAGCTGACAGGTAAGTGCAAATTTTGCAGCCAGGTATGCAGGCTGTAGATGGGAGAGGGAGAGAGCGAGCCCAGGCTGGAGCAGGAGTCAGCAAGGTAAGTATCATTGGTGTCAGTGGAAGGGATAGTGCCCCATCATTTGTGTCACTAATACCAACGATGGGGCACTATTCCTCCCCCCACTGACACCAACGATGGGGCACTATTCCTCCCCCCACTGACACCAACGATGGGGCACTATTCCTCCCCCCACTGACACCAACGATGGTGCACTATTCCTCCCCTCACTGACACCAACGATGGTGCACTATTCCTCCCCCCACTGACACCAACGATGGTGCACTATTCCTCCCACTGACACCAACGATGGGGCACTATTCCTCCCCCCACTGACACCAACGATGGGGCACTATTCCTCCCCCCACTGACACCAACGATGGTGCACTATTCCTCCCACTGACACCAAAGATGGGGCACTATTCCCCCCACTGACACCAACGATGGGGCACTATTCCTCCCCCCACTGACACCAACGATGGGGCACTATACCTACCCCCACTGACACCAACGATGAGACAGTATTCCTCCCCTCACTGACACCAACGATGGGGCACTATTCCTCCCCCCACTGACGCCAATGATGGGGCACTATTCCTCCCCCCACTGACGCCAACGATGGGGCACTATTCCTCCCCCCACTGACGCCAACGATGGGGCACTATTCCTCCCCCCACTGACGCCAACGATGGGGCACTATTCCTCCCCCCACTGACGCCAACGATGGGGCACTATTCCTCCCCCCACTGACGCCAACGATGGGGCACTATTCCTCCCCCCACTGACGCCAACGATGGGGCACTATTCCTCCCCCCACTGACGCCAACGATGGGGCACTATTCCTCCCCCCACTGACGCCAACGATGGGGCACTATTCCTCCCCCCACTGACGCCAACGATGGGGCACTATTCCTCCCCCCACTGACGCCAACGATGGGGCACTATTCCTCCCCCCACTGACGCCAACGATGGGGCACTATTCCTCCCCCCACTGACGCCAACGATGGGGCACTATTCCTCCCCCCACTGACGCCAACGATGGGGCACTATTCCTCCCCCCACTGACGCCAACGATGGGGCACTATTCCTCCCCCCACTGACGCCAACGATGGGGCACTATTCCTCCCCCCACTGACGCCAACGATGGGGCACTATTCCTCCCCCCACTGACGCCAACGATGGGGCACTATTCCTCCCCATACTGACGCCAACGATGGGGCACTATTCCTCCCCCCACTGACGCCAACGATGGGGCACTATTCCTCCCCCACTGACGCCAACGATGGGGCACTATTCCTCCCCCCACTGACGCCAACGATGGGGCACTATTCCTCCCCCCACTGACGCCAACGATGGGGCACTATTCCTCCCCCCACTGACGCCAACGATGGGGCACTATTCCTCCCACTGATGCCAACGATGGGGCACTATTCCTCCCACTGATACCAACGATGGGACACTATTCATCCCACTGACATCAGTGATGGGGCGCTAGTCCTCCCACTGCAAAATTACAGTTATGAAGTAGCAACGAAAATAATTTTATGGTTGGGGGTCACCACAACATGAGGAACTGTATTAAGGGGTCGTGGCATTAGAAAGGTTGAGAACCACTGATCTACAGTATGCGCAGGTTGATTGTACGCAAGTCAATCCATTGATCGATTTGGGTGCAACAAGCATGTTGAATTGCTGGCTTGCGATTATTGTCAGCGGCTATAGCCACTAGCAGTAAGCACTATGTTTTCCTGGCAGGGATGACTCCCAGCTCTCCTCTCCTCTGAAGAATACAATAGCTCTGCAGAAGGGATTCGCCCATCAACACTGACCATGTTCTTGGTGGAATTGATCAATTTTCTTGCACCAAGGGATTTTCTTGTACCACAGGTTGCAGGAGAGAAAAACGCATTATCTATGGTCTGTTTTAGAGCCAATATGGGACAGCTGCAGCATCACTCCATTGCTGCAACATATACACAGATCAGCCATAACATTACGTCCACTGATAAAGTTATTAACATTGATCAGCGCATTACAGTGGCACCTGAAAATGGGTGAGATCTATTAGGCAGCAAGTGAAAAAATTATCCCTGAAGTTAATGTGTTTGAAAGCATAAAAAATAGTCCAGCGTAAGTATTGGAGCAACTTTGACAAGGGCCAAATTGTAATGACTAGATGACTGGGTCATCGCAACTCCAAAACTGCAGCTCTTGTGGGATATTCCTGGTCTGCAGTGGTCAGGACCTACTAGAAGTGGTCCAAGGAATGAAAATAGACAAACTTGTGACAGGGTCTAGGGCAGCCAAGGCACATTGATACTTGTGGGGAGTAAAGCCTTGCCTGTGTATTCTCTTCCAGCAGAAGAGCTACTGTACCTCAAATTGCTGAAAAAGTTAATGCTGGTTCCAATAGAAAGGTGTCAGAACACACAATGCATCAGTTTGTTGCATATGGGGCAGTGTAGCCGCAGACCTGTCATGGCACCCATGCTGACTCACAGCCAAAAGTGCCTACAATGTGCATATAAGCATCAGAACTGGAACACAGAGTAAAAGAAAAGGTGGCCTGGTCCAATGAATCCGAATGATTTGAGGAACACAACGAGTTTGCGGTGTTGACTTGTCCTCCAAATTCTCCAGATCTCGATCCTATTGCGCATCGGTGGGATGTGCTCTTCCCACCACTCCATCCCCCACAGCTATTTCCTCCTGTACCACTCTCCCCTCCCTCCTAGATTGTAAGCTCCAAGGAGCAGGGCCCTCGAACCCCTTGTGTATTGTATTGTTACTGCTCTGTCTTGTGTACTGTCTCCCATTATAATGTACAGATCTGAGCAAACTGTTGGTGTTATATAAATACTGTATAATAATAATAATACCTGTAACTGGCACCTTAGCATACCATTCATGTGTATGCCTACACAATTTGATGCAGGTGGCAGGCACATGTGCAGTGCCTAGCCCTGCTGCTGGCAACTTGTAAAACTCTATGGGAGGGTGAAAGCCGCAAGATGGTGCACTGAGAGTGCATTCTGGGCATTCATCCCTGGGCATGCAATGCCCTAAATGTTAGTACTGCTTGGTGCACCACCCAGCCCTATCTAGATGCAGCAGCTGTCAGCATCTTATAGAGTTTTACAGACTGTGGATGGTATGGACCTGTGGATGGTGCACTGTGCCTTCTGCTCCCACCCGAAACCTCGGCATCTCATGCACCTGAGCCACCAATGTTACGGCTCTGGATCGAGATCAGGCTCAGGTAAGTATGGGGAGGGGAGGGGAGCTGCACACGGGTTTTCTTCCCTTAACGCAGAGAATGCATTACGGTAAAAAAACTATTTACCTTTATAACCACTTTGGGTTTCGACTGAAATAGCATTTGTCAACACATTTGAACTATTGATGGAAACCTGGAACCAGTTTTTTAAATTACTGTACAAAGAAAAGATGTGATCTGTTGAGTCATAGAGAGAGTTAAAGGGTTTTAAACAGCCTGGAAGCTTTCCTCATACCACTACACAAACACACTGTAGGAAAGAAGGTGTGTCTGATTGTCACTGAGGATCCAGTTTAGCACTCCAGCTATGTGCTTGTGGTGTGGTGAGGGGATTCTATAACTGGGCAGAGGGGAGGGACCAAAGGGAGGGTTTCAAATCAAGTCTGACTTGTCTGAAAGAGGAGCTTCGGGCTGTTCCTAACCTGTGCATTTTTTTAACTAGCAAGCGCAACACCAATCTACAAAAAGCATAGGATCTTGTCACAAAGAGGAACGTAAAATGAAGACCTTACCTTTGCTGCTGGTCCTGCTGTTTGTGGTGAGTAGCAAGTAACATTTTGCTTGTACAGTTCACTGTGTATGGCATGTAGGATGTAGGAGCTAGATCTGTGTTTTAATGTAACGTTCAGTGTTCAAGATGGGCATCAGCATCGTACTGAGCAGATTGGAATATTTTAAATAGCAACAACTATTATCTTGTTATTATGTAAAACCGATTTCCTATATATTCAAGTAATTGTTAATTTCTACTTTCTGTACATACTTTGAATGCGGAATGTATATTCTTGACAATCTCTCATGTGTAGATTCATGAATTTCCTTTTCAGAATGCCAATACACTATAGCAAACTAAGGTTAGTGTCAGTGGTGCGATCAGTAACTGCTTTTATGGTTACATGGCAGTTAGTATTTCAGTTTTAGATGTTTAATGTGGTGTTTTAAATTTCCTTGCATTGGAAAAAGGTTGGAGGGTTCCATTGTAAATGTTTTGCAAATTCTTTATTTTTTCAACAAGCATACAGGCAAACTGGAAGACAGAACACAACATAAAATTAAAAAAAAATTTGTTACACATTTTTAATGTTGCAAGCTTTTGGGATAACTTATATCCTTTCTTCAGGCTTTATACATTTATACAAGGATAGCACTTAGGCTGAAAACATTCAGCAAAAGATGAGATAAAAATAAGTTAATTAAAAGAGAAAAGTGAATGGGCAGTGCAGAAAAAAATAATAAAGGGTTAAAGAAATAAACAAAAATGTTTACTTAACCACACACACAATTTAGTTATTTTTTCCTTTCCTGAGTTCCAGTTCTGGTAGTACACGTGCAGTGGTACTATAGTTATGAGTTCCAGGTCTGGTAGTACACGTGGAGTGGTACTATAGTTCTGTGTACCAGTTCTGGTAGTGTGTGTATGGTGCTACAGAAAGCATGCTCTCTGACCTCCCTATTTGCATGGAATGTAGAATGAGGTGAGGCGAGGCATTCCCAGGTTTTCCTATACCATAGGTCACATAATGCTAAGCAGGAGCAGGAACCCTTTTTCTCATTCTACTGTTCCAGGTCACATGGTGTAGGGATGATGTGAGATTGACCGTAATCAGGCAAAGATGCCAAAAGTCATTGATCTTATTTTACACCAAGATTGGTCAGTCAGTGGTGTCTGCCGCCATATAAAGTTATTTACAGTAATGGAGTTTTTGAGCCAACTGACTCTGGCTGTATTAAGTGTCTTTATTAAGTGTCTGTTTTCTTGTGTCTGAGTACCTTCAGTGGAGAAAAGCTGCTGGGCTACAAAACTAAAAAAGTTTTCCATCTAGAAAGTTAAAAACTTTTCTGAGAATTGTTTTCCTCTGCAAAATGTATAAAATATACACTCTGTTTTACATGCCAAACAGTTGTCACTGGATTTGCTCTTTTTTTTTTTAAATTTAATAAAAGTACAATTGTGGGAAAAAGTTGTAAAGTTAAAACTTAAGTGCTTTGATCTGCTTTTTCAAATTGTGAACATTTTCAGATGTCTGTATAGTCTGAAACTTGCTAGGAAGATGTTTACATTCAGGATGTTGGAAATCCTAAGTTCTTGAACAGAAATGAACCATAATAATTGTAGAAAGTGAAAGCTACAGGCAGGTTAGCTATCGCATGAAGGTGGAATCATTTATGAGGTGTCTATTAGAAGATAGTCTCTTGGTGGGGCACAGAACGCAGGACACTTGGAATTTGCAGAGTGGCATTGGGGTTTAAGGAAACTCTCCAAATACTAAAATACTGGTGCAGTCTTGGAAGTGATCGCTACCCATCAGTACAACTCTAGTCCCGCCTTGACATTCTATCCTTACCCTGCTCAGCCTAAGTAATAAAAAAAAATATTTTAGCTGGAGGTGGGCTTTAAAGTAAAACTAAAGGCAAACTTGATTTGGATAGATTGGTGACTGGTTTGAACCCTTGTGTTTTTGATGATGTTTGTTTTTTGTTTTTTTGTCTGTGTCCTTGTTAGGGAGATTCACTCCCTCTAATTGCCCTGATTACCAATATCACCAGAAAATAACCTTAAGGTAAATCCAAAATTCTGAATTGCCACAAGAACAGGGGACAAAGTTTATCTCAATATAGTTTAGATATAGTTTATTTCTTAATATCACAAAGATATCCAATAGTTCTTAGATATTGATAGCAAATAATCACTGATATTGGGTATTTTCATAATGTAGTTATGATGTTAGCCTACGTGTTTTTTGTGGGTATGCCACACTGGATTCAGGCACTGTGGTTTTTTTTTTAATTGATTCAAATAGTTACCTATTTTTCGGTCAGGAATATTCTCATAATAGAGAATGCTTTAATCAAGTCTAGCTGTCTTTACTTCAATTTTCAGGAGAATCTCCTTTACATAATTACTACTTGCAATTCTTGGCTTAGTCGATGACAAACACATAGCAGCTTAAAGTGACTTGTTATGTGCTGACATACTGTGACTTGATTTTTGATATGGCCAACATAAAAGCTTATCACACATTATCACTTAGGACAAAGTAATAATACACATATGTAAGTCTTATATTTATAATATATGTGTTGTAGATTCAACAAATTGGGGGGAAAAAATAAATTAGTATCAATATATCTAACAGCTTGATTTCTCAAAGTGTTTGAAAGGCCATTTATGTTTCACACTGTAACCAGTCATTATTTATTTTATCCTGAGCTAATCATTCTTTTCAGACCATTTATTTAAAAAATCCACTCTGTAGTCATAAAACAAAAATAAGTATAACCATATTCCCTTTTCAAGGTTGATTTCCTTGTGCAAATAGCTATTCATAATTTTTCATGGACATAGAGGCACACTCTATCCAATGGTAAAAAGTGGGTTTTAATATAAACAACCTTATTGATGTGTTTTACAATTTTAAACATGGGGCTATCCCTTTTTATCTGCTTATCTCGATGCTGAAGACTCTCTGCTCTTCTAACTGTACTTGATTTATTTATTGCTCACACAAGTAAAGTGTAATGTTAGATTTATTTTAAAGTAGACCTGTATTTTGCCCATATTGGGACAAGTAAAAGATTTACTTTAGTGGACTGAATTTACTATTCTGAATAACTCTGATTCCCTGGTCTATCCCCAGGCTGCCATATATTCTGGTACTTCATGGCATGAGAGAACAAATTATACTCCCCTTGATTCAGTGTTTATTGCATACGCAGACAACCAATAGAGCTGTGTCATATGGGGAAAGCCGCATGTATGCAGAGAACTCTGTAAACTTCCATTTGCTCACCAAGCTGAAATTGCATAGAATCTTAGGTGGGCTGGTAGGAAAGATGGGTTCAGGAGGAGAGCACAGGGAATGAAGGCATATTACTGTACTCAGTAATAATCTGTAATGATCAAAGTCCAGGAATAATGTATAATAATTGAAAAACGTTGATTGCCATTCATGGATTTTCTATTTTACCATTCATTGATTTTCTGTTTTATCATTCATATTTGTAACCATGAAATAATGCCAGGTTTCATGGTTGTTAAGAGCAGAACCAGGGACCAGTGTGGACTAGCTTGCTTTGTTCACTGTTCTCAGAACAAGGGATATCTTCATTTGGCAGGTTGTCTTTGCTTGTCATTTTTTGTCTGTTACATGTGTACAGATTAAACGGCAGTTGTATTGACACAGACTGACAGCAGATATATTTTATGATATCATTGTTGGCAACAAGACAAGCAACATCTTAACAAAAAACAAACTAGAGTTTGGTAAATTACCCAATGTCAGTTAAGGGCATGGCAAGTATAACATCAAAGCGAAATAATGATTTGCTGTGTCTACTGATGATGACAGTAAAATCCTCTATTTAAGGTACATTGTCTGTGCTCCAGGCCCTTTTCTTGTGTTATGTAGGAAGAAAAGGCACACAAAACTATTTGTGACTGCAAAATATATTGTAACACTGATTCTCTGCATGTTTTCTCTAGACTTTTATCCACATTGGTCCTGTGTGTCCTTGTATGTCCATAATGGGTACATTAAGCTTACCATTCATTTTACAATCTTACTGTACACTAAGGAGAATGTGTCCTTATGCCATCCCCTAAGAAGTGATTGCAAGCACTCAAATGCGTTCCCACAAACCAATTCAATAAAAAAATATAATAAATACAAATCCAATCCAAGTGAAATAATAAATAACATTTCAGAAAACTTCTAAAACTGCATACCAACTATGAGTGATAAGTGAATAAAATGTAACCAAATAAATAATATATATCTGTCACGGAGTGCCTGCTCCTCTTCCAAAACCCTCACCACCCCCCCCCCCCCGCCTGTGTCTTTACTGTGTCCCTTCACCCTCTCCTCATCCTGTCGCAGCCTTTGAAGATAGGCTGCACAGGATGAGAGGGGGTCACCTCACCCCCCTCCGCCCCTTGTCACCTCCTCACATCCTGACGCAGCCCTGGCGGGAGCAGCGCGAGCACGAGATTTCCTGCGCTCTGCACCTGCCGGAGACAAAGACAGCGCTTTCGAGAGCGCGGCCCGTGTCAAGGGGGGGTGCCTTGTTGTCCAGCAACATGGCACTGGGCCAGTCGTTGCTGGGGCAACCAGGAAGTGTCCTGTGTTGATTTAAAAAGCCTGGTGCGGGACCCAATGTGTGTGTTGTTCGTGTGCTGCCAAAGCTACTGGGAGGTCTGCGCCGAGGCTAGACTCCCACAGCCAACCCCGCTGACACTCTGCATAGTACTCTGGGATGGGAGTACCCGCTGCCACTCTGCATAATACGCTGGGTCAGGACTATTACCCGCTGGCACTCTACCTAATACTCTGTGCTGGGAGTACCCGCTGCCACTCTGCATAATGCTCTGGGTTGGGATTACCCGCTGCCGCTGTGTGCCAGGATACCTGCTGCCGCTCTGTGCCACTGTGTGACAGGATAATCGCTGCTACTCTGCATAATGCTCTGGGTTGGGATTATTCGCTGCTGCTGCGTGCCAGGATACCCGCTGCTGCTGCGTGCCAGGATACCCGCTGCTGCTGTGTGCCTGGATACCCGCTTCCGCTGTGGGCCAGAACTACCTGCTGTGTGGATTACCTGCCGTGTACTGAGGGTTGTCGTTGCCTGTTTCTGGTCGCTGGGAGCTGTGCTGAGGTCAGACCCCACAGCCAAGGTCCCGCTGAGTCGCCGTAAGCCTGATGTCCCTAGAGAGCTGTGTGGGAGCTGTGCTGAGGTCCAACCCCACAGCCAAGGTCCCGCTGAGTCTCTGCGAGCCTGCTGTTGTCCCTAGAGAGCTGTGTGGGAGCTGTGCTGAGGTCGGAACCCACAGCCAAGGTCCCGCTGAGTCCCCGTGAGCCAGCTGTTGTCTCTAGAGAGCTGTGTGGGAGCTGTGCTGAGGTCAGACCCCACAGCCAAGGCCCCGCTGAGTCCCCATGAGCCTGATGTTGTCCCCTAGAGAGCTGTGTGGGAGCTGTGCTGAGGTCAGACCCCACAGCCAAGATCCCGCTGAGTCCCCGTGAGTCAGCTTACCGTGAATGTCCCTACAAGCCGCATGTTGCGGAGTGCCATGAACTGCCCCTGTTGCGTGCCCAGATTACCCTTGCCTGAACTGTCCTTATTGTGTGCTCGGTTTACCCTTACATGAACTGCCCCATTGAATGTCCATGTGGCCGTTTGTAACAAATATTAAGGGTTTGTAGACTGTTGCAGCCGGGTGGCTGTTTGTACGCAGATATTAAGGGTGTGTAGATTGTTGTATTTTTCTGTTGCCCTTTGTGTTTTATCCAAAAAATGGTTTAATTTTTCAAGGAGTTGTTTTTAGATGTTGGGCTGTGCCAGTTACTGTAAATGCCTAATGTAATGTGTGATTTTATCATTTTTCTGTCATCATTCTTAAGATCTAGGCAAACATTATTGTACTTAGACTTTGCTGAATGGTTGTACCTTTCTTTTTCCTGCATCACCAGTTGGGGAACCCCTATAGTGTTTGGTATAAATATAGCCTCACTATGTTAATGTAAGCATATCCTGAAAGGAGTACAGACTATTGCTGACTTATAGATTGTAGTTTGTTAGTTCTCTTGCTGTCATACCGATTCTATGACTTTTCTACTTAGTAAGACAGTGACCTAGAACAAGCATATGTAAAGCCTTCTAACTTCACTGGCTGCATACATGCTCTGAACTAGTGAGACATGAAGAACTTATTCTATAGAATGAGCATGACTGCCAGGCAACTAGCAGATTGTTAAAACAGCAATGGCAGACTCCATGTCTTGAGAAAGGTTTACAGTATCCATAGCAAGTCCCGTAACTGTATGAGTTATTCATGTGCTGATAAAGGAATATATTAAAGTATGGATGAACATAGTCTCTTCCCCCTTGGGGGAGTACCAACCTCCTATATATAATTATTTGACCAACAACAGTTTAGAAAACTCTTTGGATATTGCACCTATTAGAGTTCATAAACAACATCCAGAGAACTCTATGTATTGTTGGAGGGGATGTGGGATGGAAGGTACAATAAAACATATTTGATGGGAATGCCCCAAAATACAGGAATATTGGCAGGAGATATGCGACAAATAGTTGAGATTACGAGGGAAAATATATTAAAAGTAGGTATGTTTATTTCATAACACCGATTTAACAACTAACCAATATAAAAACTCGATACCCCATTTAATTAACGAAGCAAAGGGGCTGATTCCTAATTTTTGGAAGACCCAAGACATCCCAAAAATAAAAGATTGGATAGAAAGAGAGGATTCTATATATAAGAATGAGGAACTTTATTTTACTGGAGAAGATAAAATCGATACATTCAGGAAAATATGGGAAACGTGGAGAAAATTTAAAACTATATGGAGATTTGTAGAATTTATGGAATAGAAGAGAAAAAGGAAATGCAGAAATGAGAAGTTGGGGATAAAAGTTTATATAATGGTATAACGATAAGAAGATATGTCTGACTAAGAGGAAATTAGCAGTGGTGAATGAAAGCTACTAGACGGGAAAAGATAGGGAATTGGAAGGAGGAGGGGGTGGGGGGTTAAGTGGAAAATGTAATAAAGGTTTGATAATTATTTTGTATTAATATATGTATGATACTAGTGCTTTTGTACCTAATGAACATTAAATAACGAAAAAAAAACTTTTTGTGACTTTTTAGGTGCAATATTTTGCGCACAATTACAACTTCAAGATGCAATTAAAAAGCATAAATTTTTATTCAGTCTGAATTAAAAACATAAAAAATACCCATGGTCTGAGAAATGTGTAAAGAATCTCCACCATCACATATGGATATGGAACAATTGACATTATGAAGGAGTGGAGGTTAGAGTATTATAATCTGCTCAGAAATACTATAGATGGAAGACCATTATAAAAGGATGTGTAATAGAACAGCACTCATATTTTATATGTGACTGAATAAATGCATTTCATTGTTATATTGATGTTGTAATTGTGTGAAAAATTGTGTAACTAGAGGGTTTTTTAAACTGTTGTTGGTCAAACATTTTTTCAAAGTATTGTGTGGAAAGTTGTCACTTAAAGAATAAGAACAGTTAGAAAAAAAGCTTATTAGGCAATGGGCAGTCCTGCCTTGTGCCCTCACAATGGTGCCTAAATGTAGCATTGGCAGCCTCCTACATGTCCTGCAAATTCCCCATTATGTCTGCAAGCTTCATAGACGTCTAGCTTCCCAGGTGACAAAGGCACTTATAGTAAGAGTTCAGTAATGCTAAAAAATGTGGCAAAACGTGGTAAAACGCCGCAAACCAGCGGTTTTTTTATTTGGTAAAAAAAAAAACGCTAAAAAACGCTAATCGCTGCAAAACACTAATTCAAAAAAGCTGAAAAACTCACGTTTTTAATGTGACTTTACACAGCTAACGTTACCAGCGTTATCAAAACGCCCCGTGTGCATGGAATCTTAACATTTATCAGTGGAAGCAGTCAGATAAAATGCGTTTCCAAAACCACCCAGCTCAGAGCCAGCAACCTAATGAAGTCTTGTAGTGTTATGCTAGCCATACTTGATCGAAATTCAGCTAGTTCAGCAGGTAACGGCCACATTTCGATTCATATGTGGCCACCCTGCTTGAACATAAGTTGATCTACCGATAGACTTCTGTATGACCGCCCTATTAAATTTTAGCCGCTCGATCAGTGCAGCAGGCAATAGTCTGAAGCTCTGATCTGTGTATTCTGACTGCATGGAAATCTCCTCACTGTCAGAGTACATCGACACAGCAGGGAGGATTGTCGATGGGGGAATCGGGTGAGATTTTGTCATTCAACCCACTGGTTGCACACACAAAAAAATTACTCCTCTATGACCTGCCTTAGCCTTTAACTTCATAAAACAGGTGGGTCAGAGTGTCTAATGTATGTTTCAATGCAGGATACAGCGTGTCAGTCTTATATCAAATATAGTTTATTGTGTAACATGTGCTTTCAGGTAATCTAAAGAATACTGTGCGATGATGTCAGTTTTATGAGAGCAGGTTACAGTGCCTAGAGCCATTGTTCTTTTATAACCCTTTTACTTTTTAAATCATTAAAATAACTACAGACACAGTTATTTCAACTATGACATTTATTTGGATTAAAAATGATGTGGAGTATTAGACTCGCAGACTAATCACAACTAAAACTTGGTATGACAGCCATATGTTCGTGTTATACTAATAGCACGTTACAACCTAGATGTAACTGTAATTATACCCACAAACATAGTTTTATTAAGTGCTTTAGGGTAAATGCACATTGATGCATCCTCTGTGCCCACATTCTGTCAGTACTAACCACAAATAGGGAAGTGGTGAATTATGTTACGATGGCACAGACAGCCTATAAAGCAGTCAGACACCAGGGCACATTTGTGTGATCTTGGTACATGTTCTACTCAGATCTGTTAATTGATATGAATTTTGGTGTGCAAAGATTTAAGAAAACATTGGATGCGATTTAGCAAGCAAAACAGGACATTAAAGAACATTTCTAGTACAGATAAAGCTGCTTGTTATTTCACAAAGGATTTAGAATAGTTTTTGTCCATATGGCACATCTAAATAGTGAGATAATCTGCATTCGGGCTACCATGCTATCGCAGAAACTACATGGGAAGCTGTAACAAAACATACACACTGACAAGATGGTGCTATATAAATCCTGTATAATAATAATACCAATAATATTTTGTATCTGCAAATTTTTAGGACTTGGACCCAAGTTGACAGCACTTAAAGTGGTTGTAAAGACTCAAGGTTTTTTTTACCTTCACTCATTCTATGCATAAAGGTATAAAACCTTCCATGTGAAGCATTGCCCCCCAGCCCCCCCAATACATACCTGAGCCCCATCCCAGTCCAGCGATGTGCATGACAGCCTTGGCTGTCCCGTATCTCTGCCTCTTCATTGGCTGAGACAGCAAGCGGGAGTCATTGGCTCCCGCTTTGGTCTATCACAGCCAGTCAGCCAATGAAAAGGGGGGGGGGGCAAGCCACGGCTCCGTGTGTGAATGGACACATGGAGCAGTGGATGCTCCCATAGCAAGTTGCTTGCTGTGCGGCCACCCGACAGGAGGGAGGGGTCAGGAGAGCCTGCGGGGGACCTGAGAAGAGGAGGATCCAGGCTGCTCTGTGCAAAACCACAGCACACAGTAGGTAAGTATAGACATGTTTGTTATTTAAAAAACAAAAACCTTTTAGAATTGCTTTAAATTGGTTGTAAACCCTTACATATACCCAACAAAGTGACTAGCTTCATGTGATACACAGAGATTAAACAAATCCCCCTGCATAGGCTTTACCTGTTTATCTGCAGTATTCTCTTCTCTACAGCCATTTAAAGTGCTGGATTTATAAAGCGTGTCTGAGCTGTCAGGGGAAAAAAAGGGGATGGAAAGCTGAAATGACACACTGCAGAGCTCAGTGAGAAGAGCTCTGTGTGCTGATTGGAAGGAAGGGACACACCCCCATCACACAGCAACAGAGCTGGGGCTGTCAATGTCAAGCTGTGTGTTGAAGCTCCCTCCCCTGTCACCTTTTTTCTCTTGATGTCAGGAAAACTTGCCAGAAGAGTCTCATGCTGTTAGCAGAGGAACAAGGCAGCAGACAGAAATGACACTTAGTGCTCTGGATTGGGACAAGTGGTGCACACTATAAAGGGATATGCTCTCTTCATATTTCATGTCTGAGGTTTACAACCACTTAAAAAAAAATCTGCAAATTGCTACTTTTTAAGCAGGGCTACTTCATTAAGTGCTTTTTTTGAATGACTCAACCAGTCCAACAGTAAATCTGTTTGCTTTTTTCTTTTTAACTGTGTTGCATTATATTGCTCTGCAGCAAATGCATTTATGTATTCAGGAAGACCTGTTTCCACCAATGTGTTGTGATATAGGGAAGAAAAGTTTTGCCTTCTCCTATTTAGGCCAGTTACATTTCTAAAAATTTAAAACATCTTCTTTCTTGTTTTCAATTTCTTCCAGTGAAAGCAAGCTGTTACATGAAAAAAAAAAAAAAAAACATGTGTGACATTCAAGTTTTATATTTTCTTTCAGTGTAACATGGTTCAACTTGTCCCTGTGCTTTGGTTTTTGATTTGTTTTGCCAAGAAAAATTACTATGGCCTTGTTTACATGGGTATGGTTTTCCTCAGAATCCCTGTTAAAAGAAAAACAAAACAACACATGTGTCTATACATAAGTTTTTTATTGACTTTGTTTTTAAGCATGTATATCTGCTTGTATTTTACAAACAGTCAGACTATTATTATTATCATATAGGCTTTATATAGTGGCAACATTTTGAGCAGCATTTTACATATAAGGGGCGCCAGTACAGTTACAATAAAATTCAACACAAAGAGGGTTAGTAGAGCCTTGCTTCTGAGAGCTTACAATACAATAGGGACTAGAAGTGAAGATTGTGTTTATGTATGGTGCAGGTTGAAAGGACAAACTAATTAAAATGTTAAGTATCTTAGATTGTAAGCTCCCAGGATCAGGCCCACCTAACCCTCTTGTATTGAACTGTATTGTTGCTGTTTTGTCTCCCGTTATATTGTAAAGCGCTGAGCAAACTGTTGGCACTATATAAGTCCTGTATAATAATAATAAAAGTATGTGCATGGCACCATTACTTGTTTCTCGGCCCCCCCCCAAAAAAAAATCCTTTTTTCATTGCCTTTCTTTTAGGGGGATCAAATACAAAGGAGGTAAAATTCCTCTGCAGGCCCATCACCCCACTACCATTCCTTTTGACACAGTCTTTGTTGACAGCCATAAACTTTACAACTGAACCGATTCCCCCATATACACACTCAATATGGATGGTGGTAATCCTTCTGTGTCATTGTATTCTGACAGTGGTACTCCCCTGTATCAGAATACACTGATCAGTGCTGCAGCTGATTGGCTGCATACGCTAATCGAGCAAAAACATACCAACAAGACAGTTTATGAGAAGTTGAATGATCGATAAACTAATTTCTGGGAAGAGCCATACAGGGAACGAAATTAGAATGGTCCCTACTGAACCAGACATATTTCAATCCATGTATGGACGGATATTTATTTATTTCAGGTACTTGTATAGCGCCGTCAATTTGCGCAGCACTTTACATATTTATTGTACATTCACATCAGTCTCTAAACCGCAAGGGGCGTACAATCTAAGGTCCCTAACTTACATCCATACGCATACTAGGGCCAATTTAGACAGGATCCAATTAACCTACCAGCATGTCTTTGGAATGTGTGAGGAAACCAGAGTACCCGGAGGAAACCCATGCAGGCACAGGGAGAACATGCAAACTCAAGGCAGGTGGTGCCGTGATTGGGATTCGAACCAACGACCCTAGTACTGCCAGGCGGAACTGCTAACCATTTAGCCACTGTGATGGATATCTATTTTACATATCTAGATAATGATAGAATACAATGTACATAACACAAGTCATGGAGTTGCACCTACCAAATAGATGTAAAGTTTATTGACATGATAATGGATAGATATCCTTCTAAAGGTATATGCCAAATTAACACAGATACATTATCTGGTGTATAGAGCAACCAAAGGGTCTGTATATTATCTAATTTCTGGGTACAGACACTTTTCTGATAAGCTACTGGGCTGCATTTACTAATTATTTCCAGCTTTTCAAAGGTGAATGTTGTGGTGTTTGTCATTTTAAGACAACTGATATAGGCATAGTGCATAATGTGAACATATAGAAAAAAGGTTTGGCCATGCTACTGTGCTTGACTCCAAATGTTAAATGCAAACAAAATTTTGAAAGACATTCTACAAGCTGTCAAATGTACTGTCAACATGGACTAAATGGTTCAATACAGATGTCATTGTATGACCTTTAGGTTACAATTGCAATACAAACCATACAAACGGTGCTAGCAGAAATGCAAGAAAAACTAGCCGGGTTAGCAATAACTTTTGGTTTCTAGCTAAATCTATTGCCAAGCAACATAAGGCTCCATGCACACGGGGCGTTTTAATAACGCCGGTAACGTTAGCTGTGTAAAGTCACATTAAAAACTTGAGTTTTTCAGCATTTTGTAGTATTTTTGCATTAGCGTTTAGCGCCGTTTTGCCACTTTTTTTCTTGTTTTTTTGCATTTTTTTTAAACCAAAAAACCCCTTTCTTTTTGGTTAAAAAAAGTCCAAAAACACTGGTTTGTCGAGATTTATTGCGTTTTGCGTTATTTTTCAGCATTAGAGCGTTTTTACAGCTAAAAAAAAATTTCTAGAAAGTCCTGGGTTTTTTCCAGCCAACAAAAACCCCTGCCAAAAAACGTTGATTACAGTCTATGTGTGCATGGACACATAGGATAACATGCTGGGGGGAGGTTTGCTGGCTGTAGAAAAAAAATGTCAAAAGCCAAAAACAGCTGCAAAAGCATCCAATATGCATGAGGACTAAAGGGGAGGGGTTCTATAGTCCAGCAGGGGAGAACTCGGGCAGAGCTGAAAACACTTCTTGGGAGTTCAGTGCTGCAGAGACAGTGTGTCATCTCACTACAGTTGGCTAGGAGTTTACTAGATTTGTTCAGGATAAACAGGTATTTTTCTTTTGTAGCTTTTAAAAAAGATAAAACATGAGGAGCTGTGCATATATTACAGAGATGTAATTTTTTTTTTTTTACACAGGCATACATGTAAAGCAGTATTGCTTTCTCAATTTTCATTTGTGTTTCTAAAATATAGTATTTCAGATTGTATTGGGCACATCTGTAAGTCTTTTCTGCCTCATGGACTATATTTGTGAACCTTTTTGTTATATAGTGGAGTATAAGACTTCCATCATTAGTGCCACCAGGTAGAAGAAGCTTGCAGGAACTTGCCTCTAGCTCTAAGCAAGCCACACCTAATCATAATATGATACAGTACTACCCAATGACAAAAAGTAGCCTTAAGCTTCTGAAGTTATCGTTACTATGAAAGAACAAATTCTTAAAACAAAATATGAAAGTCTTACTCATGGACAGGGGCAGACTGACAACTCATGGGGCCCCCGGGCAATAGGAGATCATGGGGCCCCTGTGTCCTTGCCCACACTCAAAACACACCCAAAAACCCTATAAAAGGTACCAGGGGCATTTCATGGGGCCCCCTACTGACCCTGGGCCCTCGGGCAGTGCCCGAGTGCTAGAATGGTCAGTCCACCCCTGCTCATGGACTGTGATGACTCCTATAGTGGCATTGAAAGAGAGCCTTAATGCAGCCCATATACAGGCTAATATAGTCTGTGTATGAGTTACTGCAGACAGCCGTCTCACTGAAAAAATGGGCAGTAAAACTTTTGCCTGTCTATTAAACCAACTGCTCCTCTGCTGGAATCTGCAATGGTGTGCTTTCTGGCTTTGTCTCTGTGGTACAAGGGCGGCTACAAGCTTGTTTCATTTCTGAGAAATTTGAGAATTTAGCACAAATCTCAGAGCAGAAGCCTCACTGTGTCTGTAAAGACATGTTATAAGTCCAGTGACAAACTATAAGTGGGGAATAACATGTTCATATTCAGGCCTTAAGCTGGCCATACACTATACCAGCCTTTCTCAACCAGGGTGCCTTGAGGTTTCTTCAGGGGTGCCTTGGCAAAATGTCTAAAAAGTGCCCAAACTTGTACACAAGCCAGCGGGTGGAACAGGCCTTTTAGTAATACAAAGTCACAGGTTTTCATTGTGCACCATTACCACTTTCTAACCGCCGGCGTCCTGACAACCAATGACATCATCAGTTGATCAGGAGGATGTCAGCTGCCTGCACAGCATCCTAGTTTGACCCTCCCCTGCCCCTCCCCATCAGTGCTGGGGTCACATTAGCTCAGTGATGGAAAAAAAACTGAAGGAGAAGAGAAACACTGGAATACTAGTCGGTACCAGTGTGCAGATGTGTATTTGCTTTGGAAGAATAAATCGCCTCTAGTGATGGGTGTCCTACATGGATGTTGTTGCATTATATAAAACAATTAGAATAATTGTCCATAATTTTAAAGGGTGCCTTGGGACTGTCCATAATTTTAAGGGGTGGCTTGACTGAAAAAAGGTTGAGAAACACTGCACTATACCATCTAATTATACAACCTCTGTATAATCCTCTTTAGAGTTTCTAAAACAATGTAGTATGAGAACAAATCTAAACAACCAATTAGTTTTAAATCTGACAGTGCCCTTGCACTACTTGATACTAGGTCTACATAGTTGATCGTATAAATTAGGTTAAATAGTATGGTCAGCCTTCGGTTTCTGACAGATGAATGAATAGTCATCAATATCCCAGTTGACAGCTCAGTCTGCTCATATATGGAGCATCTCTTCTTGTCCAATTCTATGGAAAATATGTAAAAACCAATAAGGAGCAGACAATTCTAAAAAGCTTAACAACGATCAGTGATGTAAATGACTTCTATTGGTAAATTGACAATTCCCTTCCAACCTTATGTGCTGTGTGTGTGTAGCAGGGTTTGCACGGACATCAAAGTGATCCCACTATCCACCATTTGATCGATTTGTTTTTCATATTATTATTATTATACAGGATTTATATAGCGTCAACAGTTTGTGCAGCACTTTACAAAATAAAGGTAGACATTACAGTTACAATACAATTTGGTACAAGAGGAAACAGAGAGCCTTGCTCGTTAGAGCTGACAACATATTGATAATATCTCTTGCTAACAAGTGTCTGCATGGATAGTTGAACATTTTTGAGTTTGTGGTCTGTATGCAATTGTATTAAACATAAAGCAAATCAGTTATAATGGGTGTCCATCACAACTTCATTAGATCAGATACATTTAAACTGGTTAATGTTTGTATGAATGCTGAAGGGGGCAAAGCAGAGAGCCGGTGACTGATAGTCACCATTCTGCTCACTGAAGACTGTGAACAGAGCAATCGGTGGTCTTTGATCGCTTGCTTCTTGGCCTTAGAGGCGCCAGGGGACAGATGCAGCATCAGACCTATGCTGCAACCATCTAGGGGAGTATGTATGTTTATTTTTTTTGTTTCCCAAACTCCTCTTATGATCCCTATGCTGTTAGCATTGGTAAATAGATAGGAAAGTATGTCATATTTACTTTATTACTTTTTTTTACTACTACTTTACTTTACTTTTTTTTTTTTTTTACATTTCTTTAGTTACTTTCTGGTTTCCAGGCTTAGGCTAATGATGTCATACCTTCCAGGAGTCTTCAGGAAGGCATGAGGGATTTTCTTAGCTAAACACACCCTCCAGCCTGCATGCTTGAGCTAAGGACAGATGGATTACAGGAAGTAAATGCTACATGTAAAATCTGCCCTTGCTCAAGATGGCCACGACCAGAAATGCTAGGCAGTGTTTTTCAAAGTGATTTCTCAGCAAAGTAAAGCATAGACACATGGATGGGTAGGTGAGTTTGCTTTCAATATAAAAAATAGTGTTTTTGGTTTGTGGTTCTCAGATGCAGTGTAGTTTTGCTCTTATGTCACTTTATACACAAGATGTGTCTGCCTGCAAATCATTAGCTTCACTTTGATCCCTTCACTTCCAGTGCCAATGGCATTTGACATCAGTACATCAGGCTGTTCAATTCAAGGTCCAGTCTCCTTGCACTGCTTACCTTCCTATGCACTGCTCAGCTCTCTTTCATTTGTGTGCCTCTATATAGCAGTGTAGGCGGTCTATCCATATTGATCACTATTCAGCTGGTTGGTGGAGGTAGGAATGTAGACTGTTGTACCTAGAAATGGAAGGATAAAGTTTGACATGCTGCATTTAGTAAGAGCATCCCTGATAAAGTGTCAACATTGAATTGCTTGCACTATAAATTTGTGAGAATAGACATCAGAGAGACCGCATAAGGTTACATGTGCTCTGAGAGTAATCTGATATGTTAGAACACCATGAAAATATCGTTCCAGACAAGATAATTAATGATTTAGAGCTAATAAAAAAATTGGTGTGTCAATCTACTTTTCTTTGGAAATCTCATGCAGGAAGCACTGCTATAAACATTTTTTCAGTTTAAAGTAAGGTCACCTAAGCAAGAACTGCAGTTTAAATGAAAACCAGGATTTAATGTACAAAAAAACACACCTGGAATTGTTTATTATAACTAATTAATACGTACTCCCGAGACCCGACACCCTAATATATCTTGAGTATGTGCCCTCTACCTTTTTTGTGGTGGACAACTCAGATTATGCAAAACACTCATTGCGTCATATAAACTGAGTTTGTTGTTTTTCTGTTTTTCTTTGGAATGGCTGCTCACAGGAGAAATTATTCCTTTCAGTGTTTATTACAATCTGACTGTAAAATCTTCTTTAGATCTAACAACAATGTGGTGCAAGCGCCTGCCTGGCTGAATACAAATTAACCGAATAGTTCAGTTGGTTGAAGACCCAATTAATGATTGAATTAATGAAGAAGTTGCATAGGTCTGGTAAATTTAAAGGATGATTGCACAAAGGTTGTACAGTCACATTGTAATATGTATTGTGATCTTACAAGGCATAAGAAGAGTAGTTTGTTTTTTTTAATTCCAGATGTGCAGCTGTTAAAATATCCAAATAATTTGCCAGATCCAGATGGTTGTGAACGTGAATCCAGCTGTTTTGAGTGACTCTAGGTGACAGTACAGAATGCCCCAGATTGTTGGAAGAAATATTTTCAAATTTAAGTTTTTTTTTCTTTCTCCAGCTGATGCTGCAGTTTGCTACAATCTGCCACTTTGATGAGCATTTGTGTGCTCAATGCAGACATGTACATATTGTATAATAACAATACAAGCAGTGAACCAGAATTTCCCTTCTCGTAATACTGAGAGAACTTTAGGTAGTGTTAAACTAATAGTGTGACATTCCATACTTGTGGGATTTCTCAGTGTGTGTGTGTGTTTTCTTAGGTCTGCGAAGTTCAGCAGAATCAAATACTCAGTAATCACATATTCTACAAAGTTGTTGAACTTGTACAGAGAAAAAAAATGACTGTTTGGCTTTCTTTAAATTCAAGTCTGACTAATATTTTTTGTATATGTGATCGCGGTATACATGCAAATCTGTGTCCCAAGGATATATGTCTTTATGACATAACAAACCTATATGTGTGTATTAGTCATGTACTGAGAACTTTTTCATTTTACTGTTGAAAAACAAATACATGTGGCATAAAGGATGCATAGTAAAGGCAGACATTTGCATGTAGACACTCCTATTTACTTTGATAGCTCTTTAAAATAATTCCTAGTATTTATTATTTTGTGTAAGTTATAAATGTCAGCCTGTATGTATCTCCAATCTGTTCATTAATAAAGTAGGTGCTAGCGTTAAAGCCTAATAACAAATTATTATTGCGTTGGAGCCCCTTGCACTGCAAGGCTTAAATGTTTGTTAACTCTAGGGCATGAGGTGTAATACCTTACTTTGGCAGGCTCCCCCCATCTGTGCAACTGGTCCCCCAAATTCTCTTCTCCAGGGTGGTAAAGGCTGCATTTGCATGATAATGTCATCAAGTCCAATGCAGGGCTGTTAACCCTGCATTGTACATGCAGAGAGTGAGGGTCTATTCCGAGCCTGCCAGAGCCAGGTGTAAGGTAAGTATTAACATTTTTGTGAGTTGTCCTCATACTTAAAGGTTCCAGAATTTTGTTTCCCAATAAGTTAAACTCCAGATTAAGATTTTAGATTGTAAGCTCTAGCGAGCAGGTCCCTCCGATTCCACCTGTATTGAATTGTATTGTAACTGTACTGTCTGCCCTCATGTTTAAAAGTGCTGCACAAGCTGTTGGTGCTATATAAATCCTGATGATAATAATAATACACTTTATTTTAAAACATCATCATTGTAAGGCCCTATTCACACTTGAATGTGGAGCCAACTGTGATTAATTGAGGGAGACTCAGCGGGGTTCCCTGGGAATGGCTGAAAGGCAGAAAGCCACATTAAAAGCAAAGGGAGTCTTAACAGTGCCTACAACTTTTTGCATGTTAAGGTACTTAAATCAGTTACCTGTGGATGATCAGTCCTGGACACAGACAGACTGCAGTCCAGGGCAGATCATCCACAGGTAATCCCTACATGCTTGATTACATGCGAATGACCGTGAATGACTGCAGGCTCAGTCAGACTCCCATTGTCATAGAATTCAAGGAAATTAATGTGTGGAGATCTTCAGGAAGTAGGTTTACAAATTTTTACGTTTGTTCAGATGAAAAGGAGTACGCAAGAAATTATTGAAATACGATATGGAAATTAATATATGATTTTACATATTGATCATAGTTATGCCTTATCCCCCTATTACCTTGCCTGGTGGATGGAACTCATGTAATGTACTCACCCACAGTGAATCCAGCATCCTGCAGTAATCAGCCAAAAGCTGCTGCACACTGGGTCCCGTTCTCTTCTGAGTCCTAGCAGCCGGCCCTTGATTCTGCTCTACTGTGCATGCTTAGTGTGCTCTACATAGCCCCAAAGCCTACTGGTATGTCCACAACAGGCATCTCCGGCTTCCTGCAGGGGGGAACCTGTTAATAACCTCAGAATTCTGTTGTTCATAGACAGGTTGTGCTTGACAATTGATTTGTTACTAATTGCAAATGAAGACATTGCGTCCTGTCTTACAAATTTTTGTTTGAAAATGTACTTATGTACACCCAGTGCAGTATGGCAGACTTGAGGAACTGTACATTGTATTCTGTACACAGTATAGAAATACCATATTTAGCGCCTACAGCATTCAAACGACTGATAAAGCTTCAGCTGATGAAGCATGCTCATGGAATGTGGGAAATGTAGATAGCTTGTTAATAGACATCGTTGTCATAACCTGTGGTGTTTGAGACTATAATTTGAATAGAAAGAAAAGCGGCTCTAAACTTTCAACCAACACCTGGATATGGCTGCCCTTAAGCTTGCCTCAGACCTCAAAGAATGTCCAAATGTGCAAGCATGATTTGATCATTTCACAGTGTCTTCTGGTACAATTTCAGCTGTAAACCAGACATCCGGGTCATACGAGCATTTCTGAAAAGCCAAGCAAGTGATGCTCACCAGTGATTTCCCAGATAATTGCCGCTGTTCCTTTTGATGTTAGTCCATGGTTCGGGTGTTTGTTAAATTCAGCTTAGAGACTGTAAGCTTTAATGAACTTTCAGTAGGCAGACCTATCTTTTTCTCCTTGTCTATGTCTACCTGAAAGTCAACAAACCAGTGCAAGTACACACTGGCCAGAGTCCTTGACGTCTAATATTAAAGAAATGGCAGTATCAGCTGATGTTCTTCAGGTTTTATCGTAACATGCCTTACATAACTGGGCCAGGGTTGCAACAATATCCTGAGCCCTCAGCTGATGGTGACAGTGGCACATGTCTGTCTTTTGATCTTTTGCTGATCTAAAAAAAAAATGAAGGGCTGGGCATCACTTGCAGGGAGATTTGATAAATATGAGAATATATCATGTAAGATATGTAATTGCTTTGACTGAGAGAGGGGTGACTAGAAGACTTTACAAATCACTTTAATTAGTAATGTACCAGTGGTGCTGTTATAACGTATTGGCATTTCTAATTATAGCCAGAGCCAGAGTGACTTTATTCAGTATGACTAAAATTACACATACATATAGATCAGATAGCTTCCTGTTCAAATATGAAGACTCTGGTATCAAACTGATTTTCCAATATAAAGAAAAATTGGAGACAGCAGGCAGCTGTTAACATTATGTTATCAGTGCAAACAATGGGCAAAACTGGTGGGAAGTACAATTGCTGTGTCATCTGTTTGGAATCCGCTGTCCTGGTATATGAACTCTAAAGTACTAAAAATTATTCTGTTTTCAAATGGTTATTTTTTGCATTTTTGAGCCTCGTTCAGCCTGTCCTCATCTTGGTCCTTTAGTTATCTTTTCATCAGATCAGTTAAAAAAAAATCTGCTTGCTTGCAGTCAATCCTAAATATTCTGGTTCATCTCTAGTATTGCAGCTCTGCTCTGCCCATTTTACAGGTTGAAATCCCCCTGTTAACATTATTAAATTTGTCTTAACTAGCAAATTACAAAACCGGGACTGTGTAATAATTTATAGGGTATTGGTTTAATTGGAAGTAGGTTTGCAAATGTATTTAGGGTGTACTTAGCAATATATACTGAAAATAGTGGTAAACATTTGTGTAGCCAATGTGTAAAGAGACCTCAGTCATATGCTAACTAATGCAGGCCATAGATTGGTCGAAAATCGATCGAAAATTCGTCTGAAAGAATAATCGGCCGATTTTTGGATCGTTAGTGAGTGAATATGTGATTTTGACACATTTTTTTAATCGGTTTATGTTGGAAAAAAAAACGGCCGATTTTGTCGATCACGGCAATGATGGGCAAATTGGCCAATCTTATTACCGATTAAAAAAAATGCGCATGAGCCATGACCTGCAAGAAGAAGGAAAAGAAGAAAAGAAGAAGAAGATGAAGACAAAGAACATCTGTATCTATTTGTATCCATTTTGGATACAGATGGTTCTATTCGGATACAAATAGATACAATGTTGCAATCACAATACTTTTAATGTCAAAAATAATAGTGGAGTGTCCCTGCAGAGAGCTCCGCTATTATATTTGACAAATAGATACAATGTTGCAACTTTGCTATACTTTTAAATGTCAAATATAATACCGGAGCTTTTTTTTACCAATGGTGGTAACGTTGGCCAATCGATTTTTTTCGTTTTTTTTTTTTTTTTAAAAAACGGCCGGTTTTCGCCCAGTCTATGGCCTTCTTGAGTCTTTGTTGTGATTAAATCCTGACCAGTTGGGCCTGAGATACATTTGTTTTCAAGACCATATAGCATTGTTAAAATAAACCTGTTTAGTTAATTGCCATGAGAGAGGATGTACACATTTAAATTATTTAATTAATGTGACATCAAAGCAAATAAGAAACCCCTCCTGTGTTAGTCACTGGTATTACCTTGCATATCAAGGGGAAGATTGAACTAACAGAGAGGATGTTGGAAGGAATGGCCCAGGGCAGGGGATTGAACTAACATTCACATAGGTCGGACTTGTAAGGTTTTCTTCCAGCAGAGGCTCAAACTGCATGCTTTTTCAGCACTCTCCTCCTATATCACAATCCCGTACATCACTGTCTTCAGTACCCCCCACACATCAGTTTCCTCTTCACAGTAGTTTTCACAGGCCCCCCTGCACATCACCCCCACCTCCTTTACAATAGTGTACTGAACCCCCTTCACATCACAGATCACTTTTTATTCACAGCAGTCCTCAATCCCCCTGCAAATCATCACCCCGACCTTACAGCATGGCGTTACCGCCGGTCTGGATGGAACAGGGGCTCTGTCCAGATCCAGACCACGGTCTGCCATTTAGTGATGCCTAGCCTAGGGTATCCACATACAGCATGTGTGTAAATCGCATGGACATATGTATTGGATGTGTGTTATGTCTGTATCCTTGCTAAAATATGAACAGAAGAACTTACTATTCAGTATTCTGAAGGGGACTCATAGGGCTTGTTATTATTGTATTTTGTATATACTGTTTTGCATATTTCATCTGTTTCTGGAATCTAATAAATGCTCGACTCTCTGGAAAGAGCTGAGGTTGCCTGGAACTTGCTTGAGGAGATTGCATTTTATGTCTGCTTCCGGTTACAACTATAATTACTTATATTATTTATTCATTTACAACAGGTGGCAATCTGCATAAAAAAGGCCAAGAGCAGTATTGCTCTTTTGTAGACATCAACTTAGAAACACCAAACATCCTTTCAGGATGAGTGTTCTCAAATTGCTCAAATTTTAAATGCACCTGCAACAAGCTGTTTTTCATTGCAGCTTAACCCCTAAAGTGTAACCAGCGTTCTTGAAATTCTGGTTTGTAGCTGTTTTCCTTTATAGTGCACATACCCTGTATTGCCTATTATGTTACCTCTGTTCCATATGACTTAAACTACCTAGGGGAATTTATCCATTCAGGCTGGAGACTATCCTCCTGTTAAGGTGCCTCCTTTGCAACTCGTTGTTGTAATGAAAATGAGGCTTTCTAGACAAGGGGTTATTTTTTAGTTACTGAGTGATTTGTAAGAGCCTAATGCAGGCCATACACGGGTCGTTTATTGAAACGCATGAAAATCCGTACAACAAATCGGCCGATATTCACGCTGTTAGTGGGGCAATACCGTTGGCCGTTTTTCACGGATCTTCTCGTTTACTTTTATTGGTTCAAAAGCTGTTTTTTTCGTATGATTTTCTGATCACGTGTACTAGGGTTTAGGCCTCATGTACACTGCTGCTCCTAATGAGTTTAGGAGCTTTTGGCATTTTATTTTTCCAAAGCCTTTTCCAAAACTCAACTTAATAAAAGCCTATGTGTCATTTGAAACAAGAGACTTAGTAGTCCCTAATGATATGAAAAATTTACAATGCTCCTCTGTGCCAGAGCAAATGACTTTTGTGTTCACAAAGGGGAGCTCAGAAAAGGTGATTTTTTTTTCCTGTTGGTTGTAAAAGTTTTATTTAATTTTTTTTCAAAATAGCAAACTTGTTATACTTATCTGCTCTGTGCATAGAGCAGCCCCAATCCTCCTCTTCTCAATGCAGCACTATAGAAAGCTGCTTAGTATGGTAGCGCACCCGTGGGCTCACTCCCAAGCCGGACTGTGTGCGTCCATAAGATGCATAGAGTCATGGCTCAGCCCCTCCACTCTCCACTTAGCCAATGAGGAGGAAGAGTGCCCAGACAGCAGAGGCTGTCTAGAACATTGTTGGATTGGAGGGGACTCAGATAAGGATTGAGGGGGCTGTTGCACACAGGTTTTTTACCTTCATGCATAGAATACATGAAAGTAAAAAACCTTGAGCCTTTAGAACCAATTTAAGGTAAGAAAAAAAAACCTTCTGGGTGCAGCGCCCCCCCCCCCCCATATTTACCTGAGCCCCATCTCGATCCAGTGATGTGCATGAGAGCTGTGGCCTTCCCAGGTCTTTTTTCTCTCATTGGCTCAAACAGCAGTAGAAGCCTGTGCCCCCATAGCAAGAGGCTTGCTATTTGGGGCCATCGGCATGAGGGAGGACCTAAGACCGCCAGCAAGGGCCCCAAAAAAAGAAGAGATCAGGGCTGCTCTGTGCAAAACTATTACAAAGAGCGGGTAAGTATAACATGTTTTTTTGTTTTTTTCTAAATTTGAATTACTACCTTTTAATCACTTTAAGGTTGAAAAAGCTTTGCCTTTGGAACCACTTTAATTCATGGCATCTGAAAGTATTTTTGTGATGCTGATAGGTGGCTTACTGATTCATAAGTGCATATTATTGATGATAAATATGCTTTAGGAATTGCTTGTGTAGCTCAACTTTAAAACTATTTTAGTGTGTGTGTGTGTGTGTATTTGTAGTTAAAGTGATTAACATGTAGAACATTTAGGACTTTGACAAGTGTAGTTGTCCCAGTACAAATATTGTGCTAGAACCCAAACCCTGCCATGCCCTTCAGCTTGCGATGGTGCCTCTGACTGCCTGAAGACTGACTCGTAAATTTAAAGCTTTTTTTATTTGACATGTACTGTATGTTATAATTTGCTCGAGAATCTTAATTAAACAGGGTTTGTTCCACTCCTAGACGAACAAAACGTTTTTGTTTTTTCACATTGGGCACACCTATCCTCTGCTTCAGGGACAAAGTATGTCTTTAACTGACACTTATATCTGTCATTTGTATTCCAGTATTTGCCTTCCAAGTGGTCAGAAGATATATCTGTGTCTCGGGAAAATGCTTGAGGATACACATGTACTGAGAACCATTTGGGTGCCCCAGCAGTTAGGGATAGGCGTTGTCCAATGTGTGAAAAGAAAAAACAAGTGTCCTTTGTCTAGGAGTGGGAACAAAACTTGTTTTATTGAGATTCTTGAATACAATTACATGCTGCATGTTACTGGAATATGAATGTAGTTTACCTTTTGAAGACTTGAATCTGGTCTCAAAAAAGATATGGAGGCTAGTAAAAGAGTTAAGAATCTTCACTTAAATTATCCATCCATGTGAAAAGAAAACTTTGTTTACTTATTTCATCTGCACATGGTTGGATAATTGAAGAAAATATTTACACTATTTATTATGTGAAGAGTATCATCTCCTTTAGTAAATCAGCCTAAATATAGTATAACAATACATACAGTAGGTTTGAGTCCTATTAAAATGCTCCTAGCTTTTAAGGCAGAATATGCAAAGTGGATTATATTGCAAATCTTTATAAATGATAGGGGTTAAATGTAAATTATTATAGAGGTATACAAATACCACTATTTATGTAAAGCAATTAATGTTTCTTTCAAAGAAAGAAACATGTACCTTTTACAAAGAAATTCTTTGTGAAAGGTCCCAAAACTTATCTTGGACGCCTAGAACTTTTCAAAAATCAAAATGTTAGTTATATTTAACTACTGGAGTACTAGACTGTATAAACCTCTTCATTATCGGGCCATTTTTTCAGTTCTGTGATAAAAGTACTCTGTTTGAAAATTACTCGGTCATGCAACAGTGTACCCAAATTTTACATCAGGTTCATTTTGGTGGTACATAATTACCAATGTGTTTTTTTATGTTTCACTATATAAAAGAATAAAGTTTACAAATCTGGGTTTGCTTACATTAACTTTTAATTTCTTTACCTTCAAGAAAAAAATGATTTTGCAATCAGTGGTGCTCAGTGGCGCTTTAACCCCCCTACAAGTTTAAAAAAAAATCCACACTCATTGGTGGTTAGTGGCACTTTAACCACTCCTTAAAGGGAAAGTTCATGTTCCTGGGAAAACAATAGCATATAAAGAAAACATAATATAGTACATACAATTGCTACACAAGTCATATTGTAATTGAATGTTATAAAAATGACCTTTACTTTCAAACTGCAGCACTTTAATTTTCTGTCAAATTAAATGCAATACGGCAACCTGGGGGCATTCTGTATGCAGATGTTGTACAGATTGCCCCCCCAGAAATGTAATTTCCTACTTGTGTGATTGACTTATGCAGGGCATAGATGGGCCGTTTATTGGCCGAATTTTCGGATGGCCCCGTTGCCCATGCTGCCACCAATGTCTGTTTTTCGTGGATTTTCCAGCATGACCAATAAAAATAAATGAGAAGATCTGCGAAAAATGGCCGACGGGCTGGCCTCACTAACGGCTTGAATATCGTCCGATTTTTCTTGTGGATGACAATTCGGCCGATAAACGACCCATCTATGGCCTGCATTACTGATTTTCCTGCAAGTTTGGCAGCTGGTTGATAATTATAAAGTGATGCATATTCACTTTGCACATGGACATAGACAAACAGACAGCTTTTCTTCAAAATAACAAAAGGTAGGAGTCTGCAACAAAGTTTGTTAAAATCCTTACAATATACATAGATCAACCAGAGGGGAATGCTTTTTCCATAACAAAAGTGGAGCTACTTTTTAAGAAAAAATATAAAAGCAATTCCATCATTATTGGTACTTAAAGACCGTTCTATCTTCAATCTTGATGCTGTGTTTATTAACATACAAACCGCAGTGCCATTCATTTTGAGCGTCACCCCAACACACTATTACAGTAGTGGGCAAGCACATGACGTTTGTTATGAAACACTGTAATATAAAATATGTTTAGGTGTGCTTCCAGACCTGTTAAACTGAGTGGGCTGCCTTAACCACTTAAGCAGTGCAGGAGCGAGTGGCTGTTTATAAATGACCTCCGCATATCCTGCCTGTGCGCACTTCCTTGGAGCGTGAGGCACCGCAATCCGGTGCCCTCTGTGTCCTGTGAGGTCCCGATCATGTGATCACTGATTGGCCAATATAGTGCATGTATGTGTGTATGTGTATGTATATGTATATATATATATATATATATATATATATATATATATATGTATGTGTGTGTGTGTATATATATATATATAAAGCGAGAGAATAGTAGTAAGCAAGATGTCACTTGCTGCCATCATTGCTTACTGCTAATGAAATCTGTGAATGATTACAGAGGTCACATGGTACAAGGCTATTCACAACAGCCTTGTACCATGTGACAAGCTGTGACCAATCACAGCTCTCACAGTATTTCTCAATGGCTGCAAGAATGCAACCAGAGAGAAGGAGAATTGATTGCTTTTACAGCCTTTATGGGTGTAAAAGCAATCAGTGTAAAAAAAATAAATCTTCATCAACCACCACAAGTAGTACAGTGTCACTATGCTAGGGTGACAGTATGTTAAAAAAAACAAAAAAACAAATAATATAAAAAAAATAAAATTGTAAAAATAATTTTTGAAAAATTATAATTTTTGGTTATAAACTAATTTGGGTTATTTTTTTTTTTTTTACCAAAAAGATAATTGAAAACATTTTGGTCAAGATTTATGAAGAAATATTATTTATTTGCAAAATGTTATAAGAAAAACCCTTTTTTTTTTAAAAATGTTTGGACTTTCATTTATATAGCAAAAAAAAATTTAAATCCCAGTGGTGAATAAATACCACCAAAATAAAGTTTTATCTGTCTAAAAAAAAAATGCTAAAAAATTCATATGGGTACAGTGTTGCAATTGTCATTCAAAGTGTGATAGCACTGAAAGCTGAAAATTGGCTTGGGCAGGAAGGGGGTGAAAGTGTTCGGACTTGAAGTGGTTAACATGTATTCAAAACAACATCTAGTGGGAATGGGCCTTGAATGTATTCCATTCCTAATGTAGCTTAGTTTTAAAAAAGATTTTTAAGCTGAGTTACGGCAATGAGGACTTGGAAGACGTTTCTCCCTCCCTAAACACATAACAAGAAAGTGCTTCTACTTATTATAGAGAACTTTACCACCCTTAGTGCAGGTTTTGCCCCTGGGACTCCTAGGAGCTGCTGCAAATTTGTCATCAGAGGTGTTGCCTGAGTGGTCTCCTGTACTTGCAGAGGAAAGACCGATTACTTTATGGAGTTGTTATATGAGCTCAAATTTTAAATGTTTAAGCATAAAAAACACCCTTTATGGTTAAACGCTTTCTTCCAAGCCCCCAACTATTCGCTTGTCTCCACTTCTAAATTAGCACAAAAATAAACTCCATGTACTGGATCAAAAAGGAGTGGAGAAGCACCTCTGCGCACTTGTGTACAGAGAGGAGCCAGTTGGCATACATGGCGATGACATAAAAAGAGGCTCAAAAAAAGCCAGGCAGTAACAATTATTTTCTACCGTTTACATTGTTGCTGCCATTTCTACAGCCCTGCTTTACCTGCAAGTCTAAGATATGAACCAGAAAACCTGCTCTGTTAGCAGGCCTCAAGGGCCAGAGTTCTTGTCATTTTGGCACAGACCGAGAAACCTCTGCCAGGAGTCATAAAACTTAATCAAATGCTGTCATACTACTCGTAAGCACATTATGAACTCTTAAACTGTTATATGAAATGTAAATGTGTACTTTCACTAGGCTTTACCTAGTCCATAAACAATAAACCTTTGATAGATATTGACACATTTCGGCATCTGCTCCAATGTACTGGAGGTCCAAGCAAAAATGAAATTTGGGAATTGTTTATATGATCTATACCAGCAATGGGCAAACTATGGCCCGCGGGCCGTATACGGCCCTGCGGACCTTTTAATCCAGCCCGCGGAGCTAGGCTCCTCTCACAGTCCGCCCTGAAGACCGGTGTAGCATGAAAATCTGTCACCTATGAGGATCTGTCCCCCTCGACGTATCTGCGCATGTGCCGGAGATCGCCGATCGGCTGCTAATGCCTGAAACTGGCACATGCGCAGATACGTCGAGGGGGACAGATCCTCATAGGAGACAGATTTTCATGCTACACCGGAACGGCGTGGGAACACAGCGAGAGGAACGCGCGGAGCAAAGGTAAGTGAATTGACACAGGGGGGACTTGGGGACTTAATATGGGGGATGAATTAATATGGGGAATGAATTACTATATGGGGGATGAATTACTATATGGGGGATGAATTACTATATGGGGGATGAATTAATATGGGGGATCATTACTATGGGGGATGAATTACTATATGGGGGATGAATTACTATGGGGGATGAATTACTATATGGGGGATGAATTACTATGGGGGATGAATTACTATATGGGGGATGAATTACTATATGGGGGATGAATTACTATGGGGGATGAATTACTATATGGGGGATGAATTACTATGGGGGATGAATTACTATGGGGGATGAATTACTATATGGGGGATGAATTACTATATGGGGGATGAATTACTATATGGGGGATGAATTACTATGGGGGATGAATTACTATATGGGGGATGAATTACTATGGGGGATGAATTACTATGGGGGGGTGAATTACTATGGGGGGATGAATTACTATATGGGGGATGAATTACTATGGGGGATGAATTACTATATGGGGGAATATTACTATACTTACTATGGATGACACGTACACATAATTCATCTACTCTTGGTCCGGCCCCCGGGTCCAATATATGAACCCATTGCGGCCCTCAAGTCAAAAAGTTTGCCCACCCCTGATCTATACAATAGCATTGTTTTTAGAAGATGCATCAAAATATAACCTTGGCTGCAGGATTAAAGTGGTTCTTAAGCCTAAAGGTTTTTACCTTCATTCTCTGCATGAAGGTAAAAAATCTTCAGTGTGCAGCTCCCCCATGTTCATCCTATTATAATAACTTTGTTAAGCAATCATCAGTGGTATCAGAGCACATAACTGCCACTGGACCTCTGACTGCTGGGCAACTGGTAACCTTCAGTGTGAAGACCCCCCCCCTAATACTTTCCTGAGCCCGATCTCAATTCAGTGATGTGCACAAAAGCAGTGGCTCTCCCGGGTCTCTCTCTTCTCATTCGCTGAGAACACAGCATTGGGAGCCATTTACTCCCATCGGTGTCAATCAGAGCCAGTGGGGAGGGGGCAGGGCCAAGCCACGATCTGTGTTTCTTATAGACACACAGAGGTGGCTCGGGTGCGAACACTCATGAGTGCCCTCAGAGCAAGCAGCTTGTTCTGAGGGCACTCAGAAAGGGGGAGTAGCCAGGATCTCCAGCGGAGGACTCAAGAAGAGGAGCATTGAGGCTGCTCTGTGCAAAACCATTGCACAGAGCAAGTAAGTATGACATATTTGTTTTTTATTTTATTTATCTGAACCTTTAGTGTCAAGGTGCCTCAAAATTCTTTTTTTTCCAAGAGTTGTAGAAGGAAATATAAGAAAATATATGTAAACATATTTGGGTTTGATGCCGTGGTCAAATGAACAGAGAGAAAAATATAGTTTTTCTATCAGGAGCACTGGGGGGTGCTTTCCTGGATGGGGGCATCTTGTTTGGGGGGACTTTTGTAGGCAACTGGTGTAGCAGAATCAATGATCCAAGACTCTGCAGACTCCAATGCAGTACAAAGTGAAGTAAATCCTTTGGTGAACAGTTTTGTGTTATCGGTTAGGATAAAAAGTTTGAGTGCTGCCTTATATATTATGTATTCATGCAAGCATAAATGCACTGTATGATCTTTCAGGTTTAAACCCTGAGAATTCAGTGGAGGATAAATCAATTTACTCTAACTTTGTGACAGCGCATAGACATATTTATAAATTCCATTTGGGTGAGTACACCCTTTTAGCCCTGGCTGTGTCTCTGTCTCTCTTGTGTATGTCTAGTAAGAAAGACTGTGAATTCAAATGGCAGCTTAAAGTGCATCTCTCAGCCATTTTACCCTGGTAAAAGTCCTGACTTTGTTAGGCTAGCCATACAGATATAGTTATTTCGTTCACATGGGCACATGAGCGGAAGGAGAGAAATCCTCCATCTACTCTAAAATACATGCATTAAGGTAGGGGTGTCAAACTGGCGGCCCTCCAGCTGTTTCGAAACTACAAGTCCCATCATGCCTCTGCCTTTGGGAGTCATGCTTGTAACTGACAATCTTGCAATGCCTCATGAGAATTGTAGTTTGGCAACAGCTGGAGGGCCGCCAGTTTGACACCTATGCATTAAGGAATCTCCCCTGTAGGATGTTGTATTCAAGCAGTCATGACATTTGTGGCTGCTTGAATACCTGAACAGCAACTGCATCTGTCCAAAAGGAACACTTCTGGTCATGGTGGTGATTATTCAGGGCACACTTACTGGACAGGTTACAGACGAGTGTGTGATGTGTGTTGGGGCTCATAACCAAAGTGAAACCTGGTTGAATTTAAAAAAAGAACTTTAAACACAAACCTGGCTTTTGTAGACCTCATACACTGAATTTTACCAAAGACCACTAAAAAAGGGATGAATATACAATGAATGGACAGCTTGCATTGGTAATATAGACACCTACTTGTCACCGCTCCTTTTGTGCATCTCACTTTTGTTCATTTAACTGAGACTTCCTGAAGTCTCAGATTCCTCTGTAAAGTCTCAGATTCCTCTGTAAAGTCTCAGAATCTTCTGTAAAGTCTCAGAATCCTCTGTAAAGTCTCAGAATCTTCTGTAAAGTCTCAGATTCCTCTGTAAAGTCTCAGAATCTTCTGTAAAGTCTCAGAATTTTCTGTAAAGTCTCATATTCCTCTGTAAAGTCTCAGAATCGTCTGTAAAGTCTCAGAATCTTCTGTAAAGTCTCAGATTCCTCTGTAAAGTCTCAGAATCTTCTGTGAAGTCTCAGAATCTTCTGTAAAGTCTCAGAATTTTCTGTAAAGTCTCATATTCCTCTGTAAAATCTCAGAATCGTCTGTAAAGTCTCAGAATCGTCTGTAAAGTCTCAGAATCGTCTGTAAAGTCTCAGAATCTTCTGTAAAGTCTCGAATCTTCTGTAAAGTCTCAAACTATAGTGCCATATTACACAATCTGTTAATATGGTACTATTGATTTTGAGAAATGACAGAAGATTCTTAGACTTTAGTTAATCTCACTTCTAGCACTTCACATTTTTTATTTTTTCTTTGTTCATTGGTTGCAGTGTTTCCATCAGCCTCCTACTTGTTTTCTCTATTAAGTTTCACTGTATTGTTGTCAGCAAGGCTGAAAAAACCATTTTATGCTTTTAAATGTTAGAGATCATTACTCTTATTGCAGTATGTATTGCTTCAGTTAACAGCTCTATGTAATTATTACCAGCAGAACTCTTCTGAAAGTTCTGAAAGTATTTGGAAAGCAATGCCATTTATAACAGGTTTGCGTATTTAATAGCTCTTTTGTTTCACATTCACTGATGATGATCTGGATCTAATAAACAGTTAATTTGTGTTGTGCTGATTTCTACAAGTTAGTGTTGGATTCTTGTTGAATGTGCCCATCCATAAGTCAATATTGGCACAGAATTTAGCTCATGTTTAAAAACTGCCATTGGCTTGCCAGTAACTAGTAGCTTGCTTACTGCCATGGGCAGCCTTCCACTGTTTTATTGGATTGCAGTTCTTTAATACGAATAAATAAACTTAACCCTGTATATGAGATGGCAAATAGCAGTATGCTAACTGCAGTAGCCGATAACCAATCAGAATTCATGGTTCATTAGCCTCTAGTGCTCTTCATAAATATGGCTGTTAAGAGTTAATGTACACAATCCCTCCTGGTATTATGCTATTGGACAAAGGCCAGTGTGTTTAATCACCCACGCAGTCTATTTTATTATACTCAGTTCTATATTCTAAGCTGTATAACTACACAAACGTACACAGACAAAGCTGAACTAAGCAAGCAACAGGTCAAGTAAGTTCACCTGCTGGGTTTTCACTATTGATTGTTACTCCAAATGCTACAGCCTAAGGAAAAGTGGCTGCTCTGTGGTCCTTGATTGTTTCTAATGCTGATTAAAGTAAACCTGTGGGTTTCCCTTGCAGCAAAAAGCAACAGGTTTACTTTAATTTCTCCTTTTGGCAGCTGCATGTACTTTCCCTTTGCCCACCCACTGTTTCATTAAGTTGATGGTATTGTAGATCCACAGCCATTCTGTAATCTTTGACTTGTTGGGCTAAGGACTCTCCTCACCCCTGTGTGACTGCACAAAGCGGCAGTGCTGTCACATGCCCCCTATTCCTTGAAATATTGGGAAGGAGTGGCAGAAGAGCAAAGAAAAGGAGGTATGTGCTTATGGGGAGTGAGGCATTTAAAGAAGTCTACAGTATTTGCTCTGTACGGGCTAAGCACAGGTTTACCTTAAAATCTGTATGTTGTTCACAGTGTAGAACTGTAGACTGTAGCTGTAATAAAGAGGGCCATATTCATCCTATTATAATAACTTTGTTAAGGCAATCATCAGTGGTATCAGAGCCCATAACTGCCACTGGACCTCTGATTGCTGGGCAACTGGTAATACTTACCTGAGCCCGATCTTGATCCAGTGATGTGCACGAGAGCAGCGGTTCTCCCGGGTCTCTGTCTCCTCATTGGCTGAGACACAGCAGCGGGAGCCATTCGCTCCTGTTGCTGTCAACCACAGCCTGGGCGGGGGGGGGGGGATTTAGTGGGAACTGAGCCACGCTGTGTGTGTCCCACAGACACACATAGGTAGCTTGGGAAGTAGCACCGCATGAGTGCCCAAAGGGCAAGCAACTTGCTTTGGGGTCACTTGGCTGGGGGGGGGGGGTCAGAAGCGCTGGCAGGGGATCCAAGAGGAGGAGGATTGGGGCTGATCTGTGCAAAAACATTGCACAGAAAAGATAAGTACGATGTATTTATTATTTTGTAGAAAAAAATTAGCCTTTATAACTAATGTAAAGCCCCATTCTGAGAATCACTGCAGAGCAGGGTACTCACCTCTTCCCTTCTCCACTCCTCTCAATGTCTTCCCCTCTGTTTCCTTTTGCTTTCTTTTTTGTTATCTACTTACCTACCCTACTATAGTCTAAAATTACTTGGAAAACAAGGGTATATCAGAGATGGCACACAACGATTAGGATTCAGCGTTACTGTTGTTTTTGATAACGGATTATTGTATTACTACTGGAACGCCTGCATGATGCAAAATACCGTCCAGATTTATGACAAAGTAAGTATTCTGCAAAATTTTGTGTTATCAAAACTTCAAAATGGAAACTCAAAAATATTAAAATACAAGATAACAAATAAAAATAAATATGTTGTGCTACCCATTTAAATCCTATGTGCAATAAAAACATCAAGATATTAAACACACAGCAAAATGATCCTTTGGTGATAATGCACATAAACAGCAGTGAAAAAAATGACACCTCAAAAAATAACAGTAAAGTCTGCGTAAACTTTGTAAAAAGTTAAGGCACACTATGAGTTAAGTCTAACGAGGTGCTAGGCATCTCTATTATTTAAGGCATTGTCAACAGTAGAGTCGCTGCAGCTGCTATACCTACCCCTCCACTCTCCTCCTCTCCTCTTGCCCAATCACAGAAGCCAGGTATTATGTGAACATATTCACAACATACAAATGCTTCTGTGAAGGCCAGCAGAGGGGAGAGGCAGGCATAGTTGCCCTGCTTGCTTCTCTCCTGCCAAATCCTGAAGTGGCTCTCCACACTTCAGCAAAGCAATAAATCTGTCAGATGTAAATAATAGAGAGCAGTCCAGGAGATAGCATGCACCTCACTGGACTTAACTCATAGTGTGCCTTCACTTTGTACAAGGTGGCTAAATTCCTGAAATTCAGCTTTAAATATATATTCTATGCAAATTAAACTTTCTTAATGAGTCCTTCATGCATGCTGACTTCAGTGATCCACCACCAACAATGTGATACTGTTTAAATCCAACAAGGTACAAGTAGAGAAATATAAGAGTTTAAAACTCAGCGCCGCTCAATCTCGCGGGAATGACAGAGTTAACTTTTCATACTAACAAGCTAGTGATTGGTTGTTGGGATCGCCTTGTGCACTAGCAACTAATCACCTGCTGGTTATCTTGAAATGTTAACTCTGGCAGCTCCCGCTCTCCCCCTCCATCCAGAGCTGTCCTACCCTTCTGCTTTCCACTCTGCCGTAAGAAGGACCGCAACGGAGGCTGGGGGAAAATAACGGCTCCTAAATGGCGGGACTGTGACAGTCTTGAGTTACAATTTCAAAGCTATAGTCAGTACACTTTTTAATATTTACACTTGGCACTTTCTGACTAACGCTAATTGGAGATTTAGGAATGTTGTTTGAAACTTTTGTAAATGTTTTGTTGCTTGTTAAGCATAAAATATATTTCTATAAGGTTTTGATGCCTTTATCTGTATTCACCACAGCCTGTTCTGATGTGGTGCACTGCATCACAAAATGCTGCACTGAGAAACGTAGTGCATTTCCTACTTTTTTAGTATACACCACAGCATTAGTACTGTGTTGGGCAATCCTGCCCAGAGCAGCCCATTACATATGGTGTGAATGATGGGCTCTAAAGTTTTGTTAATAATTGTCGTTATGTGCAGGGCCTTACGAGTTAATTTGTTGAATATTGGCTCATGCACTTGACTGGCTTTAATTTTCTTGCCTGATTTCTTACTGAATGTCATCTAACATAACTGCCTATATTATTTACCATGTATATTACTTTACTGCAAGTGTAATTTCACTGTTCACTAAATTTTATATATATATATATATATATATATATATATATATATAAAAATATTTATTATAAATATGGCTGGTCATTACAGGTTTGTTTTGCGGAGGCTGTGTTTATTATAGATTACACTACAATTTAGGTTTTGTCTTGCTTTTAGATTTCTTTTCTGTGTTGAAAATGACATTGTTGAACAGACTAAACTTATTGCCTGTCCCTCATTATGTATGTAGCTCCTGTTGCCTTAACAATTATGAGGTCCACACAGAAGCAGTTCATAAGACAAATAGGGGATCACGGGTCCCTGTGTCCTCGCCCAAACTCAAAAACGCCTATGAAAAAGGTACCAGGGGCATCTCATGGGGCCCCCTACTGACCCCGGGCCCTCGGGCAGTTTCCAAATGGTCAGTCCCCCAGTTTCCAAATGGTCAGTCCCCCCTGCTTATATCAATGAAGGAGGACGGATGACCAGTGTATATTTGTTCTTTCCAGCAGCAACTAGTCCACCAGTTCTTTTCCAGACAGATGCATTTATTCGAATAAAGATTTTTGTTACAGATGACAGAAATTCAGCTGAATACTGAATACTTCATATCAAACATGGAGATACTACACCGTCCAGCATATGTCCAATCTATAATACGCACCTAGGTAGCTTCCATGCATGCAATAATGCGAGTTATGACCCATACCTGTGCTTCCATATTAATGACAGGAAGAAGCTCCTCTCCCAATCAAAATAACTTCCCTTGAAATACAGTTTATTAGAAGGGTTTCTGATTGGCTGACAAAACACTTTTGATCTTACATGAAAAGACTTCACTTGTCATTACTATAGATAACAATTAAGGTCACTATAGTTTTTACCAGGTAATCAAGTCATCCTTTCACCATATAATACGCCCTGGAGTCTAATTACCATCAATAAATACTTCTTGTATGGTCAAACCACATTCTTTATCATCCTTAAACATGTAAACAATGTACCCTTTGAAATGTCTAATTTGATAAACAGGCTATTCCCCAAATACCAAGATGACCTTGCAAAAAATTAATATAGCAAAGAGATCTTTTGATGTGTAAAGTGGTCTTTTCACTGGTCTGTCCCAAAAAAGAACAGTATGTGTGTGTGTATGTGTATATATATATATATATATATATATGTGTGTGTGTGTGTGTATATATATATATATATATATATATATATATACAGTCATGGCCGAAATTGTTGGCACCCTTGATATTTTTCCTGAAAATCAAGTATTTCACACAAAAAAGGTATTGCATTAACACATGTTTTGCTATACACATGTTTATTCCCTTTGTATGTATTGGAACAAATATAAAACAGAGGCAGAAAAGCAAATATGACATAATGTCACACAAAACCCCAAAAATGGGCTGGACAAAAGTATTGGCACCCTTAACTTAATATTTGGTTGCACACCCTTTGGAAAACATAACTGAAATCAGTCGCTTCCTATAACCATCAATAAGCTTCTGACACCTCTCACCCGGAATTTTGGACCACTCTTCCTTTGCAAACAGCTCCAGGTCTCTCTTATTGGAAGGACACCTTTTCCCAACAGCAATTTTAAGATCTCTCCACAGGTGTTCAATGGGATTTAGATCTGGGCTCATTGCTGGCCACTTCAGAACTCTCCAGCGCTTCTTTGCCATCCATTTCTGAGTGCTTTTTGACGTATGTTTGGGGTCATTGTCCTGCTGGAAGACCCAGGATCTTGGACGCAAACCCAGCTTTCTGACACTGGGCCCTACAGTGCGACCCAAAATCCTTTGGTAATCCTCAGATTTCATGATGCCTTGCACACAGTCAAGGCACCCAGTGCCAGAGGCAGCAAAACAACCCCAAAACATCATTGAACCTCCACCATATTTTACCGTAGGTACTGTGTTTTGTTCTTTGTAGGCCTCATTCCGTTTTCGGTAAACAGTAGAATGATGTGCTTTACCGAAAAGCTCTATCTTGGTCTCATCTGTCCACAAGACGTTTTCCCAGAAGGCTTTTGGCTTACTCAAGTACATTTTGGCAAACTGTAGTCTTGCTTTTTTATGTCTCTGTGTCAGCAGTGGGGTCCTCCTGGGTCTCCTGCCATAGCGTTTCATTTCATTTAAATGTCGACGGATAGTTCGCGCTGACACTGATGCTCCCTGAGCCTGCAGGACAGCTTGAATGTCTTTGGAACATGTTTGGGGCTGCTTATCCACCATCCGGACTATTCTGCGTTGCAATCTTTCATCAATTTTCCTCATCCGTCCACGACCAGGGAGATTAGCTACAGTGCCATGGGTTGCAAACTTCTTGATAATGTTGCGCACTGTGGACAAAGGCAAATCTAGTTCTCTGGAGATGGACTTGTAACCTTGAGATTGTTGATATTTTGCCACAATTTTGGTTCTCAGGTCCTCAGACAGTTCTCGTCTCCTCTTTCTGTTGTCCATGCTTAGTGTGGCACAGACAGACACACAATGCAAAGGTTAAGTGAACGTCTCTCCTTTTTATCTGCTTTCAGGTGTGATTTCTATATTGCCCACACCTGTTACTTGCCCCAGGTGAGTTTACAGGAGCATCACATGCTTGTAACATTCTTATTTATCCGCAGTTGTGAAAGGGTGCCAATACTTTTGTCCAGCCCATTTTTGGAGGTTTGTGTGACATTATGTCGAATTTGCTTTCTTTCCTCCCTTTTTTTGTTTTGTCCCAATACACACAAAGGGAATAAACATGTGTATAGCAAAACATGTGTTAATGCAATACGTTTCGTGAGAAATACATGATTTCCTGGAGAAATATCAAGGGTGCCAACAATTTCGGCCATGACTGTATATATATATATATATATTCCTACAGCTCCATCATGTCATAAGCCAGTCATTTCAGAGAAGAGAAGATTTACATTGCTGTATGTTCTTTGGTACTCCCCGAACTCTATTATGATTTCGGAGAGAGGTGGATGCCATTTAGAGGATTAGATCTGTCTCCCAGCAATGTTTATATTTGCTTTATGTTTTTCCTTCATTACCATTGAAATGTGCTGCAGGGGATGGCTTATATCTCATAAACTCCTTTCCATTGCACTGGAGAGTGCATTGGGTTTATATGAACAGTGATTGTCATTGAGAGACAGATTACAATTTTAAGTGAGGTGGAGTTGTTGATCCATCTATGGAGATATTTTTACAAGTATGCTACACCCTCCTACTTCACTAATCCTTAAATAGAGGAGACATTTTTAGAAACCATTCACCTGAAGGAAATATGAACACAGGGAACGCGTATTAGTGATTACTTACGAGTCCTATGAATGAAGGTTTTTCAAGATGAATAATTATAGGTTTGGTTAATATTAAGCAGATTTATGAATGAGGATGTGCCTTGACATCTTCACGTCTGAGACAAATTCAACACGTACATCACACGATTAGCTTTACTTATAGAAGAATTACATTCTCCAATATCTGTTTCAACCAGTTCATAAGAAAATAATTTAGGTTTCTCCATTGTTTAAAAGTTCTATTCACCTAGTATTTAAGAAAGCAATTTTGTATTTTACATACAGTGCAAAACATACAAATGATCCATAGAAGGGAGTGACTGATGTACATCCTCCATATACTCCTAAGCTCCTTGTGTACATACTGCTTCACGGTCTAGTCCTGGTTCAAGTTCATATCAGGCCCAGACTGTGGCAATTTCTGAGGGACTGCTCCTCTCATTTTATTACATGAAAAAAGACTGTCCGCAAGAGGGAGGAAAAAAAGCATTTTGGAGCTATAGGCCAAAAGCTTGACATAATTTGCTTGCTGTATCCCTGCATTAGTAACACTTTTGTGTTACTATTTTTAAGAACAAATGTGAATAAAGAAATGAATGACACTTTCACGTGTATGTACTTACCTGCCTGTACTTACCTGCATGTTCCTGTGCTTAAAGTTTGCCAAGAACCCTGCCTTTTTTCCCTTGCCATTTGATTCAGATTTCTCACATAGAATTGTCACTTCTACTATGCAACAGTCTCTTACAACATGACCGTTTCATGTAGTCTGATGCCTCTGTTGTAGCATTATAGTCTCTCATAATATATTAATGAACGCAAACTTCAGGTACAATTGCAAGTACGAGCTCAGCAGTCAGAGTGTAGGTACAAGCAAGTTGGGAGTCGCAAGTATTGGTTTAGAGCTATTTAAAAGTCAGTTTTATTTTTTTTAGTAAAACTCTCCTTGCAAAGCTATTTGAAGACAGCAGATTTTTAGCCTTAAAGTGTTACTAAACCCACAACAGTAAAATCAGTCTGTATATGCAGGAAAGCATGCTTGTTATACTCACTGTGGAAGAGGTTAATCCTCCGCATTGTGTAAAAACACTGTTTGATGCTGACTTCTCTGATCCTCCCCTTCTTCTAGTGTCCCCTTCTTATCTCCTGATAAGATATATCGCGTGGAGTCACTCTGCACATGCTCAGTTTGGTGTGTATCGCTAGAGAGGTTTTTTTTTGTTTTTGTTTTTTTTTTTCCTGGGAGAGTGCATGTGATCAATACAGGGCCAATCTGCACTGTCCAGACAGAGGTCAGAGTTTTTGCATCCTTCTAGAGCTATTTTGCTCCTCCTACAAGTTTTAACATGTGATGTGCTGGACACTGATAAGTCACAATACTGCTATATACTGCTGATGCGAAAAGGTATTTAGCAGTTTATATTGACTAAAATAATTGCATTTCCATGTTCTGTGTACTGTGGGAGACCAGATATAGTGAATGCAGGGTCCTGGGTTTAGTAACACCTTAAATCTGCAATTACAAGTTATAGACAGCGACTGATAATTGCTGTAGGCAGTGAAGTAGGCAGCATGCAGAATGACATTCAAATCCTGGAAATAAAAGCATGCCGCCATTGCCCTAAGCACAGCTTTTGAGCTCACACTTCACCAGCCCATGTGAGTGCATACACCTTCGATCAGCAACTGGGCACTACACAAGTTCACTTCGTCAAACCAATATATTCTAAAACCAAGAGAGTTGCTCCATTCTCTTTTCAATGTCAACAAAGCAATGACATGAAAAAAAAAATCTAATTTCTCTTCATGGTAGGTTTCTCTGTCAGATTTCTCTGCAGTACTTCTAGTAGTCATGTACTGACTTTCTACAAAGCATCAACAACCATTGAGATGTAATTTTCTCTGCTTAAAAAGCTAACTCGATTATTATTGCGGAGGACAACACATTTCCTCATTTGCTAGCCTTTGGTAGCCTTGAGGTATTCTGAACTTTACCTAATTCTGATGTTTTTGGCAGGAATGAACTTTGGATATTGTTGTGAATCCTCATATTGTTGGCTCGTTGTGTACAGTTTTATTTAAGCAAATCTTTTTTTTTTTGTGAGTCTAAAGATCCTGTCAGGAACATCACTTCCTACTGCAGTCCTTGCTTAGCATAGTGCGAAAGAACTGCTTCACCCCGAAAAAACTCCACCCCCAAAACAAGTCTATGTAAATTCAAAAGCAGGTCAGATAGACGTCAAGTGAATTCTGAATGATATTAGAAGCATTTAAAATTGATGTCAAAACCAAGTTGCATGTGCCCATTGACACAATTCCAAAACCAGTGAACACAAGACCTACTTTTTATTTTTCCTCGCTCTTCTTCATAGATATATTCCAAGATTGTAAGCTCCAAGGATCAGGCCCTCTAATCCCTCTTGTATTGAACTGTATTGTTACTGTATTGTCTCCCTCCATAATGTAAAGCGCTGAGCAAACTGTCGGCGCTATATAAGTCCTGTATAATAATAATATATGAAGGATCCTGAACAGCGTATCATGGATAAAAGAGCCACATTGATTGGCAGAGGTGCCCCAGAAGTAATGAGGGATGAGTGATCAATAAGTCATCAATGGGCTTAAACAGTAGTAAGTTTAATGAACACCAAGTAAATTGTTTTGTACCTAGCTGCCGCTGCAACAGGCAACGGGAGTAGTGACAAATTCTACAATAATAATAAAAACCAAAGGACATAGAACAATGTTTTTCTAGAAACAAAAGGGGTATTACATGTGTATAGATAAATACATTAAAGCAGGTGTCTCTATATGGATACAAAGTGAGAGCCTAAAGCAAGAATTATTGTAGCTTCTTGAATAGATGGCAATAAGGGGATAAAGAAAGTTTTATAACTTCATTTACCCCTTATTGCCATCTTATCAAGAAACTACAATACTTATTGCTTAAGCTCTGGTTCACACTGATGTGGTGTGGAATTTGCAGCGTTTTCTGTGCGAATTCCTCACCTCATCAGAATCACACCCCATTCATGCAAACCGCTGCGGGTTAAGTTAAAAACAGCCTGAAAGCGGCCCGCAAAACATGGTGCGATGTGCAGTATCGAATTGCATGAGTGCGATCCGATTCTAATGTGGACCCAAAAAAGGGTCCTGCACCATTTTGGTGCGATGCGATTAGAGCCATACAAAATGTATGGCTCCAATTGCACCGCATACAAATCGCATGTGATATGCACGGGAATGCGGTACGGTTCCTGTGCGAATCACATGCGATATTCCGCACCGCATATGTGTGAGCCCAGGCTTAGACTCACTTTGTATCCATTAATTCTCTCTGTCCACTAGAGACAGCTGCTATAACTATCTACACACATGTAAAACCCCTTTTTGTCCACTAGACACTGAGAGCTTTCCCCCCCTCCCCCCTTTGGGGTTTTCTGGTGACGTAACATTCTCCGCTCAGCAGGGGGTACACATTGGGTTAGGAGATGACCTGGTGCATATACTCTCACTTTCTGTGAGATGCACAATAACCACAGAATGACACAAAATTCACATAGCTGAGGCATGTAAAGCTGTCCCCTGCTAATGGTTCTTCTCACATGTTTGTGAGAAGCTGAACATTCTGTATACCCTCAGCCCTGACTATACCCTCCGTTTTATTTGTGTTATATGCAGTTCTCCCACCTTTTTCCTTCATTTTAAGTTTAATAATGTTTTTTTTTCTAACACTGATACTTTTTGTAATACATGTGTAAATTGGTTTTCATTAAATATACTGCTAGTTTAGTCTATTGATGACTTTGTGATCACTCATCCCTAATTACTTCCAGGGCACCTCTGTTAAAGGATGGGCTCTTTTTTGTTTATAGGATACCCTGTCACTTATCAATTCCAAGTTCCTTCTGGATAGGATTTGGACCAGCTCAGAGTAGCAGAGCATGACCATCACCTCCCAAAGAACTGCAGGAGACAGATGTATTCTCCACAATGTAGGGATATTTTAATATATATATATATATATATTTTTATTTTTTTTTTATTTTTTTTTATGTGGTGTATTCTCACGTTATTGACCAAGCCAGAACATGATTGAGCTAGATGTATTTTACACAACAAAAGCTGCCAAGAACTATTTGCTATGTTCATTATATGCAAGATAAACCTGGACTTGTTACATTTCAAAGGAGGTAATTTGCAAATTTGCAAGGGTGATAAAATGCAGATGGCTCAGTCAGACTTGAAAGGAGTTGGTCAACATCTACTAAAAGAGGTATTAAGTATGGTAAATCGCATTCTTCAAAGGATAACTTGTTTATCTAATTATTAGTAAAGGAATGTAGTTTAGGAAATATCTGGACAACTTTGATTAGAATTATGACTGCAGCTGTCCAAGCCCAAAAGGCATTACCTGTCACCCAGAAGATCAAAGGGGCTACTAAAAGTGGCCAATCAGAGTGCTTGCCATTGTACTGAATGTGAAAAATGCGTATATTAAGGAAGCTTCTTTTTGGTTAGGTTGTCAAAGGAGAAAGGGGTTCTCTGAAGGTTTCTAATGATTGCATGAATATTTTAAGTATCCTGTCATCTGCCTTATATGTACCTCTGCTTTATGAATTGTTTCTGGACCGAATAAATGCATCTCTCTGGAAAAGAACTGTTGGACTAATTTCTGCGGGAAAAGTACATTTATAAATATAGAATAGATTAATATAAATATATATAAATTAATATATTAATAGAAGACAACAGATAAGGTCTTTATCTGATCTAATCCATCTCTGGCAAAAGAACTGTTCTACCAGTTAATATAAGACAACACACAAGCCTGTATTTAAGGATGCATATACCACTTACAGATAAACAGATGTTCTTTCATAGTATCTGACATATAACACCTATGTCTTAATGGTACTATAACTTGGGGTTTTCCTGTTCTGTCCCTTACATTTTATCTACCGAGAATTACATATATATTATTAGTTGTAAGCTTTTACCACTTTCTTGATGAAGGACTCTTTACAAATAGAATGTCTAACAGAGTGAATCATAATGCCTAAAATTGGGGGCATTGTGTGTAATTATTGCACTGTCTAAGATTTATCAATTTAGCCCCTATCTTATTCCCCTTGGGAAAGAAAGGGAGACTAGGCTGTATATAAAACAAAATAAATTTGGAAACATGACACACAGCAAAAGTGTACATTTCAAAAAGCCGAATCATAGATTCCTTTCAGGTGCAGGCTAGAGTAATAACTGTAAATGTGAATAAAATATAATATGTAGTAGTTTCCTTTTTAAATTATTGTGTTGTTATTTGCAACATTCTGTGAGACATTATTTGTGTGAGCGTGTGTCTGTTAGATAACTTCATGTATACCATATTTAATAAGGAGATGTATACATATAACGCTGTAAGCATTTCCAGTACAGATGGACTAGACGTTTATCTTGAGGCACCTTATGCTCCGTACACACGGTGAGAATAGCAGACGACTGATCGTCCGTTTTTGTTTTTCCATGCTAGTCTCATATCGATAATGAAAAGGTTACTAAAGTTATGAAAATTTTTGTAGGACAGAATAAAAATTTGGAAGTGATGTTGTGTATTGTAACGTATTTGTATTGTATTTTTAGACGAAAACTGTGCTGATTAAATGAAATTTGTACAATTCGGTATTGTACGACAAACATTTTCATGCATGATTTTCTGATCCTGTGTACTAGGCTGTAGACTTGGAAAGAACCCTCACATTTCTGACATGACAGTAGTTATACACTGTAATCTATTTGTGACAGCAGTAATGACCACACCCAACCTGTAATTTTATCTTCTCTCTACAACCATTTATAATTCATTTACTAAAATGAGTACAACATACATCAACTATGGATGAATAGAACTGGCATTCAAAAATGCTTTCTGCTCTCCTTGCAGATTTCGGGCCTATCCTGTTTAGTAATGGGCATCAGGTCAGTCTCTGTGGTTTTTCTTTTCATCCTGTTTATAACAGGTTTAAAATAGAAGAGCGGCGGAGGGAATTTGTAGTTCTTTATATATTAAAGCTGAAATCCAGGCAAGAATAAAAGGTACAAGAAATTCTGCTCTGTACTCATTAATATATCATTAAATGTATTTTGGAAATAAAAGTAGTGTGAATACTAGAAGTGTACTTTCTGCCTCAGCAGAGCTTGCTCAGGAAAATGAAAATCTGCACAACATGCCAATCAGATGTGCTGCAGTGCAAGAACCATGCTGACAGGAAGAGAGCAAAATGACAAGAAATGAGCTCATCAGCATGCTGCTTTTATTTTCACTGTTCAGTCACAGGGTGGGGCAGGGGACTTGGAAATTAAAGTGAAAAATCAGGTCTCCTCTGCTGCTAGATAGGTCTTTGCTAAGAAGCAAAGCTGTGTAAATCTGAATGGACCTAAAAACAAACCCTTTGGCAAGTAAAACTGATCACTGATCCCGGCCCTTTAAGGGATTTCCGACGCCTAGGGGGCGGGGTTTAGGGTCATGTGATTGCCGTGATTGACTGTCACAGCAGTCATATGATCAGGAAAGTCCCGATTGCAAGAACAGATCGGGACCTTTCTGTGAGACACCAACACGTGCTGGGAGCGCGCAGGGCAACGCTCTCAGCAAATGTTTGTTTACAAATGGTACGCAAATATGCTGCCGCTCGGCGTCAAGACCCAGCCATCGAAAGGCTGCATATTTGCAAACTGTCGGCTTGAAGAGGTTAAAGCTGATTCACACATGTGCGGTGTGGATTGAAGCTCGGGTTTCACGGCTA